>NC_086382.1:42044448-42378615 GCF_036588685.1 Mytilus trossulus
AATTATAGCATCACATCTATATAACAAATTCCATGAAGCTGAATGGCCTACGGGGAAACACCAAATATTCTAACATGGTAGATTTATTGTGTATGTGCATATTCATTTCATCTATTTTGTTTTTACTTAGAAAAATCTTCTATTCTAAACATTAGTGGAGATAAACTTAGCCTTAGCAACTGGGGACTTCCTGAAACAGTGTTAAACCAGTATCACAGTAAAGGAATTACAGCAATGTTTGAATGGCAAGCAGAATGCCTCTGTAAAGGAAATACCCTGGGTAAGAAGAGTTTTGATTTTGATTCATCACATCAGAATAAGAATAAGATAAGATAAGATAAGAATTTTATTAATCTAATCAAGAACCCATAAAGGGCATCATTTTACAACAACAGTATGCATAATATGAAACTTGTGTATACATGCAATTGCTCAGAAACAGAAAAAATCAATGGGTCAAACAGCATTTATAATGATGATTCATGTCAGATATTAATAGGACAAAAAATCCATACTATAAACGTATGCTTTATGTATTAATTTATGACTGTACATGTAATTGAATATTAAAATGAATTAAATTCACATTTAAGTTTTATACAAAAGCATGAAATACAGATGGAATTGTTGCATTGTTACTTATAGTATCATAAAAAGACAGTCCTGTTTTGGGGTTTTCCTTAGCATATAATGGACTCTTCAAGCCCTGAAGGGGTCGGGATACCAGTTCACATTTTCTATTGTCTTTAAATTGTAATAATTTTCATTAAAGCTGGTGGAAATCTGGTATACTCTGCTCCAACAAGTGCAGGCAAGACCATGGTTGCAGAACTACTGGTATTAAAGAGAGTTATGGAAACTAAAAAGAAAGCTATATTTATTTTACCCTTTGTATCAGTTGCCAGAGAAAAAATGTTTTATTTACAGGTAAGTCTTCTGAATTTTTTTTTTATCTGGAAAAATGTTGGGAGTATATATATAAATGACCTGTAATGAGGGAGTAAATAGCAAGAAGATACACAAAGCATTTTCAATTTGTTTTATTTTTTACTTATGGTAATTTTAAAACATGTATGAAAGATCTTACAACCATATTAGTAAAAATCATACAGTTTTCCTAGAAATGGTCATTGAATAGTGCTCTATCCAAAGAACATAACTTTGAACAATAAAATTTTCACAGGCTCTTCCGCCTTAAAACATATTTCCAAAACTTAATCCATTGTTAGTATATCAGAAATCTTTATACATGAAGACTGAATCTTTGTCTAACAACATACGAAAACTCCCAAAATGTTCTATTGAAATGTTAACATTTTGAAGTTAAATATCTCTCCAGTTAGGTCTTTCCTCATGTCAGAATATTATTTACAAGTTCTCAAATTGAAAATATGCTGAACGTTTGTTTTTATTGACAACAGCAACTTTACCAAGATGCTGGAATCCGAGTGAGTGGATTTATGGGGAGTTATTCCCCTCCAGGAGGGCTGAAATCTGTAGATGTAGCAGTTTGTACAATAGAGAAAGGAAACGGTCTGATAAATAGGTTACTGGAACATAAAGAATTAGATAAGCTCGGTAGGTACAGTACATTGATGTTAATATCCAGTGTTTCATTAATTTTATTTTATCACAAACTACCAATTCAACAACAATATAAAACATGAATACTGTATGTGATAGGGTTTAAATCTAAGTATCTATATGTCAGATAACAATTATATTTTTCTAACTGACATTTTTTTCGTGTAGTACACAAAGTTCTGTACACAGATAACTTTTAAGTTTACTTTTTAATTTCTGAGTTTAGCAACTTAAAGTCACAAAGGAATAATAATACATTTCAGTTCAAATGTCAGATATTGGATAATAAAAACGTTCAGAAACAAATGTTTTATTTTTTATTTTTAAAATTTATAAAACATAAATTCTGCCATACCAATGGTAATGTTACTTACATTCAATAAATGTTAAGCAACCAACAATCAATCAATATATTCAATTTACGTATATTGACACATTGTATTTATCTTGTCAAATTTAAGTAAAGCTTATAAATGAAGATTATATATTTTCTTCCAGGAATTATAGTTGTAGATGAGTTACATTTGGTAGGAGATTCCCACAGAGGATATCTGCTGGAACTTATGCTGACTAAGATATGCTATGTGATGAGGAAAGAAAAGGAGCAGCTAAATATAGGCAACCAGTAAGATTTTAAGAACCACAGTTGTTGATATTTCAAACTGTGGTATATTATGTGATTTATGCAATTTATGATTAATCTCTGAAAGAAACCTCCTAGATAATTCTGTGCTTTTGTGTTTAAAGTTCTATCATGAAATCGCATTGATATTTAATTCTGATCAAGACTGAAGAGAAAAAGATGTGAAAATTGAGTAGAAAAATGGAAGCAAGGGAGACAATTCATTATCTTACATCTATCATTTTAATAGTTTACAGATCACTTTGTGAAAATAAATATCATTTATTATAATATTGACTGGGATTGAAATCAAACAAATAATGTTTTGTAATATCTCATATTTTCATTAATATGACAATGAAGAAGAGGAACAAATGCTTTGTAACATTTAACAACCAAAAAATGGCCTGTCTTCTGGTAGGAGCACTGAAAGAAATGACTAATATTTCTCTTCTATTTTATTTTATTAATAAAAATTTCAAGGCAAACTCATGAAAAGTAAAATCACAAAAATATTGAATTCTGAGGAAAATTCAATCGTAAAGTCCCTAATCATTTGCCTAAATCAAATGACAAATACATCAAACGAATGGACAACAAATGTCACATTCCTGACTTGGTATTGAATATTGACATTTATAAAAATAGTTTTGTTTCAGATCTACAGATACTATCAATGGTGTACAGATTGTAGGGATGAGTGCCACACTACCAAATCTAGATCTCTTGGCCAGATGGCTGAAGGCTGAACTGTATCATACAGATTATAGACCTGTACCATTAACAGAATGTGTCAAGATTGGGACAACTCTGTATGATAGTTCCCTAGTGAAAATTAGGGATATTGATTTGACCTTGACATTTAAAGATGACTCTGATCATGTGATACCTCTGTGCTTAGAAACGTTAAAGGGAGGTCATTCAGTTTTGATATTTTGTCCAACCAAGAACTGGTGTGAAAAGCTGTCTGAGTCCATAGCCAAAGAGTTTTACATGATTTTAAGGAATTCAAAACCTCAAAATGGTGTGTTATTTTTAGCACTGAAGTATTCTTTTAAAAATGCATTATTTACAAGCAAATGATATAAAGCTATCTGATTTGAAATAAAACATAATTAAAGATTATTAATCAAATTTCTTTTGAATCCAACAATTGACACATTCCCCATTTCCTTTCCCAATTTTGTTAGATCATTACAAACATGTTTTTTTTTTAAATGCATTAATATAATCATTTAAGGTGGTAACCAACACTTTCACTAAAAATTAATTTGGCTCGTATAATTTTCTTAAAATTTTTACAGAGTATTTACTTTGACCCTTTAACAAAAATATAAAAAATTCCAAAAATTTTAACCAAACGTTTAATCAGAAAAATTACACTGGTTATATAGGAATTTGACAAAAACTAATTTTGATCATTGAGAAGCTTAATATTCCCTTATTAACAACACAACACAATTAAAGCACTCTGCTGATTTTTCCAGAGTTATCTCCCTGTAGTGTTATGTACCACCTTAAGAATGCATATATAGCTACAACATATGAAACAATGCTAGGTACTTACCAATTGTGTAATTTTGCTCATATCAAATCAACAATGGGTTAAACTTCTCATCTTAGAGCTTTGATTTAACACAAAAGTTAACTAGTTATTTTACATCTCAAAAGCCAGTGCATGAACACTAATCTTGTTCTCTTTAATTAGGTGAGAAGGAAGAACTACCTCTACCACTGAATGGTAATAATTTAATGGATGTTGTAGAACAGTTGAAGAGAACACCTGTGGGTCTGGACAGTACACTTGGAAGAACAGTTCCATTTGGTGTGGCCTACCATCATGCAGGTTTACAATATAAACTGATATACTGTATACTGTAATTCACAAATTAATGCTTACCTTTTATTATTTGTAAAAATGAGAATAAAGGATTATTGCAATAATAACTCATATTCTGATGTCTAGAACAATATTTGTATGTAAATTTTCATGAAATCGCAAAAATTAATCTTGCATTCTTGCCCATTCTTCAAACATCTCAGTTATAAATGCAAGCAATAATTTCTGAATTTACAGTATTTATTTTGTTTTTCTTGTTTTGTTTACCTATTTTATTTCTAAAGCCGTTACAAAGGCACAGGCTTTTGAGAGCTTCTAGTTAACTTTTTAACTTAGGAGTAGGATATAAATATTTGTAACAAGGATATGTGAATACCAGTAAATGTCATGGTTATTGTCACATAAACTGCTGAGTAGAGCCTACCTAAAAAGCTCCAAGCATACGCAGAGCTTCCTTGCAAGTTGCAAGAATAAATCTGATCCCTAAATGAAAAATAATGGGGTCAGACAAGTAATAAATGTAAGGATTGTTTCATTTTAGGACTGACATTTGATGAGAGAGACATTATTGAAGGAAGTTTTAGACAGGGGATCATTAAAGTTTTGATTGCCACATCAACTCTATCGTCTGGAGTTAACTTGCCTGCCCGTAGAGTGATTGTAAGGTCTCCTACATTCCATGCTGGCAAGATCATTGATATTTTGACCTATAAACAAATGATTGGAAGAGCTGGAAGGAAAGGAGTTGATACTGAAGGTGAATTTGCATTAAAATTTACTCATTTAAAATAAACAGGTTTTTCAACAATACAGTTTATTGTTTAGGAGTTATACAGCTGGTATTCTTTGAATATTGGACTTTGAGACATTTTGAAAAGAAAGATTTTATATGCTTTTGATAAAATATTTGCAAATATTTACAGAAAATGAAATTGTGCAATTGATTGATTGTTTCCTTTTGTATAATTATATTTATGATGTATAAATCATTTTCTGTTATTTTTATAATTTTTTTCTCCAGGAGAGAGTATTTTAATCTGCCGACCAAATGAGAGAGATAAAGCTGTAACATTAATATCCTCCTCACTACCTCCTGTTCAAAGTTGTCTGGTCAGTAGGGAGGGACAGGAACTCAGCTCTAGTTTGAAAAGAGCAATTTTAGAGGTCAGTTGATTCATTTATTGAGCTGTCTTAAATTTCTGTTGAGGTGTGAACCTTGCTCTAGTGCTGCAGGCCTCACTGTGTCATGAAGAATAGCAATAAAATGACCTTTTTTTGCATTAGGTAAAGTGTGTGTATGAATTTAGCACCATGCATTGCTACATCGTACTACTTCTTTTCCATTTTCTCATTTTAAAAATAAGTCCTCATGTTCTTAAGATGTTTGATCACATTTGATAGATATATTGATAGCCAACAAGCAATCTATTTTTTTGTCAGAATGAGAATATGAATTGTTGTGATTATGTAAAATTGAATCATCCTATATCAAATTACATTAAGAAAGTTGGAAAATTGCTAAAATAAATTGCTCTGAAGTTTACTAGAAAAGACTAAACATAAAATGAGTATCTAGGTGAATAAGTTGGTTCACAGTAATTAAAAATTGAGACAATGTGGTAGGATTGCTAATGAGACAATTCTTCACAAGAGACCAAGAGACACAGAAATTAACAACTATAGGTCACCTACGACTATTAACAATGAGCAAAGCCCGTACCACATACTGGTTCACAGTAATGGGTACTAAGACTAAAATATCTGTTTACCATATAGTAATTTTATACATCTGAAAACATTGATCGACTTGTAATTATCAATGTTAACCAAAAATCATGAAACTTTATTTCAAACCATAAAAATAATATTTCAACAATGTAATATTTTCTTCCAGATTGTTGTAAGTGGTGTCGCCACTGTCCCAGCAGATGTTGCCTTGTACACTTCCTGTACCATGTTATCTGCTGCTATCTCAGCAGACGACAATGGAAATGAGGACATGATTGCAGCCTGTATCAAGTTCCTACAGGAAAATGAGTTTGTGTGCCTTCAAAAAGTTGCTTTGCCTGATGGGAAGGAAGAAGAAAGATTTTGTCCAACACAACTTGGGTCAGCTGTTTTAGCTTCTTCACTCTCTCCACGGGAAGGATTGGTGGTGTTTGCTGAGTTACAGAAAGCAAGGCAATGCTTTGTCCTAGAAAATGAACTTCATATTATCTACTTGGTATGACACATGACAAAATTACTCTTTTTATATTGCAATTGACCCTTATTTTTCAAAAGTAGTTTTTGATTATATAAAAAATCCAACCAAAAACTCTAATTGGAAAAAGACTATATAAAAGTAAAGGAAATGCATATCTGTTCATTGTTTGCTTTTTTTCTAATTTTATAAATTTATGGGATTTGTATGGTCAAAATATGTGAAGAATTCAAAATAATAAGTTTCAAAGAGATTTTTTTTGTACAAAAGAGATACTTGTCTAATCATCAGGCTCATTTATAAATATTTTACAGGTAACCCCAATTTATAGTATGGATTTTGGTAGCAGTTTAGACTGGTACCAATACTATTGTCTTTGGGAAAGCTTGTCTGTTGGCATGAAAAGAGTAGCAGAGCTTGTTGGGGTACAAGAGAGCTTCATAGCTCGAGCCATCAGGGGAAGGATTCTGACCAAAACTGAGGCACAGATGAGAAGTCTTGCAATCCATAGAAGATTTTACACATCTCTTATATTACATGATTTGGTACATGAGGTTCCTCTTCCTGAGGTGGCCAGGAAATATAATTGTAATAAAGGACAGCTACAGTCATTACAACAGTCTGCTGCTACTTTTGCTGGTTTGTATTGACCCATTTAGCATTTATAATAATGTAGATTCATTTATTTTTGTGGGTACCAATTTTCATGGATTGAGGAAAACTTGCATTTTCCTGGATATTTGATTTCATGGTTTTTCAAAAGTCACCATTTTATTATACATCAAATTTCCAATTAGTTTGAATTTGTGCTTTCCCTGAACCTTTGAAATCCAAAAAGATGAATATTTACTGCAGGCTGAATTGAAACAAGCAATATTTGTTAAACATTTTTTGAACATTTTTTCAAAAAGAGGTATGAAAAGATACTATTTGATTAACATAGATGTAAGCGTAGTAAGGGATACAAAAGATCAAACAAAGAACAAGCATTTTTTTAGTAATTATATTTTCATCTAACAGACATTCTACCATAGGAAATGAGATTTGACTCGTGTCCAAAAATATATTTTCTCCTACCCCCCCATCTTCATTTAAATAGAATAACCTTCACAAGTATGCACTATTTTAGTTTACAAACAAGTTTATATATTGTAGGTATGGTTACTGTATTTTGTGCACGTCTTGGATGGCATAACCTAGAGTTGATACTTTCTCAGTTCCAGAATCGTCTAACATTTGGTATACAGCGAGAGCTGTGTGATTTGGTCAGATTGACATTATTAAATGGACAGAGAGCCAGAGTCCTTTACAATGCTGGTTACCATACTGTGACAGCACTGGCTAATGCTACTGAGGTTGATGTTGAATTGGTTCTGAAGAATGCTGCCCCATTTCAAAGGTATTTTTACTATCATCGAGAGCTATATAAAATCAATTTTCATGAGGTAGGGAGAATCTTTTAATTTATTTGATGGGTAATGGTTCAAGAATGAGTAATGGTTCAAGATACAGAAAGCAACTAATGTTCATGAGTGACTCGTTTACGCATCTGGCGTATATACTAAATTTAGTGCTGGTATCTATGATGAGTTTATTTAAGCATATAGGAAAATATTTTAAAAGAATAAACATTTTGTTAATGTGTCAAACCTTGCATGAATACATCAGCTGAAATAGCAAAACACATGTAGAAATCATTGAAAGTCAGCTAGAAAATGGTGGGAAAAATATCTATAAAATAATTTGGTAAGCAGTTTATAGGAATTAATCAAGATTCCAATTTTTGTCTGTATTTTTTAGCAAGAAGCAGCATGAGAATGAAACTGAATATGAAGCAGCACAAAGACAGAGCAGCAGATGTATATGGCTTACTGGGCGTAAAGGTGTTACAGAACTGGAGGCAGCAGAAGCAATCATAAGTGAGGCAAAGTCAATCATACAAGAGGAACTTGGTGGTCTTGGAATTCAGTGGAAAAATGATCAAGATTCTGTCAATAAAACTCAAGGTCAAAATGAAAGGTCAAGTGTATTAGTGACTCCAAACATTTCAAATTCACGAAACAGTTCAACACAGAAAAAGACATCCTCTAATAGTTTTCATCAAAGAAAAACAAGTAAAGGAAGACGTTCATCTACAGGATTAAAAAGACGAAGTTTAAAATCTGCAAATTCTAGTATAGCAAATGATGAGCTATATGGTCAGGCTGTTTTAAAAGCACCAGTCTTAGAAAAGCAGGATACTGGAAGCAAGATAAATTTAAGTTTAAATGAAAGAAATGAAAAGGTAACAATGCAAAAACCTGACACAGATGTAAACAATACAAACAATGGTGAAGAAAGTAAGACTGAAATCAGCCGTCCATGTCAAATTGTACCAAATAAAGAAGATGTGGATATCGTAAACACTACCAAAAATGTTGTAACAATACAAGCTGATGTTCATCATGAAGTAGGTAAGGGTGAAGAAAAAATGCAAATTGACATTGACTGTAATTTGACTAATGACCTTGAAGATTTTTCACAAATAAGTTTTACAATTGGGAAACATTGTGCAGATGTTGAAAACATTGACAAGAATATAAATGAAAATAAAATACCGGTAACTGAAAAGACAAATGGTCAACCAGTAGTGGAAAATGTGAAATTAATCATTGAAAGTGAAAAGCATGGTGAGTTCTCTGAAGGAACTTTAGACAGTGTGAGTGAAAAAAGAAAAATTGATGAGGTACAAGAAAGTGAAGATTTGTTCATTGGTTTAACCCAGGAGTTTGAAGTGTCATGTCAGCCATTGGACCAACAGCAGCAGACGGATGAAAATGAACTAGATAAACATTCGAGTAACCCAGACTTAAAACATTTATGTAATCTAGACATAAAAAGTACCAGTGATCAGAAATTACATGTAAATAATGAAAATGTAAACTTTATAGAGTTTGAAATAGATCAAAATACTGACAATGGTCATGATGAATTTGAAGATAGTTTCTGTGTAGACACTCAAGTTGCTATGGAACTTTCCCATCATGAAAACAATTCTAAAAGTCTTTTAGGGTATACTGAAGACAACACTGACAGTAACATCAGAAATGGAAACAATACAAATGCAATGCAAGCTAAGAGTTTATATGAAAAGGTATCACAAAGAACTTGTAATAATGAACTAAAAATAAGTGATGGTCAAACAGTTGTGAAAACAAAGGACAAAGTGACATCTCCAACAGTTGATATTGATATCATTGAAATAAGTCCAGTCAGAGAACCACCATGTAAGACTGCTATGTCAGTACCACGAGCAGCTACCCATGATGCATCACCAATGATGGCTGACATTGAGAAAGATGATTTGCTTGATGGATCTGTTGTTTTAATTGCTGCTAGTAACTTTGAACGATGTATGTATGTTAATTCAGAGGACATATTTGAGGAATCGGGTCAGATCCCACAAAACGAATCCTACCAAGATTTACACATTCCTTTTCAGAGTGGACAGGAAAAGGTATTTGAAGAGAATGAGAAGCAGCTACCTAATGTTGTCTCTCAATATCATAATTTGCAAGAGGACTTAGCTGTTGCCATGGAAATGGGGGATACTTTTACATCAACTTTTCTGGGTAATGACAACAATAAGAATCAACAACCAATAGCAACTCAGAATAATGAACTAAGTGATTCTTTGACCTTATCAATGGTTGAGAAAGTTTTAAATGATGAATCACCTGTACATAAGGTTGGTAGTAAGAACAAGGATGAGAATGGAATTGTGGGTAATTCAGTAAAGATAGCAGACGAGAGTAAAACTGTCAAAGAAAAGAAAACAAACAGAAAACCAGTGAAAAGTAAATTAAGCCCAGGAACATTAGCATTTCTTGATAGCATGAATTCATTTTCTGCAGCTACGGAAATTTCAATGCAAGGAGATAAAAATCAAAATAAAGATGATAAATCATTAAAATCTAGTCATCTTAAAACAGGTAAAGCTGTAGCAATACTTTCAAATTCCAAGATTTATTTAAAATGTAGTAGTAATGGAAATACAAGTGTAGAAAATGACCTTCTGCCGCCTACACCACCAGAGAATAATGTTTCTTGCATGTCACCTCATTTGACCTCTAAAAGAATGACCCCTAATAAGTTAAAACTGACACCAAGGAAAGGAAAAGCAGGGAATAAGTCTGTAAGATCAGTTCTGCAGGAGGAAAATACAACAGCTTCAAAGAAAGCGAAAACAGCTGATGTCACATCAGAGTTTGAGAGAATAAAACATCAGATTTCTCAGGTAGATCTTGAGGATGATATTTCAGATTCTGAAAAAGACATTGATTACACGGAAAGAACATTTGACTTTGAACCAGATCTGTCAGGAATTACGTCAACACAAAGTGCACTAACTGTAATAGATGTATGTGCTGATACAAGACTGTTTGACACTTTTAGGAAAGAATGGTCAACAAAGATGAAATATTCTGTGTCTCTTGCCTGTGAGAGAAAGAAACCTGATCTTCCAAAAGGTGGAGGTATAGGTGGGAAGTTCATCAGAGGAAAAGATAAAGGTGATAATTATATCATTACTAAATCTATCATTCAGAAGCTCTACAATAATTTTATGTCATGGATTTGTGACATTATATATACTATATATGTACATTGTCGGAAAATATGAATTTATTTGTATGAGCGTTATAAACTGGGCAAAAAGCGAGGCTGGCGGAGCATTTCTCCTATTTTGTAATGAGTAAAAATTAAATTTATATTTTCCGACAGTCTGACAATGTACACATATTGTTTTTATTCTGAAAGTAACACCCAACACTTGAAACTAAATGTTAAAATCTAAATCATTGTCTCTAATTTCACAAGTACAAATAAAAGAAAAAAATATTTGTGTAACTGCAATTTGTACAATAGTAATGATAGCTGACTGAATCGAGGTAAGATTTTTGAGTTTGTTGTAATGGCTTTGACCTAGACTTACCATTGATGTCAAATTGTTCTCGTGATGTTCTATTGCTTTAATTGATTTTTACCAAAACTTCTTTTATTGATCATAAGGGTTGATTAAGAAAGGATTTCAAAATGGAATATTGATAAGAAAAATGAATACTTTTAAGGCTATAGCCATATAAAATATTTCTTCCTACTAACCCAATTGGACTTCTGCATTTAAATGAAAAACTATTACTTTTTTTTACCCTAGTTTCTGTATTTTAAAAATGGCCTTTGTTTCTGTGGTTGAAAAATCAAATTGTACATTTAATATATTTAGTCTCATTGAAAATTATTTTAACATATACTATTTTTAATGTGTTTTTTTTCAAATTATAGTCCAGTCCATGCCGGCCGGTGAAACGATTGATAAGAATGAAGGATTCACAGTGGATGGAACAGATCTGATCATTGTCGGTCTGGCCGTCTGTTGGGGGAACAGAGACTCCTACTACATCTCATTTAAAGATGAAGAAACAGAAAGTAAAAGTTTATGGTGTTTTTAATATGATTCATATATTTTGCATTTTGATGCCTTTTTGTTTGTCATAGTTTAAGTAATATCTTGCATTAAATTGATACTTCTAGTAACAATAATAATCAACAAATTTTCTTTTAAAAAGACACACTTAAGGAAGTTCACTTGTCATGTTTTGGAATTTTAGTCAGATTTTTTGAAGCCTCTGGTTTTATCCATTTGAATGCCTTAAAGAAATTTGCCCATTGAGCCCTATTTTTCTTTACATAAATCTTTTACATTTAATAATAAGTCATCTGTTTAAGTCTTATAAATTTTTTATTATTTTTTAATAGTTTTTATACGACCGCAAATTTTGAAAAAAATTTCGTCGTATATTGCTATCACGTTGGCGTCGTCGTCGTCGTCCGAATACTTTTAGTTTTCGCACTCTAACTTTAGTAAAAGTGAATAGAAATCTATGAAATTTTAACACAAGGTTTATGACCATAAAAAGAAGGCTGGTATTGATTTTGGGAGTTTTGGTCCCAACATTTTAGGAATTAGGGGCCAAAAAGGGCCCAAATAAGCATTTTCTTGGTTTTCGCACTATAACTTTAGTTTAAGTTAATAGAAATCTATGAAATTTTGACACAAGGTTTATGACCACAAAAGAAAGGTTGGGATTGATTTTGGGAGTTTTGGTTTCAACAGTTTAGGAATTAGGGGCCAAAAAAGGGCCCAAATAAGCATTATTCTGGGTTTTCGCACAATAACTTTAGTTTAAGTAAATAGAAATCAATGAAATTTAAACATAATGTTTATGACCACAAAAGGAAGATTGGTATTGATTTTGGGAGTTTAAGTCCAAACAGTTTAGGAATTAGGGGCCAAAAAGGGACCCAAATAAGCATTTTTCATGGTTTTCACACCATAACGTTAGTATAAGTAAATAGAAATCTATGAAATTTAAACACAAGGTTAATGACCATAAAAGGAAAGTTGATAATGATTTTGGGAGTTTTTGTCCCAACAGTTTAGGAAAAAGGGGCCCAAAGGGTCCAAAATTAAACTTTGTTTGATTTCATCAAAATTGAATAATTGGGGTTCTTTGATATGCCGAATCTAACTGTGTATGTAGATTCTTAACTTTTGGTCCCGTTTTCAAATTGGTCTACATTAAGGTCCAAAGGGTCCAAAATTAAACTTAGTTTGATTTTAACAAAAATTGAATCCTTGGGGTTCTTTGATATGCTGAATCTAAAAATGAACTTAGATTTTTTATTATTGGCCCAGTTTTCAAGTTAGCCCAAATCGGGGTCCAAAATTAAACTTTTTTGATTTCATCAAAAATTGAATAAATGGGGTTCTTTGATATGCCAAATCTAACTGTGTATGTAGATTCTTCATTTTTGGTCCCGTTTTCAAATTGGCCTACATTAAGGTCGAAAGAGTCCAAAATTAAACTAAGTTTGATTTTAACAAAAATTATATTCTTGGGCCTCTTTGATATGCTGAATCTAAACATGTACTTAGATTTTTGATTATGGGCCCAGTTTTCAAGTTGGTCCAAATCAGGATCTAAAATTATTATATTAAGTATTGTGGAATAGCAAGTCTTTTCAATTGCACAGTATTGTGCAATGGCAAGAAATATCTAATTTCACAATATTGTGAAATAGCAAATTTTTTTTTAATTAGAGTTATCTTTCTTTGTCCAAAATAGTAAGCAAGAAATATCTTATTGCAAGAATTTTTTTTAATTGGAGTTATCTTTCTTTGTCCAGAATCAACATAAATCTTTGTTATATACAATATACAATGTATATTCACTTTTTACTACCAACTGATAAATTTAAATAATCTTTACCATTCAGTGATAACAAGCAGTTTTTTTACATTTTATTTACAGTTTATTTTATGATGTATTTAAATGAGTAGTTATTGTTGCAAACTCCATTAGAATATTTTAATTGAGATTAGTTTTGGAATAAGGGAAAGGGGGATGTGATTAAAAAATTGGGTTCAATTTTTCTCATTTGAAATTTCATAAATAAAAAGAAAATTCCTTCAAACATTATTTTGAGAGGATTAATATTGAACAGCATAGTGAATTGCTCTAAGAGAAAACAAAAAATTTAAGTTCATTAGAACACATTCATTCTGTGTCAGAAACCTATGCTGTGTCAACTATTTAATCACAATCCAAATTTAGAGCTGAATCCAGCTTGAATGTTGTGTCCATACTTGCCCCAACCGTTCAGGGTTCAACCTCTGCGGTCGTATAAAGCTACGCCCTGCGAAGCATCTGGTTGAGAACTTAAACTTGTCAATGATAAAGCTATGAAAATTAGAGAGAGGATATTTTCCTGCCAAAATTTCAATTGCTAACACCTCGATAACAAGCACATTGACCTATATAATTTTTTTTGCTCTTTTGGTTCCTTTATTAATCCCCTATCAATATAAACTAGTGTTTTGAAAAGGTTATTATTTAGAAACTGAGAAGTGAACGCCCTTTTAAAACACAATTTATATATCAACAATAGCTGTTTTTCTCATCTTGAAGTCAAACACTTTGAACTGATTGTAATTAGCAAATTTTCTATTAAGAAGTGTTGTTAAGAAACAGCTGTGTAAAGAAATAACCATCATGTTAACTGGGCCCAAACATTTGAGAACTCATTTTAATAAACAACAAAACCAAGTGAGGCCTAAATAAAAATGATAAAAGTGTCTTAAGGTCAGCTCTATTGTGTAATGAACTGGCTGTAAGTTTTATATAGTTTAAAATCCTTGAAAAAAGTATCTGTTATCTTATACTAATAAATATATGTTTTAGAAGATTTTCAAAAGTATATCTTCATTTAATGAAGAACATGCAGCGCAATACGATTATTCGTTAAATTATTTTTTATCAATCCATTTTCAGAATGTCCAGATGATTCATTAGCTCCAGCTCCTTCAGATGAATCAATAACAACAGAGGTCAAATTAAAGGTCATTCAGTCAGTCCTGGAGAAATCCATGTATAGAGGCAAGCCTAAATCCTTAATGATGTTTGACAGTAAATCTCAGTACACAACACTAGTTAAAGGATGTGGTTTAATCCCAGCTGGGAAAATCCAGGATCCAAAAATAGCTTATTGGTTGTTAGACCCAGGAGCCAAGGAGAAGAACTTACTTGGAATGGTGCACAATTATCTACCAACAGAAGGAGGATTGTTAGAAGGTATTTTTATTCCCCCCTTCCTCCTAGATTGGTCCACATGTTCATTAGACGGTTTTTGTTTGCCACACTTTCAGTTTCTGGTAGAAAAACTGAAGTATATTTCACCATTTCTTTTGAGATTTGAACTCAATGTTATTGATCATACAATTAAGGACAAAATTCCATTTACCGTTTAAGAATTATATGCCTCATATTTAACCCTTAAAATTGAGATGATATGTATCTTGAAGAAAAGTAAATTAACACTTGACATTATATCATGGAACATAAACAGCAAGTAAAGTTTGATTTTTACATGAATTTATTAATTTTCGTGGGTAAAAATTTTTGTGGATAAAAGAAAACTAATTACTTGGTGGATATTTGATTTGTTTTTTTTGCCAAAGTCTACATACAAGCCTTAATACAATTTTTCATTCGTTGAACATTTAATTTTGTGGTTTGCCCGAACCAACGAAATTTGTGAAAATTGGTATCTCATGAATGATAATGAATCCACAGTATTTGACATTTACTGAACAAGATGTCCACCAGAATATACAATAAATTAAGAGATTTATTATTGCTCTATGTGAATTTCATCTGAGATTTAGAATCTAACAAATTACAAAGCTTTCTTTTTTTCCTCAACAATTGATAATTTTAGTCTAGGCAGGATAGGACTGATTCCCTGTTCTTTCCTAGTATCAGTAAATACAAAAACCACTGTACATTTAGTACTTCTCTAATTTTTTAGGGATAGGTGGTGGGATAGGCTATGGTAGTATTGGACTGACACCTGAGAATCCAGGATCTGGGAGGTTTAGAGCCACAACAGAATCAGTCCTTACGCTTCATGTTATGGATTATTTTGTCAATGTTCTACAGAAAGAGGAATTACTGACAACCTTTTTGGATGTTGAGATGCCATCCATTGTTACACTGGCTAGGATGGAATTGAATGGTTTTGGTAAGTGTCATTAGCGTAATGATTTGTAACATGTGAATTGATGATATTAAAGTAAGGTGCATGTATTGCTGTCTCATTCCTTGTTACTGATGCCGGTTTTCCTACCTGTTTACCTTTACTATAACTCCCTCCTATGTCAGGAGAACCAACAATCTTATGACTGACTGGATGTTAGTATTTGAGAAATCACTGATAAAAAGCTAGATCAATATTGCTGAAAAGTTTTAAATATTTTTACAATGCTGGTCCATATTTAAGACTACTAATGCAGAAATACTGAATGAATTAAATAAAAACTGTATCTCCTTATCAAGGATCCGGAAATTTTTTCACCTAATTTTGGTCATTTTCATACAACTTAAAAGTTGATACCCCTTTTCAAAAGATGATTGCCAAAATCACATTACTGCATGAGACTCATTATGAGTATGCTCATACTCGATCGTCATGTTTGTAGCATCAACAAACTTGTTTCACTGTTGCATCGCATTTACTTCATGATTTGTCCTACCATTTTCCAAAAATCGATCAAGGGCAATTAAGGGAGGGCAGCATTTTAAAAATAAAATGATTTTAATGTCTCAAAACAATAATATTCTCAGTTATCGCTTATGTTTCTTTCGATTCTGAAGTCAAAATTCAAATCTGATGTACTGCGACAATACTAATACGAACAATTCCAGGATTAGTTTTGTTTATCCAAATCACAGGAAATCATCGGCTTTTTAATATTTTATCTTTAATAGTGTAAGAATATTAATTAAAGTAGTTGCACTGGCTTTATTTAGGATGAAATTATTTAAAATTTACGATTAATTGTCTAAATCTGTGGAAGAGAATTTCAAGCATGCGTATTACATAGTAAACAAAGCACGTGTGTTAGAAGTAAAAAAAAAAAAAAATTCTACAAAATTAAACCAAGTTTTAATTTGGTTTTAAATCATAATTGACAATTGTCTGACTTGTTGAGTAATTAAATATTGAAGCCAGTTGGTATGGAATTTTTATTTCTTTATAATAATAGTTTGGAGCTTGTGATTAATTGCCAGGTGTGAATTACAATGAATTAAAAACACAGGTAAAGAGATTAGCAATCATTAGCCAATAGCTCCCCGAGGCATTAATATAGTTATTAGGAGGGCCCTCAGGATTATAACACTTTATTGGAGTGGCAGTTTAATTACAGGAAGTCGATAACTCAACAAAAATGTGTTCAAAATGTCAATTTTGAAAGTCGATCTCAACGAAATGACCGAAATTATTAATGTAGAAAAATAAAATTTGACCTAAATCCCAATTAAAAGTTTAGGACATTATAGTTTCAGTTTAGGACATGACTGGCAAATATGACCGTTTCCGGACCCTTGCTCCTTATAATGAAAATAGTTTGGTGTTTTTTTCAGGATACAGTGAAAATGAGTGTGAGAGCCAGATGAATATTATGTTAGCTAGGTTATCATCATTAGAAGATCAGGCATATCAACTTGCTGGACATCCATTCTCATTAACTGCTACTGATGATATAGCTCAGGTAACATATAAAACTATTTACTATCAAGTTGACCTATTAAAACATAGTTATATAATAGTAATGAAGCTTCTGGAGTTATCTCCCATGCTAACTAGTTTGATTTATTCTGTTTATTTCCGCTTTATATTTGATAAATATCATAGCAGTTATTGTTGTTGATATATGAAACTGTAGCAGCCATGGAAAACCAATGATATTCTGTCTGCAAATGGCAAATTCCTTCCTTATTGACATGATTGGAAATTTCTCAATTGATTTAAGTGATTTTGCCTCACAATATAGATATGCATTATATAGACAATGTTAGAATTCTATTAAAATGTTTTTCAAGCGATATTTATCAAATTTAATATTTACTGCATTCTTGATTTCAGATTTTGTTTATAGAATTGCAACTGCCACCTGATGGTGACCCATCAAATGTAGGTCAATTACGTGGAAACAAAAGGGCAGTAGGTCAAAAGAAAGGTCGTGGTAGAGGTACACTTAGTACTTCCAAAGAAGTTTTAGAAAAGTTAAAGCCCCTCCATCCACTGCCCAGTGTTATCTTGGAATGGAGAAGAATTAGCAGTGCTTTGACAAAGGTTGTTTTTCAGTTACAGAAGGTTAAAGTTCACAACACACGAGCAGATATGTATCGTATATTTTGTGAGACACAGTTTCACACAGCTACAGGCCGAGTCAGTATGATAGAACCTAATTTACAGAACATTCCCAAGGATTTTGAAATAAATTTACCAGGTGAGTTTAAAGAAAAATAATATGCTTTTGTAGCTATTGTCTAGCTTTTCTAGACTCATGAGGGGGATTGAGAGCTTGACTTATGGTATAAAACCTAAAAAGAATAAGAAGAATCACAAAACAACAGATCACACCAAACACCCCTAAAAACCACAGATGTATTAAAATCAACAAACAACACATGATCCATGACGGAATAGTTCTAAATATAGTGAATATTCAATAAGTTCTTGTATTAGAAATGAATAATAATACATGATGTATGATAAGAAGTGATTAGATTTACAAGATTTTCTCTTGACCTTTCTAAATTTTAAATTTATCATTCTTGTTTGAATAACATTAACTGTACCAATTTTTGTGCACCAGATGTGCATCTCGACAATGAATGTCTCTTCAGGGCCAAAATGTTTGAAAAACCAAACGTTATTAAAAATATGAAATGAGTACTAATGGTATAACTTACTTTATCCACTTTATTATTCAGTGTTAATCATATTTTATCTTGTAGATGTAATAGGAGAGAGTCCTACACCAGAAAAAGGACCCCCTACAGGAAGAAAAATAAAAGGAAAATTGAATCAGTTGAAAAGTGCTTCAAAATCAACAGCAAGGGTTGAGAATGTAAACAGAAATAGTTCATATTCTGTTAGCATGAGACATGCTTTTGTCCCATTTAAAGGTATTTAAAACTATTATAATGAATTAAATAAACTGACAGAAAAAACAAAAAATAAAACAGTGAGATATGTCTTTTCTGTTTTGCAGTAAAATAAAAATGCAGGTTAATGGGTTAAATTAATCATTTACTAGAACTGAGAATCATTGGCTCCTATAAAAACTGCACATCACATAACAATGCACTATTTGAAGCACAAATTCTGAAGAGAATCTGATGAAAAAGATTAACAATAGTCATTGACAATGACCACACTAAAAAAGAGAAATGTGAATCTTGCATAAGTGTTATTACACCCCAAAAATAAAGCTTGTAATAATACATCTGCTCTACATTTTGATACGGTTAAATCGGAATGGTTTATTATGAATATATGTATTTTGTTTATGCTTCAAAAAGTTTATTATGGTTTTTTTTAGTAGCGAATCTGGAAAAATATTTTGCACCTTCCAATGTATTCAGTGTAAAGAAAAACACAAGAATACTATTCTACCATATTATTCTTTTAAGAACAGTATTCCTTAAAAGGTGGTACCCAACACTTTCACTAAACTTAATTTGGCTCCTTTAGTTTTCATAAGATTTTGTCAAAGTATTTACTTTGACACATAAACAAAAATATAAAAATTAATTTTTTTTGAACCAACCGTTTGTCAGAAAAATTACACTGGTTATATAGCAATTTGACAAACACCAATTTTGATCATTGAGAAGCTTAATATTCCTTTTAGAACACAACATAATTAAAACGTTTAGCTGACTTTACAGAGTTATCTCCCTGTAGTGTTAGGTACCACCTTAAAAAGAAAATATTATTCATGGGATACCAATTAAATAGAATTCATAGATACAAGTGAACCACGAATTTAAATGTTCAACAAATGTCAAATTTTCTTTAAGATTGTATGCACACTTTGGCAAATCAATGAAATCAAATATCCTCTGGTTTTATCCATTTGAATGTCTAAATAAAATTTGTCCGGTGACCCCCATTTTTCTTTTTACAATTCTTTGACATGTATAATGATAAGCTGTCTGTTAAAGTCTTATAAAATTTTAATTACCTTGTAATAATTTTTGAGGACTTAAACTTGTCAATGATAAAGCTATGAAAAATCAAGAGAGAACATTTTCCCGCCAAAATTTCAATGTCTATTATCTCAAAAACAAGCACGGTATATATATATTGCTCTTTTCATTCCTTTATTAATCCACTATCAATATACAGTGTTTTGAAAAGTTTATTACTTTGAAACTGAGAAGCCAGCTCCCTTAAGCCTAACTTATTTAAGTTTTTTTAATCAGGTGGCATTTTGGTAGCAGCTGATTATTCTCAGTTAGAGTTGAGGATGATAGCACACTTGTCTAACGACCAGAAGCTGATCAGAATATTAAATGAAGATGGGGATGTATTCAAACTTATAACAGCTCAATGGAAAGGTATTTCTCCTGAGGAGGTTACAGCTGTAGAAAGACAACAGGCTAAACAGGTATGTGTAACACTTTTGAAATATATGAGAAATTAAAACTGATTGAGATTAAAAGTTGTTATAGAAATACTGGGGATTCATTATTATTTGTGGATACCAATTTTTGTGGATTTCATGAATACAGGTAACCACGAATTAAATGTACAATGAATAATAAAATTTCTATAGGCTTGTCTGCAGACTTCAGGAAAACCAAGAAATCAGATGTCCACGAACATGCAAGTTTTCCTCAATCCACGAAAATTGATACCCACGAAAAATTAATTAATCCACAGTAGTTCTTAGAAATATCTGCATTTCTTTTAAGTTTATTTTAGTTTTTTCATTCTTCCTTTTTTTAGTAGATAAATATTTCAAGGAGCAAAACTATGATAATTGTAAAATTGCATTGGTCAAGTTTGCTATTTATTCAAAAGAACTTAAATTAAAAAAGAATTTTTACAAACACCATATTTTATTTGAAACTAAACCTTAAAAACATAAAATACTTTTCCACAAATTTAAAATTTATAAGACAAAAGTGACAGGCTATTTACTGGTTTAAACTTTAAATGCCACTGAGTCAATCTATGTATGTCCCCAAATTGTTCTCTTACTTTTTTTTACCTCAACCAAATGTTATGAGACAATGCATATTACCACAAAATACAGATTGGATGTTGTCACTTTTACCTTTCTCAAGCAGCACTGTGACCAAATTTTAATGGAAAACGGATCATATGATCATATAAATATCAGAGTGGAAAAGTTATATATAAAAAAATCGAAAGAAAAAACAAATGAACTGTATGAATATTTACAATATTTATTATATATGTTTGTAAATTATATTTAAATATAATGATTAAGTTATATCTTACCAAATAGGGCTTCCCTAAACTATTAGGTAAACAAACACAAAGGATACTAAGTTATAAGCTGTAAACTTAGTAAGTTGTTACAGCAAATATGAAATAAAGATATTGTTACTTAAAAAAATAGGTAGTTGTTTTATGAAGTTCATTATTACAGGTGTGTTATGGTATGATTTATGGGATTGGTGCAAAAGCTCTGGGAGAACAGTTAGAAGTGGATGAAAATGATGCTGCAGTATTCATAGAGACGTTTAAAGCTAAATATCCAAGTCAGTATTGCCATTTAATATTAGAATAAAAATAAAAATTTGCACATGTATGTATTTTAAGAATCTTAAAGTTTGGTACTTTTTTTTTTTAACTTTCTGTCAGTTATTCAGAATCATCAAGTTGATCCATTTATTGCCAAAAAATTTTGCCAGTGGAATTTTATTTTATGTTTTTATATTTTTTATTGGATATAGTTTAAAAAGCCAATTTTGAATTTTTATGAAATCCTCATAATCTAAATATAAATTTGAAAAGAAAAGGTGCCAATGTGAAATGTATAACAATAACTAGAAAAAAAAATTGGTAAGGATATTTTCTATTTACCCTTCATTCAAAGTTTTATATAAATATGGGACTGAGTCTGAAAAAGCAGAATAATTGGATGGCATTGAGATAACCACATTAAGTTAACATTACCTCTATTTATGAGCATATAATCTGTTATAATTCTAAATTTTACAGGCATGAGAACATATTTGAGAACAACAGTAGAATTCTGTAGAAATAAAGGCTATGTACAAACCATGACTGGCAGACGACGATATTTACCATCCATAACTTCTACTCAGCCATATTCCAGAGCTCATGTAATTATCCTTTAGAACGGATTCAATTATTTTCATCCATACCAATTTTTGTTTATTGTCTAGCAGACAATTTTCTCCTTCTGTTTCCAATGATTTTTCTAGTGTATTTTTATAAAGGAAGATACAAGTTTGACATATTCTCAACAATTTATATTTGCATATTTTTTTTACCTGCTAAAGTTATGAAATTTGTTGCTATATAGAGATTACAGAGGAAACTTTTTAAAAGTCAAGGCTTTTACAAACAAATATTTTCTTATATTTTTCAGGCAGAAAGACAGGCAGTAAATACTACAGTACAAGGGTCAGCAGCCGACCTGGTCAAAACAGCAATGAATCAAATTGATATCAAATTAAAGGAAGTTTTCCCACAATCAGCATTTACTCATTCTCATAAGTTCATTGGTAAGAAATTTTTATATGTAGATGATAAAGCTATTTAAGGGATTTGCAAAGGATACTATAAAACTGTAAATTCTGAAAAATTTCTAGTGTTAAACCATTCAAATGGGAAAACCAATGGTTTAATCTATATAAAAAACAAGAAACGAGAAAAACTTATAAATCACATCAACAAACAACAACTGAACATCAGATTCCTGACTTAGGACAGGTGCAAACAAATGCAGCAGGTTTAAACGTTATAATAGGTACCAACCTTCGCTCTTATATGAAACAAAAGTGTAACATCACAACATAAAAAAGACATACACTATGAATATCAATTGAAATGGCTTAATTTTATATTATAACATAAGAAAAATAATTGAAAATATAACAAATTTTACCCACCACAACAAACTTCACACACCACCAAATACTATTTAATCCAAAACTATAGGAAATTAAAAAAATATCTTTTATATTAAACATCTTTATTGCACTTTCCTATAATGTTATAACTAGTCACTCCACCATCTTTATTATGGGTCGGATACCTTAACTACATATGTAAGTATTCTTGTAAAATAGTCACTGGATAAACAGAAATCACAAGTAAATTCATAGTATAAGTGGTTTGATTAACAAATTATTATACAATAGTTGTTAAGGTGGTACCCAACACTTTCACTAAAATTAATTGGCTCATTTAATTTTCAATAAATTTTGACAATGTATTTACTTTTACCTTTTAACAAAAATATAAAAATGTCAAAAATTTTGAACCAACCATTTTGTCAGAAAAATTACACTGGTTATATAGCAGTTTGACAAATACCAATTTTTATCATTGAGAAGCTTAAAATTCCCTTTACAACACAACATATTTAAAACGTGACTTTACAGAGTTATCTCCCTGTAGTGTTAGGTACCACCTTAAAATATATAAAGTAACATGATTATAGAAATTGTACAGTTTTCTTAGAGCTAGTTATGATCATTGACATGAACCTTTTAAAGAACCACTTTCGGGTTCATATCCTATTAGATGTTTTTTTTACTGTTTTGTATAAATTTTTCATATACATATAAAAAGTGGTGAGTCTTGGAATCTTCATGGATTTAATAAGTAGAAAATAGCAGTGAAAATAACAAAAAAAAAATCAAGAATTTATCAACTTGGTGTTTTCTGTAACAGTAAATTTAGATTTTTTTTGCAAGTTTTTATTATTGCAAAATATTGAAACAGAAATGGTATTGCAAAGATAAAACTCATATTTAAAATCTTGATAAAATTATTGTGAGTAGTCTTTTCTGAAAATCACAATAATCAGTCTTGCCTTTTTTTTTTCAACAGTTATGAAACTTATGCACAATGCTAATCACCACAAAACACAAATCAAGTTTGAATATTGGTGGCATTACTTTTACTGTTTTATATTTATGGCCCTTTAAAAATATAAATATCATCTTTTGCTGTTGTAGAAAGACGCAATGTTAGAAGCAGAAGTAAATCCACAACAATGAAATTATCTGGTGGCTACCTTGTCCTACAGCTACATGATGAACTGATTTATGAGGTCTGTCAGGATGATATGATACCTGTGGCACAGATCATACAAAGTGAGATGGAGAATGCCATGAAGTTATCTGTCCGTCTGCCAGTTAAAGTTAAGGCAGGACCAAGTTGGGGAAAGCTTGAGGAAATAAAATTGTAAACAAGTAGTGGAAAAGAAAGTATTGACATTGGCTCTTTCATAAATTATAAGAAAAGATGGAAAGTTTGAATATATAAAAAACAAGAATGAAGAACACATGTGTCAAAGTTATTGAATTTTTGATAAGGTCATAGCATTGAATCTTTATCAGACATGTTAGGGTTATTCAATTTTTGATGAGGTCATAGTATTTTTGAGGACTAGTCTAGATCTCCATTAGAAAAGTGTCAGAAATACTCAATAAATGATGTTCATAGAACTTAAGAATTTGTTTTTGAACACAGTAGAATGAAGTGAAGTTGTTTACCAGGAGAAACAATTGTTGAAGTGTGGTGTATTTGATTTGTTTTGTACAGAATCATTTTTTACAGATAATGAACATTTCAGAACAGAAAGCAAAATATAAACTATGGTATCAAACACTTATTCAATGTTGTTTTGTAAATTGTATATGCATTGTTAGTCCTACATTTTAAAGTAGTAGTAATGACCTGTTATTTACCAATGTGCCAAAGAATCTAAATGTATTTTGTGATATCTAACTTATATTGTCTGTATGTAATTCTACACTCCTTCAAAGTCTGCAATCAATATTGTGTCTGTGCGTTCAATGATTTGGAAAGTGTGCAGACTTCTATTTTTTTACTGTTATATATAAAGTCTTTAAATCTTTATAAAATTTATATTGATATCACAACTTTTTAATTTAGTTTTCAGTTTTGAAATACAAATTAAATCATTTATTTGTATCTTTGTCTTTAACAGATAATTAACTTTACATCTTCAATTATGTTTACTTGTGCACATACATGTCAGTTATTTAATACATATGAAAACCATTGAACAAAGAAAATAGAAAATACATGTACATTCATACATTTGTACATTGTCATATAACTAAATATTAACTGTAATAGGATACATATTTTCATCTACTTTAAATTCAGAAATTATTGCGTTCACTTATTATTGCGATTTTGTCATTTCAACTTAAATGCGATTTTAATTTTTACGATTTTGGGAAAAGTCATGCTTTATTCAGTTAAGATATTACAAAATGCGAGTTTTAATTATTGCATTTACAACTCTGTCGCATTATTCGCAATAATTTCTGAATTTACAGTATTTGCACATCTGTTAGTTGAACTTCATTGAACAGCGAATAACATGACGACAATTTTGTAGCAAGCCTGAGCTCAATGTCACCACTTTAGAGTTTTAAATTTAGAAGCATTTGAATTAAAGGCATACAACAAAACCATAGATCAGAAATCGACTTGCAGAAAGTATAAAACATCATTTTATTCTTCTACCACCAACTCTGACATCTCATTCACCATTTATAGAAAAAGGTGAAGTCGAACAGCAGATGTTTACTGGCTAATGTGCCCTTTTTTTCATACAAGCACTCTACCGTTTAAGAAACCAGCCTAAATTACTTCAACTTACTGTTAACTATAAAGTCACATGAGAATTTCAAACAATAGGTGAAAAGGAGCTTCAACAACTAATTGAAATAAAACTTTTGCAAGGATTTTATTTAAAGAAATTGTGTAAATTTATTAATATGCTGATTTTTATGATCAAATTAGATGGTCTGACTCACAACATTGAAGGTGCTTTGATTATTAAATATAATTTTCATACAGGGGTTTGTATTTATTGTTGCTCAGATAGATAATACCTCTTTCACTCACTGCAGGTGTAACAAACTTGAATTAGAAACAATTGATTTTATACAGTGTATTTGTAAAGGCAAATTATGTACTGATATTTTTGTAGATGTAAATAGCTATAGTTTAAATATTTTTTTTTATTAAATTATGTTAGTGAATTCAGATACCATGTTCGTTACTTGTTACTACAATAAATAATATTTATGAAAAATAGTTGTATTTGAAATTGATTTACTGGTATATTTGTAAGCGATAAAAATAAACTTGATGAATAAATTTCTCAATGATTTCTGTTTGATTCAGATGCTAAATGTGTTAGACAGCTGGTTGTTGTTAAAAAAGGAAAGAATATTTTATAGACTAGTCAGTACTTCTGTGTTGATATGAACTATTATTAGTTATGATCATTATTATAAATTAACATTTTACAAAATTGGATTTACTTAACCCCATGAAAACATTAAATTAGCTGTATAATGCAAAACCTTGTGACCTTTTAGCTCTTGATTTGAGCATCACTGATGGCTGAGTCTTTTGTAACTTGTGTTTGTTGTATAAAGCTGTAGTCCTGGAATCTTTTATAAGTTTATTGGCATCATCTAAAGCAGTTGAACAGTTTTTTTACTTCTAGTCTTCATATTGTTTATATATATAAAATAAGAAGCTTCTGATTGTAAAATAGTGAAGGAAATAGTTGTAACCTCATCAATCAACAAACCAATGATAATATTAAGTTCAAATTAAAATGAGATAATAGGGTGAGTTCAGTATATAAAGTTAGATGCATATTCACGGGTTTGGGCAGCCAAGGAGGCCTGCTCCTCCCCTTCAGTGGGAAACAAATTGTTGATAATAAAATTAATCACTGAAGCATGACTGGATCGGGTCCTCTCTTAGGCAGTCAGTGGGCTACACTTATGAAAATTTCTGGGTAGGTCACTGAAAGTCACTGTATAATAAAACAGACTTAAAGGACAAGGAAGTCAAATAAAAAGTGGCAATCTTTTGTTTTGGGCGTCACTGATGACGTGAGTCTTTTGTAACATAGTTTGGTGTATACAGTTGCAATCCTGGTATCTATGATAGTATATTGACAACATCTAAGGCAGATGAACAGTTCTCTAGCTGCAAATCTTCTTGTTTATATAGGCTGCTAATAGTTGTAAAATTGTGTGAGTGAATTGTAACATCGTCAATCAAAGAAACTAATGATGATATTAATTAATGGAAATGAAATATTTGTGACACAAACCCACTGTATAATTAAATAGGCTCAACAGACCAGGAAGTCAAACAAATAGTCACAATTTCATTGTTAAAATTTAGAAACAATACAAAGAGCAAGAGTGAAGTGATCAAGACTAGTAGTTATCTCATAATCAGAATATTGACTTGAAACAACCTAAATCTAAGTTTAGTTGGTATTTCCAGCTGTAGTGTCAACAATGTATTGGCTTGTGATTATGTCTGTTTAAGGTTAAGGTAAATGGGATATGTCACAGATCTTCCTTTAGGGTCATCGACTTCGTTTTAACTATTCGCATATATTTTTTTTTATTGATTAGACCGTTGTTTTCCCGTTTGAATGGTTTTACACTAGTAATTTTTGGAGCTCTTTATAGCTTGCTGTTTGGTATGAGCCAAGGTTCCGCGTTGAAGGCCGTACCTTGACCTATAATGGTATACTTTTATATATTGTTACTTGGATGTAAGGTTGTCTCATATCACATCTTCCTATATCTATATAATACGAAACAAAATAAGCAACTTCTTTTAAAGGTTAACATACGATTTAAAGGGTTTGAAACCCTTATATAATATTCATTTTGCAAATGTCCTCAGAGAAAGTATTGAAAAATACCTGGATTTTTTTATACACGTATTATATACGTTATTAAGAAATTTGGCATTTTTCGTATGTTTTGTGATCGTATAAGTTGTGTTGTTTATTCTTTGGTTTTCCATGTTGTGTCATGTGTACTATTGTTTGTCTGTTTGTCTTTTTCAATTTTAGCCATGGCGTTGTCAGTTTGTTTTAGATTTATGAGTTTGACTGTCCCTTTGGTATCTTTCGTCCCTCTTTTGTGATCTGCACAGTTTAAAATCCAACAATATTAAAAATGTAAATAACGACTTAATCATAAAAAGAGTATTTATCATGCGTTTTTTTCTTGTTAACAAACACGAATTTGCAAAACTTTGAAATTTTCGTATTATCATCAAATAATGTTTACATTTAAGTTAACAAAGGAAGATTTGTAATATGTAACCTGCAGATTTAGTTAATACAATTTACCTCTGTTGGAACTTTTTACCTCTCAAGGACTGAGTGAAACTCATACGTCTATTAAGTCAACGGGATTAAATCTTATATGCCTCTTTTTCCTTCTCTATTGTTGTAACGTTTTAAGATAAAAGGAGGTGTTTGAGATAAAAAAAAAAAAACAACAACCAAAAAACAAAAAACAAACAAAAACGAAAAAAAAAAAAAACATCTGCTCGTTAAATTACAGATTTAAATATTTTGAGAATAAAATCGGCCGCATGAGGTACGGATTAAAGTTCACTGTTAAAGGTGGTACGGTCACCTATTGTTGATTACATAAGATGTATTTGGCAAAACTTTTATGATTTTTTGGTCCTTAAACCCGTTTGGTCTTTTTAAAATTTATAAAATTTCAATCCTGGTATCCAAGATCAGTTTTTTACAACCACTTGGTCGGTGCCACTGCTGTTGGAGTTTTACTTCCTCGAGGGTATCACCAGCTCAGTAGTCAGCACTTCTGTGTTGATTTGAGTTAGAATTGATATATCATAATTATAAATTAACAGTTTACAAAACTTTGACCTTTTGAAATACTGTGTCTTTCTATCTCAGGTATAGATTACCTTAGCTGTATTAAGCAAAACTTTAAGAGGTTTTTGGTCCTCAATGCTCTTCAACTTCATACTTTATTTGGCCTTTTTTCACATTTTTTTTATTCGAGCGTCACTGATAAATCTTTTGTAGTTTGTAGACGAAACATGCGTCTGGCGCAAATATAAAATTTAAATCCTGGTATCTACGATGACAAAAATGGATGAGTTTATTTACAACCACTGGGTCGATGCCACTGCTGGTGGAGTTTTACTTCGCAGCGGATATTTCCGGCCCAATAGTCAGCACTTGTGTGTTGAATTGAGTTATCATTGATATGTTCACAATTATGAATTAACTGTTTACACAACTTTGAATTTCGGCATATTGTAGCAAACGGTCTAACGTAGAATTATAGGGTCATATTGCAAGATCCCGCTCCTGCATGGACACTGAGACAACTGTTTCATTAAATATGATACGAAAAAACAATCATAAATATCAAAATGCGTTAGAAGTGTCTTATTTATTAATACGAGTATGAAAATGAAATTTTAAATATATAAGTTTTCACTTTTCCTAATCTATGAACGTCAACTGACTATATCTTAGGATGCTTTAAAATCGGACACTAACCATTTCTAATATATAAAAATATATTTAGAATTTTAGCTATCGTCAATAAGGACACATAAACAAAATAATAACGGATTGAAAACTTTTGTCTGGATCATAAATAAAAGTAGATGAAAACAAGAATGTGTCCAAAGTACACGGATGCCCCACTAGCACTATCATTTTCCATGTTCAATGGACCGTGAAATCTGGTTAAAATCTAATTTGGCATTAAAATTAGAAAGATTATACTATAGGAAACATGTGTTCTAAGTTTCCAGTTGATTGGACTTCAGCTTCATCAAAAACTACCTTGACCAAAAACTTTAATCTGAAACTCCCCTTTCATTTACTTTGTTCAGTGGACCGTGACATTGGGGTAAAAAGTATAATTTGACTTTAACATTAGAAAGATCATATCATAAGCAACAAGTGTCCTACGTTTCAAGTTGATTAGACTTCAGCTTCATCAAAAACTACCTTGGCCAAAAACATTTTAACGAACGGACGGACGCATGGACGAACGGACGCATGAACGAACGGACGAACGAACGAACGGAGCCACAGACCAGAAAATATAATGCCCCTCCACTATCGTAGATGGGGCATAAAAACTGTCAATAGTTGCAAATTTGGTACCATCACGTTATAGGTGGCGGAACGTGAAAAGAAGAATGGAATGACAAAGCCCGGCCCTCTGTCCAACAACAAATTTCAACAAGAAATGGTTTTGGTCTGTGTATGATATAAATTCTTCAAGCATGTTTATTTTTTATAGTACTGCAAAGTGGCATAAAGTATCAAACAACTTCACTTAAATAGAATCAATATTTAATAATAAAAACAAACCAAACACTAAGCAACACGTTTGAATAACAAACGTCTAATATTGAAAATGAAAATAACAGTAACAACATATGCACCTGAAGTAAATGACAATACATAAACTCAAAAATAGTGTGTTAAATATTCAAAGTGATCAACATAGATCAAATACATGTATATATACCATTTACTATTATAACAAATAAAACATATAACTTGAAAAAAGACAACTGTGATATAAAGTAATGGTTCATTTAAGAATTATGCAGAATTGTAATTGTGTGACACACTTCATAAAAGGCTACGTTCACATGATTATTTTTGAAAAAAAGTTACAATAGTTATCAAAGGTACCAGGATTATAATTTGATACACCAGACGCGCGTTTTGTCTACATAAGACTCATCAGTAACGCCCAGAACAAAATAGTAATAAAGCCAAAGACGGAAGACCATTGAGGACCCAAAATTCCCCCCAAAATGTGGCAAATACGGCTAAGGTAATCTATCCTGGGATAAGAAAATCCGTCGTTTTTCGAAAAATACAAAGTTTTGTAACAGGAAATTTACAAAAATGACCAAACAATTGATATTCATATCAACATCAAAGTGCTGACTACTGACTACTGGGCTGGTAATACGAAACGTCCACCAGCAGTGGCATCGACCCAGTGGTGTAAATAGTTATCAAAAAAGATTGTGTAATTAGTTATCAAGTACAAGACTGATCACACGAAAGGAAAGGATACAGTTTTCCATTTGCTGCTTTCCAGCATAAATAATTTGCAAATAATTTCAATAGTTTTTTGGGATGTAATTTTAGCTATCTCATTCGACCGGATTTTTGTATATGTTTATGCCCGCGTCACACTGTTCCGATTTTTACGCCGATGGCAACACGATTATGGAAATTTTCAAAATCGGGACTGATCGTATCATATCGGGCTATTCGAAGTGCCATCTTTAACCATCGTAGAACCATCGGCCACTTTTTCTTGCCTTCGGTGACAACTTCGGGAAGGGTTCTTAATTTTTTAACATGTTAAAAAATCCCCGAAGGTGCGTCCGATGTTGAGGGTTCGTATTGAGTTCGTATCACCATCCTCACCATCGTAATGTCACCGGGAATACATCTTTAAACATCGTATTGCATTCGTGTTTCCATCGTTTCCATCGGGCAGTTTTGACATTACGATGTCTACACGAATGAATCACGAAGTAACCCGAAGGTCTTACGATTGCAACACGACTACGTGAAGACTTCGTAATCCCGTCGTGTTGCCATCGAATAAAAGTACGAAGGCGATAAGATAGAACTACGACGGCAATAAATCCAGCTTAATGTAAGTTAATTTTCGCGCTAAAATACATTTAAAGTGCCATGCGCGATATGCACTGGTCAGTCTAATACGACAGTTAAGAAAGGCGTTTACAAAACATGGAGCTCATATCATATGACTCTATGAGATCAAGAGACAGCGTTGTTTCTAATAATTCAAATTGAACAAGAAGAGCAGCTATTACAGGCTCAGAAATTACTTGTACAAGTCAAATATTATTTTTGGTCAATTGTTCATATCAAGTAACATTATGAAAATCATAAACGCAACACTGTAGGTACACGTATATAGGGAAACCAACTTTTTCTTCATTATTCTGATTTTTTTATGTATCGTCTGAGTTGTTGTCACACGAATGTTTACTCCATAATCAATTTCTATATGTCATATTGCCGCATTTGTTGCTTTCTCCACATTCTTCCTTTTGTCTATATTATTATGATATTTTCCTGGAAAGAGCTCTTTTTGAATAAAGGGGATCGTCGAACCCATTACCTTACCTTTAAGATAGATTAGTAAACATGGGCATAATTATGGGTGATTATTCAGACTAGTGCACACATTTTGCAGTTCAAACAAGGCAATGCCGAAAGTGGCATCCCCTCGTATGTAACATATAGGGGACAAATATGGACACTATATTTGTATATGACACATGCCGAAAATGGTAAATTGAATATGCATATTTGATACAATAACTATTTTTTTAGAAATCAACCGAAACATTCAGTAACTGGAAATAACTTTAATGTTGTCTTTAGAACCAGCAGGTAAAAAATAAAGCAACGAATTTCCTATGTATTATGCTATTTCAAGGAGAAAAACAAGCCCATCTGCATGACCTTGACCTTTGGTCTTGAACGTAAAAAATGTCAGATCATTACAAGGAGGACAATATACCAAATGTGGTTAAAATCTTTTGAAGCATATTGGTTTTAGAGTGTCCACAAGGGTGATATTGCCTTGTATTATAACTGCCACTGTGACCTTGACCTTTGATTTTAAAGTCAATAGCGCTTAAGATATTCCTAACGAGTAACACTATCCCAAGTTTTGAGCATTTTGGCTCTAGAGTGTCCATAATTTTTTTATCTACACGCAACTTACATGTAGTAGGCGAGAGGATAATACTAAGCTAAGTTTTATAAGAATTATGCCATGCATGGCAGACTTGAACAGAAACGATATGTTGTCGAAATTCTGTTCGTATCATAAGAAAGGTTCAAAATAGGTAGAACGCATTTGAGACATCGTATTGCCATCGCGCCATCATCGTAATCCATCGTGTAGCCTTCGTAAACCATCGTGTAGCTTCGTGATCCATCGTGTAGGCTTCGGCTGAGATATGAAGCTTTAATATCCGTCTTCAATTAACCTTCGTATGTCCATCTTTTGATATCGTATATAATGTCGGCACCATCGTATAGACTTCGTTATTCATCGTACTTGCTTCGGTCACTTTTTGGTATTTAAACGAGATCGGGACCAACTTCGTACGAACTTACAATTTTTGCATTCAAGTGTCCATCGAATATAAAAATCGGGACAGTGTGACGCGGGCATTATAAAAGTTATATTATCACTGATTTAAAGGCTCCATATAAAAATAATACAGAATCATATTTCAATATCTAAAATCAGATATACCTGGTAGAGTTGCAACCTAGAAATGAAAACTAGCATGGTTTTTAAATCGACTTGAAGTTCAAACAAGCGTTAGCCTTTGCAAAAGGGCTATAGTCGACTCTTAGCTGATGAAAATGGAATGTGCTCTCGCTTTGTAGATTAATTCATTTACTAGAATAGCCACGTGCATCACATACATGTGATTCTTCCGGCGGGAGTTAAAATCTCCCGCTTTTCAGACCCTTTTCCGTCCCTCCCGTTAAAATTTGAAATCTTCCGCTTCTTGTAAATCTAAACCTCGAAAAATTTTCAGTTGACATTTTTGTTTACAAAATTTGTACGGACAGTGAGGTCACACATATATCGTTTAACGTTGTTGTTTACTCCAGAAGATTCGATTATTTATAGATAAAATTTACCTGTGTAAAATCTAGTTGCTTAAATAGAGAGGACAAATCCGATACTCTACGGGATTGAAGGACATTTACTATGTTTGGATTGTTCTAACCAATCAATAAATTTTGATTATTCACGTCTCGTAATATCTTCTAATCAGGTAGCAAGAAAAATTCACACACTTACTGTGCATCGTTCAATTCTTAATATCGACTCCTAGGAGTCGATAAAAAATAAAAATCACACCTGGTTAAACGCTCCATAAAAAAAAAATACCAATCGGCACATACTACAATTAAGTTGAACATTTAAGAGATCTTTGATGGCTTTGTAATAGGGTAGCGTTTGATATACTTATCATGGTAATTAACTTCAGATAGTGAATACAATCTGATACTTTCTCGAACACTTTCGCTATGATTATATTTGCACATGCCCAAAAACAAATTGTATACTCGTTTGTTACAAACAAAACTTAGAAAAATGAATAACCCTTGCAAACCTGTAAGTATGGTCACAACAAACGAAAACACTGACAATGGAATAAATGAGTCTACTATTTGCCCAATCCACGTGATTCCGGTTAGCGAGAAAAGCTTAATATACACATAAAAATCTTGTTTATCGTTTGCGGTGCTCCGAATGATTGGTCTTGTGTATATCGTGTAAGCTGTGAACCCAAATAACCAAATATTTACCAGACAGATGACCCCTACCGGACAAATGAACGCAGCGATTTGGGGAATATCTGATATAAAACAGTTCGACCCACCATAACCAATGTTTGCTCCACCTGACAGCACAATTTGAATGGCTATATTAATGATAACTATAACGAAAGGTGTTCCATATGAATAACAAACATATCTTAAGAAGAGTCCATTATTCTCCGACATACTACTGGTTGGTCTGAAAGTGGTAAACACAGAATACATATGATACGAACACACGTTCATACAGGCGAATGTTGCCAACCAAAACACATGAAGGATGATGCCTATGGCTTTACAGATGAATATATGATCAGTCCAAATTGTTCCGAATTGCAAACATGTCTGAGCAATTAAAAGAGAAAATATGAGACACATATTATTTTTACCAGGTAAGGTTCTTAGTATTGGGAAAATGCAGTAGGTAATAAAAGTTACTAGCAAACAAAATAAAGAAACGCATGTACATACAATTGTCGTTATTTCAAGGGCATATTCTGTGGTTGATTTGATATATCTATTAAATAGCAATGAAATGAAATCATCGACACAAATTCTTATTTTGTTATTTGAATCCATAAAAAATAGGTCGTAATTAATGATTTTTTTGTATTTTATAAGTAGAACAGAATAACCATCTATTGTGTATTGGTCTGCGTCAAAAACAAACTGTGGGCAGACAATTTGTCTATTGATTTTTGTTGATATATAATTGCCGTATTTATTTAAAATTTCGGTGTTTTCTTCCAATTTCCAGCATTGCGACTCATGTTTAAATTCCCTAGCCATGTGAACAAAACGAAGTAGATCAGAAAATGCGGATGCTAAAGATATTTCCATACTAAAAATGTCTTTATTATCCCTAAACACAGAGTTTTCATGAACTATTTCCAAAAGTGATTGTTCAAGGCCATTCCGATGAATGTTTGATTCTATGAACACATCAAATGCAATATACGTAAATACGTTTGGATTTGACTGACCTAATGAACATGGAAAATTTGAAAATATTTCAGATTTAAGAATAACCATACTAGTTATGCCAATGGAATGATTTCTAACAATATTTTCCAACCATCGTAATATGATTTTCTCTGTTCCATTAAACTGTTCTGATGAATCAGCATTTCTAATGAAGACCTCTAAGTTGTATCTTATGTTCCTGGTGACGGTGAACAAAGGGTCGCAATTTCCACCAATCAAATGCCTTCCTGGAAAGCACGTGATGTCGCGACAGTTTTTCTGAAAAAAAATAAAAAAACAAAAAATTGAATTAAAAAATAATCAGAATACGATATATCTATTGAGACCATTAAACGAGTGGTGTAGTATGTTCATGTGATTTATCCCAATGTTTAAAGATTGCAAAAGTGGACCGGATGCAAATAATGAAATTGAAATTCATTTTTCAAAGCTTAACACACAATCGTATGACGGATAGAACTACACAAGACATTGCAAAGACAAATAAATATTTAGTAGTACTTATCCAATAAAACAGATGGTACAATTTGGTGTTGGAATACCAAAATTCAAAATCAAGAAAAGATGGGCTGCATTATGCTTTTAAACGAAGTAAACAAAAATTAATAATCTTGAATGACATTTAAAGTAATTGTAAATCTGCTGCACAAAGAACATGTTTGAACAAATACATGATTTAAAAGAGGGACGAAATATACCAAAGGGACAGTCAAACTCTTAAAAACAAACTGACAACGCCATGGCTAAAAATGAAAAAGACAAACAGAAAAACAATAGTACACATGACACAACATAGAAAACTAAAGAATAAACAACACGAACCCCACCAAAACTAGGGGTGATCTCAATTATTCGTCTTTGTTACTTTTATTTTTAAAACATATGTAATCCTTTGTCCCTTTTTAAAAGCCATCATTCTCTTTTTTTTTGGATTTACCTTATGAAAACCCTTCCGAGATCCAGCGTTAAGTTTATGTTGCGCAGTGTTAAGTTTTGTTTGTAGCGTTTTGTAGATTTTATCTTTTGGTCGTTTTTTTGTGTGTTTTGTTTTATGTCAAAGAAATGACAGTTCGTTTTTTTTATAGTTTGACTATGATTTTGGTATCTTCCGCCTGTCTTTATACCTTGTGCTTTTGTGAATGTGAGTCATCATCGGTAGTTTGTAAAGCATATAAAAAGATAAACTTAAATTGAAAAGAATAAAAGATTTGATAAAAACGGAGAAAACTAGAATAGCGTTTAAATTGTAGCGCGTTAAATAGTTAATTATTACTAAGATGATGACCATTCACAAAAAACGTTTAAAAGACAATATCAATAGTTTAACTGGGACCAAGGCAGAAAAAAACCAAGCAACATATTGTAATCATGACACGAGCAACTGTTTTGTCCATAAAATATATCGTAAAACCAGAAGGAGAAATAAGATCCATGATAATATCTATCCCATAAGGGTGCTTTGGATGTGTTTGTTTGACCATTATCTCGAGTGTACGTGATGATAGTTTAGAAGTCAGTGTAATTGCGTCTGACATAGTGTATATGCGTTTAACTCACTGTTTTATAATTTGTGACTTCGTCTCAAGAATTAAATTAACGCACATTTGTTGTAATATTTTCATATAATATGTCGGGATGTACTTACCTCAACTTTGTCGTATAGCTGTCCATCAGAACAGTATTGAACATCCCATGGTTCATCACTTGTTTTTGTCTGACCAATTTGGAACAAGTTTCGAATTTTCACTCCCGGAATATCAATTGGAGCAACACATCCTGAGCCTAGACATTGACACTCAAAAGGTTCAAAAGGGGGAAAACATAGGTTGGTTTTTGTGTCAATTGCAGTTTCATTGACTTGAAATACCGTCATGCATGGTTGTTCGTTACAAGCGTGACAAAATTCATTTTTATATGGAATTTCCCTGATAACCTTTGGAAATACAAGACATCCAGTTGTTACATTTTCAGCCAAATACTGACACGTACCTGTTTCGTTACATTTCGATTTGATATTTCCACTAACATTTGGAGGGTTACAAATCGAGCAAAATACGTTTTTAAATATCGTCTGTTTATGAATTGTCTGGGGTAATACTGCATACGATAGATTTTCACATGACCACTTAATGTCGGAATCAAACTCCGTCAATAATCCGGAAACGTTGCACTGATGAACGATATCATTATATCCGTCCCTGTGACATTCTACAGGTAATTCGTTTTGCTTTAAAAGGCTTATTCTGCATTTATTCAACATAGCCGTTAGAATAATATCAGATATAGACAAATAACGATCATATACAATGTCGATATCATTTTCGCAGATAATGTTTATGTAAAACAGAAAAAGGTAACGATCATTGTAAAAAACCTGATCTACATCATCCATAAACGTAACTTGATTGCAAATGAAGCAATGAAAATTTTTGTATTGAATATTCGTAACTGTGTCTACGACCGGGAGTAATGAATAAATATCATAACCATTCCCGGTACATCTTTTCCTTAATAAAGTAGATTTGAAATTTTGAGAGCAGCTTTCTACCACGGCAAACACAAGTTCTTCAGTTTTTTCGGACATTCCAAAACTTATAACATTGCCCATACACATGAATGGATTGGTTAATACCAAATCTAAACAAAGTGGTACATTTCCTTCGTAAATCGCTGACAAATTACACCTACATGGGGTCGTAATCGGCTTGATCACATTAAGAGCATCCAGGGGCAACAACTCTTCATTACACAATCCAGGAAGAAATGGATTATATGCATATGCCTTAAGCAAAGTATTTGTAAGGTTTAACGTAAAACTCTTAGTTTCTTTATCATTAGCAGCTCCTGTAGTAATTTTCATCTGATCTTTCAAATATTGCTTATAAAACGGCAGGCTGAAGTCACTTATATTTTGCAAAGTATAAAAGGTTAAGTCGCCTTTACGTGTATAAGTGATACTAGCATTTACATCTACAAAGGAATTACTAAAAGTGTTATCTCTATTACATAAGTAGCAAAATACATTTAAAGACGAGAAACTGTTTTCTGGGTTGTTATAATGTTGACAAGCATCTTTGAGCCCTTGGTCAAACGGTTTCCAGGAACCAGTTGAGTTACAAGTTCGAACATCTGTCGTGTTTATGCGACGAATAGGATTACAAATGAAACAAAATATGTTTTTGTACACTTTATAAACTAGTTTATATGTAGATTCACATGCGTACTGAATATCGGGATCGAATATGTCCCACATACCTGTCATGTTACACTTGTCAAAATGTATTTCTTCATTTTGGGAACAGTTTCGAACAGGCAGAGTATCTATCTGATGCATAATAAAGCACTCCTTCTTCATCGCCTCGTCTATTACCTGTTGATAGGTTGATAAGAAATTGTAGTCAGAAAACAAGTAACAAGAAATATTTAAATTCCATTGGTGATACGTGGTTTGTCCATGGCATGATGCGCAGTGTTTATTAAGATAAGTTAGTGGTATGTTGGTTGTCGTCACATGAGGCGTTGTTATACGGTCTACAGTTGAGGTGTTCTTTGCGCATAATTCAATTTCAGTATCATTTGACCCGTATGGACAACTTGTCACCATTGGAAATATGGCAGTTATTTCATTATAGGTTGAATCGAGAATAATGGAATCTATGCAAGTTTGTTCTGGCATTTTAAAAAACACATCTGGGCAACAATTTTCATTTATTATGCATGTTGAATTGCAAAAACATTCAGGACATAGTTCTATGTTTTTGTATGAATTGTCAGGTAAGTGCGTGTAATTCATATAGGCAAGGTCACACAAATAGTCTGGGCCACACACTAGAAAATGATTATGTATTATATTGCTATAATTATACATAAACGTTGGTGTGAAGAGTGTAATGAAAATAAAAATGAAGCCCATCATGAAACCTGTTTTACTAATCATGCTTAAAGTGACCTATATCCGACTCCCATCTAATGATGAAAATTGTCCGATACAGAATATTGAAACATCTGAAAAGAGAAATATCATAGTTTGTATCAGGCTAAACAATGAAAATTTGCATTTCCAATGAAATCTTGATTTAACTCAATAATGAAAGTATCATACTACTCTAGCAGATACAATATATACCTAAAACAGTGGCAAATCTAGCGTTTTTTTACATGAAAAAAAACTGATCATAGATACCAGGATTAAAAATTTATATTTACGCCAGACCCGCCTTTTGTTTACAAAAGACTCATCAGTGACGCTCGAATAAAAAAAATGTTTAAAAGGCCAAATAAATTACGAAGTTGAAGAGCATTGAGGACCAAAAATTCCTACATGTTTTGCCAAATACAGCTAAAGTAATCTATTCCTGAGGAAGAAAAGGCCTTTGTTTTCAAAAATTGAAAGTTTTGTTAACAGTAAATTTATAATTATGAACATATCAATGATAACTCAAGTCAACACAGAAGTGCTATAAACGGGGCTGGTGATACCCTCGGAGAAAATGTAACCATTGGTAGTAAAAATACTCATATCTACACAAAAATTTACGACAAACATTGAAAAATACAACTCAGGTTAATTCACGTGTGTCCATAGAGGGGCAGCGAAAGGTCCATTTTCGGTCTTTTATTTTTGCATGAGTTCGGGATAAGGCTTGTATTGTCGCGGGTATTTGGGATTGACCGTTATCAGGACTTTTAAAAAAATCAAGAACATTTTTCAGGACCCGGGAAAGATGCATTATAACTTTAGGATTCGGAATGACAACTCCGACCGCACTTCCCAGAATATTTAGCTCGATGTCTTCCGATATTTATTTCGTTACACTGTTTGTAACTTGCAATTATCGTATATCCATAATTTTTCTTACAAGTCTTGTCTCTTTAGGAAAGTGACTTTAAAAAGACAATTAAACAACCTGAATGCATTTAATCAATTAAAATAATTTAATTTACTTCAATAACTCATCCTATACACACACACACTTATAGATTAAGCATGAAAAGTGTGTTATACATAATCCAATTTGAACATATTTGTGATCGAAATATGTATAAATTATAAATAAGACATTAATTGTATTAAAAAACAATCCAATCGTCAAATTATTTACCATTTAAAACCTCTCAATATTGTGCAAATCTAAAATTTCCCGACGTCTTTTAATAATTAAATGCAACAGTAGTATACCGCTGTTCAAAACTCATAAATCCATGGACAAAAAACAAAATCGGAGTAACAAACTAAAACCGAGGTAAACGCATTAAATATAAGAGGAGAAAAACGACACAACACTAAAATGTAACACACACAGAAACGGACCAAGCATCAGACAAATCCCACGAGAATAACAAATATAACATCAAAACCAAATACATGAATAATACAACTGTTAGTTTTGACACATAACTAACATATAATCTTTACGTACGAATATTAGATATCTTTTCATGAAAATTCTTCAACTGCAGTCATAATCATTTTCTTAAATTAACAGAAACTTTGACAGCAACATTTTTAAGGATTGTTTTTTTTTATCGGATCCAGGTCCAAAATCAAGTTATTAGCAGACAATTTACTTTAGGACTGTTTATACGACTGAAGAATAAGACAACGTAAGATAGTACTTCTACTTTTGACACCTGTAAAAAAATAAAATAATCTTTCACAATTACCGAAGACGCTTAGCAGATTTTTGTTGAAAAAAGCTTCTGACCAACATTTTTTTATTTCAAAATCAAAATTAGTTGTTATTATCAAAGATGTAGATTTTTCATAATCTTTAAAATTAAGTAACAATTTGAATTTCATATTGAACCGTTTTAAGGATGTACGTTACTCTGTTTAAAAATAACAAGCTTTTTAAAAGACTGTTATAAATTGAAAGTTTATAAATAAAGAAATTAAAAAGCCAGAAAAAAGGAAGGGTCCGTGTGCTCGTTTTCGAGATATAAGCCGTTGAAAATTTGGCGGGAAATAATTATCTCTAGATTTTTCTTCCACTTAACATTGGCACCTTTTTTGTTAAAAAAGACTATGAAAAAACAACAAGGTTTTCATAAGATGTTGAAATATGGCTTTTTAAATAATATGTAATAAAAATATGAAAAGAAAAGTAGGGGTTAGTGTGATTTTTTTTTTTAATAATAATACATGGATAAAACCAGAGGATTCTGAAAATTTGGCAAAAATTTTAAAAGTAGAGGAGCAAACAGCCTTAAGGAAATTACTTATAATATGTCTGATAACATAGTTAACAACAAACAACCAGACTTGTACAATTCAACAAAGATCAAATTTGTCATGTCATACTGTATGTAAAAGTCTAATCCGGGTTGAAATATAGCAGATCTTGAAAATTTGAAAGAAAAAAATCTTGGTCACGAAAGCATCGATTATTAATAATTGCGACATGGGTAATTTCAATTAAGATGTATGTATATATATGATGACATTTTATGTTTGGTAAATCAGGGTAGATTGTATAAAAAAACATATGGGAAAACAAAAACGATTTTGCAAATTGGATCACTTAAACTTCAACAACACACTTTTCTTCTTCATCAAAATCATTGACTTGAACGTATATAGTCAATGCGTTTAGTACTAAACATCTTGCACTGATCTTGCGGTTTTGATAAAAAAAACACCAAAAAAACAGCGCATTATAAATAGCATTCGTACGCAAGTACATTTGTGTACGCTGAAATAAAATGCTTACCGGTGAAAAAAATATTATTTTCATTTTTCCGATATTATTATTTTTGTTACTTTATATAATCACCAGTGGATTTATTTACAGTCGTTGAATAAGTTTGGAAACACAATTATTTTCATTGATGTTTGATATCATGGTTTTCTAAAAATATTCATCCAAGCATATAGAACATTTGTACCTAGTTGAACATTTAATTTCGGGATTCACCAGACCTACAAAATAAGTATCAAAAAGATAATAAGGTCCTTTGGTTTTTTGTTAATTCTTATAAACAATTGTCATATTTCAAGCAAAAATTAATACAAAAAAAGCAAAATTAAAAAATAAAAAAACCCGTAATGAATTGTAAAATCAAAAGCTCAAACACACATAAAAAAAATGGAAACCAACCATCATATTCCTGACTTCGTCCAGAATTACTTTATGCAAAAAATAGTGGGTTAATCCTGGTTTTATAGCTAACTTAACATCTAGAAAGTTTGACAGTCGCAGAAAAGTTTATTATATAGAACAAGGTTTAATCCACCATTTTCTACATTTGAAAATGCCTGTACCAAGTCAGGAATATGACAGTTCTTGTCCATTCGTTTTTGATGCGTTTTGTTATTTGATTTTGCCATATGATTATGGACTTTCCGAATTGATTTTCCTCTAAGTTCAGTATTTTTGTGATTTTAATTTTGACTAACAATGGGTCAGAAAAAACCTGGCTGTCATTACAATGTAAAAAAAAACTTTAAATGTTATCCTCAAATATTATCTAATGAAATTTCCTGACCGGAATAAAATTTCATAAATATTTAACTCATAAATTTACGCCACATTATTTATACAAACACACAATTATTTGTTTTTCGAGACTTTTACAAATTTTAGACTACATTTTACCAGTATCAAAATGACATTCATCTTTTAATGTTAATTTTAATGCACCACTTATATACAGCTAAAAAAACTTATAACCCCGAAAGCTTATTATCAGTTCTATCTATCTTTTGTTTATATATACAAAGTCACGTTAAAGTATCTTACTAAATATGTTTAGATAATTTACAGAAATATTAGGTCATCGTACTTGTTTTTATTTACAGCATAAATAAACAGTTCAATCATCCTTCATTCTTCGTTTTTCATAAACACGAGTGTTTCTCATTTTTCGTTTTTCATATAGATTAGACCTTGGGTTTCCCGTTTGAATGGTTTTAAACTAGTCATTTTTTGAGTCCATTAAAGCTTGATGTTTGGTGTGACCCAAGGGTCTGAGTCGAAAACTTATAAGGTTTACTTTTACAAATTGTGACTTGGATGGAGAGTTGAGTTCTCTCATAAGCACTTTTTATTTAGATTTGATAATGTTCCCGGGATACACATAACTTGCTGAAAACAGACGTATATTTTTGTTTTAAAAAAGTAATTACCATAAGTTTAAAACACACAGATTTCTGTAGTACAAACTATACCAAATATCCTTACAAAAACCTTTCTTTCCTAAAAAATATAATGCTTAAAGAAATGATGGACAGTTCGCAGGATGTCCTTTGCGATCTATAATAGTAATAGAAGACTCCCAGATATTATTAACTTGATGTCAAAGTGGTTTGTGAAATTTGGGTATCTTTTTTATTTCTTGAAAGATATAATTAAACTCAAAATGAATGAGTGGTAAAACTTATAACCTACCTTATTTCATGTATATATATATGCCTTTTATCAAACAATTATAATATTCAAATGCTACTTTTGAAATCATGTATGGAAACTTTTTTTTTTACAGTTTTCTAGCTTATTTGATGTCTTTTCTTCAAGGGGATAATGCAACTTAAGAAAAATATAACAGGCCGTATTCCTTTTAAGTCACTACTTGCATGAAGAAGATCGCACATACAAATGAGGAAACATCAAAACTTTATCTATATTTAAATGCTACGCCCTCTATCCCATGTATTATACTGTTCCAAGAATAGAACATGTATACCGTTGGTTTTCCCGTTTGAATGGTTTTACACTAGTAATTTTGGGGCCCTTTATAGCTTTTTGTTCGGTGTAAGCCAAGGCTCCGTGTTGAAGGCCGTACTTTAACCTATAATGGTTTACTTTTTAAATTGTTATTTGGATAGAGAGTTGTCTCATTGGCACTCACACCACATCTTCCTATATCAATAAACAAATACTTGCACCAATATGGATTCTTTTCTTGAATAATGTTAATATATGATTACAGTGGAAAATCCGAGAAAAACTCATCGTTTTCTTCCAGTATATCAGTGTATTTTCATAAAATCTTTTCTAGTTCTACCAAGTCCACTTTCCGGACATCAAATTTTACAAAACTACGAACGCGCCCATAAGCCAGAATCTATCTGCCTTAGTTAAAATCAATGTTTATCCCTAACTCCAAAAAATGGTTTGTCCAAAAGATTTATCAAAAACATATAAAAAGCTTTGAAAAGACTGGCTCTAACTATTTGAATAATTTCGGTTGGATAGAATAAAAAAAGTACTGAATACATTACCTTAATTGTCTTAAGCGGCTAGTTAATAATTTATCAATTCTTAATTGATTAGAACATATCAAAATCTTCAACTTCTCTTAGCTATGTCCCTACGATTTCGCAGTTTTAAACATATTAAACGCGATGTTCTAGTTTGAATGATGATAATAAATTGATTGGCATAATGAGTAAATAAAGACAACAGTTGCATTTCACTGTTCAAGGGCATACATTACCGAGAGAAACAACCCAACTATTATAGAAAAAACACGGCACAACACAAACACTAAAGTGCTACATACACTTCGTCAAAAAAGATAGAAACAGACTATTTGTGCCATATTCCTGACATTTTTAGAAAAATGGTGGGTTAAACCTGGTTTTAATAGTTAGCGTAATCTCTCCCTTGTGTGACAGTTGCATAAAATTACATTATTGACAACGATGTGAGAAAGAACAAAACAGTACCTAATCAAATGGCAAAATGCAAAGCTCAAACACATCAAACGAATGATTAACAACTGTCACATTGCTGACTTGGTAAGGGCTTTTTTTTGGTATAAAATGGTGGATTAAACCTCGTAATAAAATTAGCTTAACCTCTCACTGGTATCATAGTCGCATCAAATTATACTGATAGGTAAAAATGTCACAAATAAAGGTACAAAACTTGAAGTTTAGTGTGGTTCAAATCAATTTTCGGTTGTCTTGATCTTATTTTCTTAAAATTTTGAAAAAAAGAACAACTGTAAAATGTAAAGCCTCGGTCACACCTTACCGGATAGCTCGAACGGACGCCTAACGGATAACTTTTTTTCAATCCGTTGATGTCCGTTAGACGTCTGTTCTTATCTGTTAGGCGTCCGTCCATATCCGTTGCGTGTCCGTTAAGCGTCCGTTTTATCCGTTGACGTCCGTTCTGTCCGGTGGAAAATTTTGAGCATGTTCAAAACTTTGAACGGACGTCCAACGGATAAAATGTCCGTTGAACGTCCGTTAGACGTCCGTTAGGTGTCCGTTTTGTACGGTACTCGTCCGTTTTGTACCCGTTACGTGTCCGTTATGCATCCGTTGGAGATCCGGTAGACCAATTCATCAACGAACGTCTACCGGACGCCTAACGGATAAAACGGATGTGAAACGGACATTAACGGAAGAATAACGGATAAAACGGATGCCTACTGATAGTTTATTCTCATAAAACCATGCAAGTACAAAGGTTACAGAGAAGTTGAAAAATAATATACATAAAAAACAAAATATGCATTAGAAATGCATAAAATTCAAAAATACTAGATGTAAAACGGACAAATGCCAATTGAAATTTCGCGTCAGAAATGCCAATATATGGTATGTTACATTTTCTTGAGTGTCATGACTATTTATTATTCGTGATTGATCTTGGAGTAAGAGCACGTCTTCGCTACCAAACAGCTCTTATTCAGGCCAGACTCAACTTAAATGTAGCAAATATAAACCTTATAGCTGTCGAAAGGAGAAGACAAAAGAGATGGTGGACACGACCATGGCTTAGTCCTGAAAGACGACGCAGTTTTGGTCTATATGACCAACTCATGACCGAACTTAGGCGGGAGGATCGGCATTCCTTTCTACACTTCCTTCGAATGCCCACAGAGATGTTCGACGAGATATTGCAGCGGGTTGGGCCTCGCAAAGCCAATCAGAATAACTTTTACAGAAATCCGCTGGAACCAGGACTCAAGTTAGCAATTACACTTAGACACCTTGCTTCTGGAGCAAAATATCGTAGCATGCAGTATGGATGGAGAGTTCCGCATAACACCACATCCGTTTTCATACCAGAGGTACATAATATAAACAAATTCAGAAAATCAACTTAAACTCTATAAGACTGAATTACCACACTGCTTCTACCTTGATTTTTTTTTAATCAGAGGAGCTCTATATTTGCACATATATCATGCTAAACAAGACGCAATACAAAATAAAATCAACTAAACCAGTTAACTCAAAAAGTTACCCTCGTGTGAAGAAACGTAAAAAAACCGGATAAATTGTTCAATTTGTTTGGTACGTGTGACCTTGATAACTGTCCTACTGACCAGACTTTCCCAGAAGCAAATATTATAACATATATACTAGATACCATGTCCATCTGACGCGCCTTTAATTTTCAGATGGTTTATTTCTTTTAATTTTCATATGGTTTATTGCCTTTAATTTTCAGATTATTTTGTTCATCCGTTTTATCCGTTACGCTTCCGTTAGGTGTCCGTTTTATCCGGTACTCGTCCGTTGGATGTACGTTCGACGTCCGTTCTGTCCGGTATGTATCCGTTTCACGTACGTTCAATGTCCGTTGTGTGTCCGTTAGGCATTTGTTACATGTCCGTTAGTACACCAACGGACTCCCAACGGATAACTTTTTTTTTATCCGTTAGGCGTCCGTTCGAGCTATCCGGTAAGGTGTGACCGAGGCTTAAGATTCCATAAATATTAAGCGAGGTAGATTTTATATAAAAATACACGGATGTTATAAAATTATTATACAAAACGTCTTCTTTTCTAAAATAAACCCCTGTCAAAAAATGTTGCATGTATAAATCATTGAAATTTTCTGAATTATGAATTATAGTACCAACATTATGTCATTGTAAACACACGGGATGGTTTCCTTTTTTTTTTTTAAATTTACATGCACAGAGCAGGATTTAGACTGCATTTGTAAAAAAACAAAGGCATCTCTATATCTTGAATTATCGATGTCGATTTGCTAAAAGAAATTTATAAATTAAATATATAGCACCTGTGCTATAAAAAAATACCTCTGAGGGTCATGAAATCGAATATTAAAACACGATCTATAATGTGAGTGATTTTACAAAATTTTCTAAACTTACTTCTTACCGATTTAAAAAAGTATCCATATCTTATTTTTAATTAACAATATGACAGTATGAATTAAATCATTAAATAAACAATGCTTCGAAATAATAATTATATAACAGAACCATACCTTTATTCAGAAATTACCAGAAACATCCTACATGTTCTATCGAAAGTATGCGACCGCACGATTTATTAAGTGAAATAACAACATCCAATAACAATCAAATCTGACTCCTCTTTTTCTTAGATCAAATCATATTTAAGTGAAAATTATTTATTACTTATCGTATGGCATTTTTTTCTCCAGTTGGGTGATATAGTCGAGCGATTGAAAATGTCTGTTTTATGGACTGCCCCTTATTGGATTTACCTTGTGCTTCGGTATTTTTTTTAATACCCTTTTTTATGATATTAATTTGTGGGTGCCCGGAAACAATATAAAATAATTTGTTACTTTCAGACGTATTAAAAAAACAATGTGACATATTCGTGCTCTTGTAAACGATACCCTTTTAACATGTTTAATAAGACAAAAAATGAATCATTTCAATTATTTTATGATTTGTTTTTTTTTGTCTACGGTTGCAGCCACGTATATTAATATGTTTACATTTTCACGGTGGAATTCCGGGAACATTGCATTACTTCATTTTTCTAACTGCTTTTTGTAGAATATCTTTGTAACTTTTATCTTTTGAAAATTTCAGTGTCATACTTATGCATGTTATACTGAGCCTTATGTATTCCTAATGTTTCCTCTTCCCAGTCAGAGATTTCACTATTGACTGAAACTATTTGATATATATATGTACGAACAATATAATAAAACAGTAAAAATTGTCAGTAAGATTGAATAAGTTATCCAAAAGTTTTCAATTTTCTGTTCGTTTTTCCACTGTGGTTCTTTATCAAAGCTTTCGCTAAGTCTGTATAAATGAGACATGCGTGGTGGTCATCATGTTAGGCTTCTGCCCATTTATACATTACTTCTAAAAGTTGTACCTCTACGCAATAAAGCCGTACTATTTGTTTGAGAATAGTGTATCATGTGACGAACTATATGCTCTCTTTGAAATGTCTCAATAACTTTACAAAGAACGGACTTATTTGCTTGTATTGTTTGGTTCCTGATATATTTCCTTTTTTCCAAATATTACTTCACTAAAGGATTTTCAAATTCATTTGTGACTTCTTTGTTGTATAATAATAGCTGAAAATTCAGTTAAAAGTTTCAGACATACCTACCTCACCTCAAACAGCAATAGGGGATGTAGGTTATCTAAGCCTAGGTTATTTGTATCCTTTTTTAGTTTTTGTAGATGCTTCAATAGGTCAATAACTCTTTCACCAATTCGCAAGAAACTTGGGTAAATGGATTTTATCTATTACCATGACTTTCATTTTCCAATATGTCACTAAAAAGTTATTGAACTTTATTCTTTTAAAAACGCGACGGGCGTATCATACACTCATGGCGCAGCTGTTTATAAATGAGATCGTTCGCCTCACTTTTAATACTAGTAGGAGGGAAATGTTCTATGTAGTATTGTGGCCTACTTCAATCAATTGCCGCTATCTATTTTGAAAGCAATCAACTTACTTATCAATGTAAATGGCTTACTTTCTCTTAATTTTGCCCTTGATTTGTTGACAGTAACTTTACAATTTACCTGTGTACAAGAAAAGATCATCTGGTGTCAGTTTTAAAGTTTCAACGATTACCGAAGAAGGAATTCACGTAATAATGCGATGAACGATTCATATAAGTACTGATTTTCTTGCTATTAACTTTAATTGAACATGTCAACTAAAGGTGTCACCAAGCGAGCAGTAATCGTTACAGCTATTGTGGTGATTGGTGGATTGTTTATAGCTGTTATTGTATTAGCGATACAGAAACGTGACTGCGGTAAATATGTTTATATTTTTAAGCGTGTCAACATAACTAGAATATATATGTAGTCAAGTGCAAACTTAATCACTTTCATGTTATATGTATCGTAATATAATTTACTTGTCAATATAATCGTCAAAATAATGGAATTTGATGTTACTGTCATACAAGTTAGAGGTTAAGCTAGCTAAACTGGTTCAATCCACCATTTTCAGTATCAAGTCAGGATATGACAGTTGTTATGCATTCGTTTGATGTGTTTCAGCTTTTGATTTAGCCATTTGATTAGAGACTTTCCTTTTATAATGATGATTTTACTTTTTACTTAATATTAGTTAATGCAATGTTGACTTTCTAGTTGCGAAGATCTTATACAGAAAATATGCATAGTTCAACTTATAATATCATCGATTTAGTCCCTTGCAATAAGGATTATAGTTTGATAGTCATTGTTTGTTTTGTTTTGTTTTGTTTTTAATCTTATATCCATCCATTTCATTTTGCCTTGTAACTAAATTACAAACACTTTGAGTGCACTATCATATTTTGTTTGCTATCCCTATACGACTGCAAACCTATACGGTTGTTGATCTACTGAATAGACAAAACACTTGTTTTATGTGTTCGTCACTCATTGGTTGACCAATGAGATGTTTGTTTCTCAATTCATGTCATATTAATGCTTTATAGCACAATTCACTTTTAATTATATAAAGTGTGAATTAAATGCTTCAAAATAAATAGATTTTGAATATTGTCGTACCATGGTGATAGTTTACACTTAAGAGCTTATAAGAGCTAAAAACAATTGTGTGCGCAATCTTCGATCCTAAATAATCTTTTGCTAAAAGGTGCCTATATTTATACAGAATCCCTTATCAAACCATATTGTACAAATTTGATGTTACAACAAAAATCTATGCATAATTCATGTAGTATATTGTAGTTTGTAGAGTTAAGTTATCTTGTATCAGTTATTGTAAAAAAAATGTTTCTACATAATGTTTGTAGGGCTTATGTCAAACAACAGACTCTTGGAGCTATGTTTTTGCCAAAATAACCTTATATCCATTCCGGAGCACCTGAGATCACCCCTAGTTTTTGGTGGGGTTCGTGTTGGTTATTCTTTAGTTTTCTATGTTGTGTCATGTGTACTACTGTTTTTCTGTTTTTCTGTTTGTCTTTTTCATTTTTAGCCATGGCATTGTCAGTTTGTTTTAGATTTATGAGTTTGACTGTCCCTTTGGTATCTTTCGTCCCTCTTTTATATATATTACAGCTTGATTTTTACTTTCTTTATCTATTGAACAGATATCAAAGACAGCGATGCACATGTACCAATATTTTCTCTCCAAAACAGACAATATATTCTTGACGATTTTAAGAAAAGCGATGGGATAAACATTCGATGGCTTCCGAATGTAAGCAGTCGGACTCAAATTGATTCAGCTTTATCGATAGGTAAGGAAATCAAGAACGTGTGAAGTTAAAGTGTACACTGTACATATATTAATGAGTTAATTTCAATCCACCAATTACTTAGAATTTATTTCATTATAAATAAATCACAAAAAAATAGGTAATTATCAAATTTCTTGGCTTGATCAACGGTATAGTAAGTATACAATATTTGATAAATATCACTGCAAAAAATGCACATACAAGTCATCCAGCCAGTAGTATTAAAAAAACCAACATATTCACTTTGCATCCAGGGACTAATATATGCAAAAAAAAATGGATAGGATTCAAGTTTTTATTGAGCAAACATTGCAATACTGTATTTGTCATTTCAGTATCATGAAACAAAATGAAAATATTGTAGGCAAATACAACATGATAGAAGTAATCATACAAACTACAAGTGGAAATGATCCTGTTATTGGAGCGAGCGATGGTCTTCAACTCAAAGACATGATAAAACGGTTGAGTGCTGCTAATACAGGCATTAAGATAAATGTGAAGAATAATATTGATGCTACAGCGGTTCTAAGTACTCTAAGAAATGTAGTCTCAGATAAACCAGTTCTGATATCCATTCCAATTTTGTCTCCAGGTTCCAGTTTCGACATAGACAGGTGACGAAACATTAGAAAGTTTAATATTATTTTTATCATATAAAAACACAAGGAGATATGATTTAGTTTTCATTAAGACTTACTAGTATATTTAAAAAAGAGATATTCTGTTGGAGAATGGATATCAAGAGGTACAGCTTTTTCAGCTTTGCAGAAAGAAAAAAAATATATATAAATGCACATATCGTTTCTTGGCTTATAAATGTTGGACCGCGACAAATGATATAGATGCAAGCATATGTCACAATACGGCTTTCAACAAAACGCAAAACCATACCGTATAGTAAAGCAAGCCGTTGTGGAATTTATGCCTTATTTATTAATATTAAAATATTATAGTAAGATTAAAAATGCCACGATATGCCAAGATGTAAAACAATTTAAACTTGTTCTCCAATGGCTTGATTTATGCACAAAACAATAACGAATATAATTCACTAGTTTGGTAGACTGCAACCAAATTTAGTTATTTAATTCAAAATTTTTCACACCAAATTCATAATATATGAAGCACCATCATAACATCATATTCAAGCGTTAGGTTGAATGTTTGTTTAATTTCATATTCGTAAAAGTAAAATCTATGCTATTATACAATTTCAAAATGATTTTTTATTTACATTTGTATTTCAAAAATAAGGTTTAAGTCATTCAGATCCCATTTTTGGCCATGTTAACAACTCAAACTTAATAGCACCCAAACACATCACGAATTGATTTTACAATGGCGTGGAACATATATACTAGTAGTGTTTTTTAGTGATTAAGATTATAACAAAATGTTGAATGCTGTATTTTTTTACATATTTTCCTATAATGTCTGTTTGATTTGTTCACGCAACGTTGTCAATAGAAAGTAACTTGATACGACTGTTTTTACAAGTGAAAGGTTTAACTAGCTATAAAAGCAGGTTCAATCCACCATTTTCTACATAAAAAATTACTGTACGAAGTCACGAATAAGACAGTTGTTATCCATTCGTTCGTTGTGTATGAGCTTTTCATTTTGCAATTTGAGTAGGACTTTCCGTTTTGAATTTTCCTCGGAGTTCATTTTTTTTTTACTTTTTATAAATATTAAATAAATTTGAAAAAAAACATTGTGATTTCAGGTTTAAGACAGATTTGTCAGCTTTATCAGTAAAGGATAATTACATTGGAGTAAATCTTGCTATTTCTAAAACTTTTTGTGATCTGTATGGGATAGAATATGGTACTTCCGAATACATAAGTGACCTGATAAAAACCATAAATTATGCTGTAACTAAGGTTACGATAGAAATGGAAGCTGACACTATACAATCATCATGGAAGGGTATAAAATGGGTTTTAGACACCAACCCAAGTGTGAAACTCATAATTTCTTCAAATTCAGTGAAAGTCAATGGCACAACATTTGATTTACTTATGTTGAGGAATGATGCAGATAAGAACAAATTGTTGTATAACATTGATGAATCCATGTATCAAGGTTTTGTAGATGTTTCATCAACTGCCGGAAGTCCTCTGCTATATTTTAATATTACTCCACGTGATGCGAGTAGTATAATTTGGAGCCATAACACAGATACATGGAATTTATTAAATACTGCCACACAAGGTAAAGTTAAAGCTGATTAGACATTACGTTGAATATAGTTTCCCTTATACCAAAAAAAGAGAAGAGAAATAGGAAAATTTGAATTATCCAAAGAAATCATCGAGGGTTTGGAGAGGAAAGTCTCTCAGCCTATGATTGAAATTCAGATGAATGCAATAACGATTCGAATGTCATCATTAAGTCAACAAATCAAGACTACATATTAGGTCTGAAATTCAGGAAATCACACAATAGTAAAATATGAGCATCTTTATTATAAGAAAACTAATAATGATCTAAATAAGTTACAATACAGAAGTCGGTGACCACCTCAAACCTGAATAATTATAAACCTTGATAATGAAAAATATCAAGACCAATGAGTACTAATAAGGCATTGAGAAAAAAATAATTGCATACAAGTGGAGAACCAGATTGACATTTTGTGTAATGTTCTTCGACAAAGAGATGTATATGAATTTAGCAGTCTACAATGAAATTCTTACATGTCAATTGCTTATAACGTCTTGTAACATGCTAGTCCATCTGTCTATAACAAATAACTTCCGCTCTTGAACACATTGGATTTTATTAATAACACTTGAAATGATAATTCTCCATGACAAGATTTTACATAAAAAATAAGGTTCATCGTGAAATAAAAAAAAAAACACCCAAAAATCAATGTCCTGAATTATGAACCTGTAAAATAATATTTACAGGATTTTGGTTTTACCTGTTACAATTAAACAGCATTGCCAATTATAAGGGATAATACATTGGTTTAGGGAGATAACTCTTTAAACCAGTTATGTCTTTGTAAAATACAAGCCAAATAATGTATATTAAGCATTTGCTTGAAACAGATTAAAAATTATATCTGTTTTTTATCTAGAAGTTAAGAAAATATTTATGAAAATAGTTGACACAAACAGACTGATGATTTCAAGAGTTGTTTTCCTTAACCAAAATATATCTACTTAATTCGTAGATTAACCTTGTTTCGCTTTAACACATTTGCAGTTGTTTTGATTTCTGTGTTGTTTTGATTTCTGTGTTGATTTTTGTTTGTTTGTTTGTTGATTTGTTTGCAGAAATGCCACATGGCGGATACTGTTTTGATATCTCTTTTCTTTTGATTAACAACTGAAAACTTGTTTAACCTGTTGTAGGTGATGTGATGGTGATAGAAGGTGACATCATGTTACTAGGACAAGATACACCTAACCAAACAAACATTCCTATAATGGCGCATACTGTGGGAGATAACAACAACGTTACGTTCGAACAATGGATCGACGAAATTATTAAGGTATTCTGTTATTTAGTTTTTAAAAAAAATTCAAATTGATGTTCTAGCTGCGAGATCTTTAATGTCATATCTTCTCAATTATTAAGGCTATAAGCTACTCTGTTTCAAAATAACAAGCTTTTAAAGACTCTTATCAATTTAAAATATACAAATAAAGGAACTAAAATATCAGAAGACGAAAGAAGAGTTCGGTGAGATAACTTCATCAAAGAAAAAATGTTTTGTCAAATACGGTTGAATTTAACATATTCAAAGCGTTCTAACTTCAAAATGTTTGTCACATATTTAATATATAATCAGTATTTTGAGAATAATAAAAAAAAGGAAAATAAAGTGGCAGATGAACTAAAAAAAGTAATAAAAAATTTGATATATTAGAATGTTTCAACACGAATTCCGAATACAGATGACTTTGGTCTCTGGTTGCTTGTCATTTACTTTTGATATTGCAGAATATGAAACTCGTGAAATAAATGAGAACGATAATTACTCATACGTGTTTTGCATACCATTAAAAGAAAGTATAACGTAATACTTTAAGATATATATATATATATCAGTATATATGTAATATGTTCTAAAGGCAAGGCAAGCAATATCCTGCAATAAATATTGAAATTTTATAGGTCGACAAAGGCATGAAACTCGATCTTAAAACTATTGACGCAGTGAAACCAGCATTACAGATTGTGTCAAGAAAGAGTTCCAGAATCAAAGGTCCTGTTTGGGCTAATGCTGATATACTTAAAGGTCCGGATGGCATAAATCCTCGAATTCCCGCAAACAGGTTTTTGGAGGCAATTCATGAATTTCCGAACGTTGTTCTTTCTCTAGGTTGGACGACTAAAAGTAAGGGAGATAACTATAGCTTAAACTATACAATGGAAATGGTAGAGGAAATGTATAATATTATAAAAGATTTACAACAGCCAATCACATTTCCTGTTAGAGCAGAACAGCTGATTGATTCTTTAGATTCATTTGAATGGTTACTTGGAAAGTCCCGAGGTTACACTTTAACGATTTGGACAGCACACAATGATAATGTAACGAAAGCCGATATGGACTTTGCACGTAGAAAACTTGAAGCAACGCGTGTATACTTTGATCTTCCAAGAGAATTAAGACCCACTTTTGTTTGATGGGTCTGCTGTCAAACATATTGCCATCAAATTGGGCAGCAGCCTTTCTCGTGTACAATAACAGTTGAAAAAATGAAAGTTATGTCTAAAGTTACACGATGCGATATCAGTAGATTTTATTTAAGCATCTAATGTAATAGTATTGTTATGGACACTTTGATTTTGTTTTCTATCGGTCATGATGCTGTTCATCTTTTTCGACATTATTTCTTGTTTTTAATAAATCATTGGAACTATAGAAAAATGAATACAGACATATTATATATTGCACATTTAATTATCAAAAATATCAAAAATATAGTTGTTCTTTCCTTAGTTATTAATCAGTTCTGGTATAACAACATTTCCAGAGTGATACAACAATGTGTCTGAGGGTTGTGCTATAAGTTGGATAAATGGTGGCGCTGGTAAATTATTCTCAATGCTATATACGGCACATTTTTTAAAAGGACATGGTGATTCTCTCCATGCATATCTTATGGCCACCACGTAAGAACTAGCACATCCTTTATAAGATATAGATACAGTCTGTTTATCATGGTCTGTGACAGGAGCTGCTACCCATGTAGAATCATCTGTGCTGCAATCAGATGTTTTAATCTCGGAGCAGCATACCTACAAAATTTTAACAGTATGATACATATTTTAGGTACAAGTCCGTGAAATTAACGAAAACACCCCTATTACATACTGTTGAATAATATACAAAAAAGAACATTATTTCCAGCAGTTTACTCGTCCTTGATCCGTGAAAATTGTGAATAAGGTTATTAATATAGCACTGAATGAAGGAGTTGTCATTAACACCTGATTCTCCAAATAACGATTTCTTTTTCATTTCAAACATACTTTTTCATAGACTCACAGGTCATTCCATCTTGTAAGTAATTTTGATGTAACAGTAACAAACAACAGGTAAACAAAAACCTAGACTTACCCATTGAATTGAAGTGAAAGAATATTGTAAATTGTTCGAGGGTATTAATTAAAGTTGTTCAGTCACCGCTTTATTGCAATGTTACAATTATTCTGAATTTTCTAAATTTGTAAATGTATGACCCAGTTGCTCCTTAAATGCGCAGTCATTGTAAGTCCTTCCAATCCTTTAGAGCAATTGAGAAGGAGCCTTTAATTTATACTGACTAAACTATATCAAGGATTAATTTTCCAACAATTAACGAAAGAACGTACACTGTAGTGTAATTTGTCGGGTATGAAGATTACCCACATAACTTGTTCTGGTTTACATTCTCTTGTTTCTTGATTCATTTCAGTACACAATGTGCTGTGTATTTCTTTGTTTACCATATATAATTTTATTTGCATGTAGCAATATCGATCTACGTAACACTTGAATGCTAAATTGCACACAGAAAACGAATTTCCATATACATCATTGTTGTGCCTGTCTCAAGTCAGGAGACTCTGGCCTTTGTAAGTCTTGTATGTTGTTTTTTTTTAAATTTAGTTCATTTATATGTTTTAAGTGTGACGTCCCTTTTCACTGAACTAGTACACATTTTTGTTTAGGACCCAGCTGAAGTCCGCCTTCTTTTTTTTCACAAATTCCCTATTTCCATTCTCCATTTTATTTTTACCTCAAATCCTTCATCCGATCTGACATCTATTTCAGCACTATCATCATCGTATGTAATCAAGTAAGTTTTACTCTGAGCGTCCATAAAATATTTTGTCGGAAATGGACCTTGGTACTTCCCAGCATTTCTACCATATGCTACTGTTAGACCCGATAAAAGCAAACGATCTGCAACATCTTCTTTGTCTCTTGGATGGATACTACAAATTAACTAAATTTTAAATATATTTTTTACCTAAATGTTTTCTACAACATTTGAAACGTATCATGCACGCTTTTTTAAAGGAGAAAACATTTCATCATAGGTGATAATATCTACGATGATTTGTCAGTTTTTATGGACCCGCAATTTTGAATTAACATTAACTTAGAGTTCGGTATTTTAATTTGTTTTACTTTTTTTTTTATTGGATAGTGATCTTTGTTGAGAAATTTACGATTGAGATTTTAACATTACAGTTTACACTGCCTTCTGCATCTATGGTCGGTCATAAGTTTATAGCATATAACTCTGTACATTACTCCATAACAATTGCCTTTACTAAATTAATAAACTTAAAAAAAAAAGTATGTTCTTGTTCATCTTCGATAACTGATGAAAAATTCGTTAAAAATGGAATTGTTTATGCGTTTACTTTTCTACATTGGCTAGAGGTATAAGGGGGGGGGGTTGAGATCTCATAAACATGTTTAACCCCACCACATTTTTGCACCTGTCTCAAGTCAGGAGCCTCTGGTCTTTGTTAGCCTTGTATTATTTTAATTTTAGTTTCTTGTGTACAATTTAGAGTTTAGTATGGTGTTCAGTTTCACTAAACTAGTATATATTTGTTTAGGGTCCAGTTGTAGGACGACTCCGGGTGCGGGAATTCCTCGCTACATTGAAGACCTGTTGGTCACCTTCTGCTGTTGTTTTTTTCTATGGTCTGGTTGTTGTCTCTCTGACACATTCCCCATTTCCATTCTCCATTTTATTTAGATATTAATCTTATTCACACTAATTATTTCGATGACAGAAATTCCACAGTTTTCAACTTCTGTTTGGTTTTTATTACAAATATCGAAAACAAAACATATCTGTTCATCAAACAACTTTAACATATAACAATCTCATAGTACACTCTTGCTAGAGTACATCTATTTACCCGCCGTAAGGTGAACTAAAATCTGGGAGATCCATAGCAGTGGCCATAAATACATTGTTCATTTTAGCATTAGGAACGTAACCATAGTCTGCGGTCTGATGCCATCTGAGGTCAGGAAATCCCGTTGTTATTGATGAATCATTCTTCCATGGACCAAGCTGTCCGAATAAAAACATAAGTTTTCAAAAATAATAGAATTCAGACAAAAAAGGGTAAAATTAAATTGTAAAACAAATGCATGTGAAGATTGCTAAATATGTTCTTATATTGTTCTATGTTGTGATGTTACACTATTGTTTCAGGTAAGGGTGAAGTTGGATACCTGTTAAAACGTTTAAACCAGCTGCATTTGTTTTCACCTATCTGACACAGGAACCTGATGTTCAGATGTGGTTTATATGTTTTTCTCGTCTTTTGTATAGATTATATCGTTGGTTTGTCCTTTTGAATGGTTTCACACTAATCGTTTTTATGGCTCTTTATAGCTTACTGTTCGATATGAGCCCAGACTCCGTACTGAAAGACCATACTTTGACCTATAATAGTTTACTTTTACATATTGTGACTTGGATGGAGATTTGTCTCATTGGCATACATTTTCCTATATCTGACAAGGAGAATAAAATATTATTGTGTGATTCGATATTTGACAACTTTTACCCATATGGTTTGGCTATATGAATCAATAGTTATATTCAAAGGAAATATTATTGTATGCATCGATAAGATTGAAACTCAATGACACAAATAGGTAAAAGTACATTTCGTCTTTAACTAATTCGTTATGTTAAACTCAGTACGGATGATTGAACTGGAAAATTCATTGAAACTACTTTTAGTAATTTATTGATAAGTCAACACACTTGTGAAAACAATCAAATTACTGTCTAACAGGTGCTAAATAATGGAGGTTGTGAGAAAAGATTTAAGGAAAACGAGGTATTATAAATTGAGATGCTAAAATATTCATGAATATTAATCTGAACGGATAATTCCTTACATTTATGCACGAAAAACAAGATTTGAATAAATCTTTAAGGTTAGCATTAAAAATGGTCTTGCAACTATTCTTTCTATAGTAAACGATTGCATGTAGAGTATAGTAATTAGGTTTATTCAATTAGTATTTTAAATCCAATGTGAATTTTCAAAAAGTCTAAGGATCTTCTCCAAATGTTTTACAAAAGTGAATTAAAATTAAACTTTTGGTTTTAATATTTCGACTCTTTACAATATCGTGACTATTATTATTCCCCATGCTCAAACATGCACGAAATATCGACTGCATAATGCATCTCACTAGATAGATTATTTTCTCCAACAAGTGGTCGTTGTTTTTGGTCGTGAAAATTTCACTTCCTGAAGACTCACAATCACATCGAAGATAAAAACAACAAAATGGGTTTTGATCGTCATCATAATACTTATAGTTCGTTTCTTTGTGTGTTTAATACATTGTCGTTTGGGTTTTTGTTGCACTTAAGTATACGTATGTCTGTTGTTTCGTTGTTTTCCTCTTACATTTGATGTGTTTCCCTCAATTTAAGTTTGTAACTCGGAATTGTTTTCTCTCAGTCGATTTATGACTTTCGAACAGTGGTATACAACTGCTGTCTTTATTTAAGATTGGGGGAATTATTTCTACTTAGTTTAAGGAAGCATATTCTAATTCACTCTAAGATATATTGATGTTTGTCACTCAAACACCCACATTTCAATGTCATATGTCCTAAACTTGAAATTAGGAAAACAAGATAGATAGTCAGTAAAGTATTTGATCTGTAATGTAATCGATTGTGTCTTCTTCCCTAATGCGATAGTTTCACTGAGTTCCTGTAGGCGCACTAGGTCTTGGTGCTTTCAGAATTCACGTTGTTCTCCCAGTTCTTTTTGCTCCCCAGATTTGTCTACACCTAATCAGTTTACGAGATTAAAACTTCAAGAAACCACTGTAATCTTGATCAGTCACCGAGATAATTTATTTCTGTTACTAGTAAATTGTGGGGTAAAGAAAATAAGGAACGGACAAAAGAAGAAAAGGCTCGTATTTTACACTTACCTGCACAAATCCAAACGGAAATTGCTCGTCTGTCTGCATTTCAGAATTAACATGGAAAGTTTCCCGCCAAGATGAAATCATTGCTGGAAACGTGCAGTTATATGTGTTAGGGTCAGCTGGAAAGATCGCATTTGCCTCACCTACAAAATCTTCAGTATATTATTAAAAAAACGTTATTTCGGGACTGATAAATGATTCAACTTCAAAAGAAATCGCAATATTTCAAAGCAGGACACATTTGCAATTCCACAAGTACAGTGCAACAAAGTTTATTATATAGCCTTGTCTACCACATCTTCTTTTTTATATCATCATCATTATGTATCAGAATTGGAAATTTTGTATTTACCCCAGACATGCGTTTCTTTGACAAAAGACTCATCAGTGATGTTCAAATACAAAAAAGTTTTAAAAGGCCAAATAAAGTACAAAGTTGGAGAGCACTGAAGACTAAAATTTCGTAAAAAGATTTACCCAATACAGCTAAGGTAATCTATTCCTGAGGTAGAAAAGCCTAAAGTTCTTCAAAAATACATTTAAGGTACGTGTGAAATCCATTCATGTTTGGTTCAAATAACAATATAATAGGAGAAGAAGTAGAATTAACCACATGAATCGAACTGATAAGAGTCCATAAAGAATCATAAAGCCATTACTGAAGCAGCTGATACATGATAATTTCAAACCTGTATATTTGAGTTTTCATAAATGAGAGAAGAAAATTCAAAAGATAGTAACTGAGCGCCTGTCATTTCACGGATAGTTAGATAACTTAGTACACTGTAATAGACCCAAACGCATTGAAATATAAGCTATTTTATTTGCGAATAACCGATATAAGCTATATCATACCTTGGTACCATAATGCACCGTATATGGTCATATTTGTAAGTGGGAACATCATAGCGTTCCATAAAAGTGATGGCGCGGTAGGCACCCTGTAAGAAATATAAGAGGATTATTGCCACAAGACTGGAAGTTTGATTGATGAACAATTTTCCTTTCATAAATTGGCATATGCAAGTGGACATGCACAAGTTTGAATAGCAACGAAAAAAAATGAAATTTGTTATCACATAAGCAACACGACGGGTGCCACATGTGGATCAGGATCTGTTAACCCTTTTGGAGCACCCGAGATCACCCCTAGTTTTTGTGTGGGGTTAGTGTTGCTTATTCTTTATTTTTCTATGTTGTGTCATGTGTACTAATGTTTGTCTGTTTGTCTTTTTTATTTGTAGCCATGGCGTTGTCAGTTTATTTCAGATTTCTGAGTTTTACTGTCCTTCTGGTTTCTTCCGTCCCTCTTTTACTTCTGTTTCAGGTTAGAGTGAGGGTTGTCCCCTATTAAAACGTTTAAACCCGCTGCATTTGGTTGCACCGGTCCTAAGTCAGGAACTTTATAATCAGTGATTTTAGTATGCTCTCGTTTTTAAAAAAGATTATACCGTTGGCTTTCCTGTTTGCATTGTTTCACACTAGTCATTTTTGGAGCCCGTCATAGGTTGATGCTCAGTTCGAGCCAAGGCTTCATGTTGAAGCCGGTACTTTGACCTATAATGGTTTACTTTTACATATGACTTGGATGGAGAGTTGTCTCATTGGTAATCGTACCACATCTTCCAAGAATATATAATCGTGTTCAATTTTAAAAGTGTAAAATTCGAGGTCGTGTAAAAAAGGGACAGATTATATAAATTTTGTGATATATAAGCCATAAAGAAGGTCTTTTAGCTGATGCTATTTGTCTTAATTGGTATAATCTTTCCATCAAAAGGAGTGCATATTTTTGTAATTAACTTTCCAGAGTGTGTGCAGTTATATTTTGAAATTTTAAAGGTGGTATCTTTTATTAACTGAGAAGCAAAGCTGGTGAGGCCTTTCTGTATTCTGTGAGGTCTATAAACATGTTGCTTGATGATACATTTTGGTATTTAATGGCGTACTATACATTAATGGCTTTTGCTTATATCAACTTCTTCATTAACTAATATCAACATTAGACATCGATCGATAGAAACTGACTTTGTCGCAAAACGTCCTTAGCGAAAATTACTATTTAGGATACATTTTTTTGTTTCTCTTTTTACGAAAAAGTTTAAGTATTACATTTTGAATTAGCATCACTGCTTATCTTTGGAAAAGAAAAAACACCAAAAGGACACAGTCTACTGCTGAAGTTATTCTTTTTATGTACTGTTCCTTTTCTACATAGATGATATGAAACTGGATCAGAAATCAGTTATATTGTGAAATGGCAATAACTTATCGAAAGATTAAAGATACATGTGCTATTGCTAGTAATCTATAGATGAATAGAAATTGTTAACGAATCTGAGATGAAGCGACACAAAAGCATTTAAAAACTATAGATGAAGCATTGAAGCTAATATAAGGTAATTATAAACTATTTTTAACTTACCATAATACATTATTTTCACTATTTTCGTTATGAAATGTTGGAATATTACACTTCTTGAGGGCTGTTGTATCGGACCAGGTCTCTATAGGTGTCCCTCCCCATGCTGACGTTACTAGCCCGATTGGATATTTCAATTTGTTGTAAAGTCGTTTCCCGTACAAAAAACATACAGCTGAGAAGTAGCCATCGGCTCCAACCGTTTCTTAAAAAAATATAAAGATATAAGTTTTATCTAAATAGGCATATTCGTCCAAAAACAAACTTTTCCAAAATAATAACATTGGTCCGTATGCGGACGGATTTTTCTTCATGTTTTACAATATTTAGTATTACGATTGGCTATCTAAGCCCTGAACCAAGTACGATCCGCAAACAATATGTTAAAAAGTTAGATTATATCCAATCTGTTTATCAATATTTTTCAGTTAGTGTATTCTTATATTTCAGAATATAATTTCAGAAACATTTAGATAAGTTTAAGATAATAAAATAAGTTGCAAAGCTGAATTGATATTTTAAAACGTTAACGTTTATTCGAATATGAACATCCGCATTGTCCGCAAAATCCCGTTTATATGAACAAATGCGTTTTCAAAGGGATATGATGTTTGTGTCTTCGACATAAAGTTTTGAATTATAGAACAAGCATTGATATTTCGAATAGCAGTAGTATAGTATTAATTTAGTGATTCGTCTACATCAGTCGTTATACAAACTTGCATAGATATATATTTATATAAAAAGAAGAAGATGTGGTATGATTACCAATGAGACAACTCTCCACAAGAGACCAAAATGACACAAAAATTAACAACTATAGGTCACCTTACGCCCTTCAACAATGAACAAAGCCTGTACCGTATTGCAACTAGAATACACTACCTTTGTTTGGTAAAGACCAACTTTCCATCACACTTTTTAGATCAGGCAATGGTACCATAGAAAATTCCATGCCAACTGTAAAGATTCTGATGTCAGGATAATTAACAGCATCTGCAATCTCTTCAGTGGCATTGAATAACTAAAAGGTTATTATTAAAAAATCATTCAAATGGTAACGTTTATTGCTGAACATGAATTATTCATCATATGACATGTATTCTGGAGTAATATTTACATACTTATAAGTGCACGATATCAAATCACAAAATAAGTTTTACAAACGTTCCCTTTTCCCAAATGTGAACTAACGAATTAGACTAATTGTCGGGTTTGCATTAGCATGAGCTGCAGCACAACAGATGCCACATGTGAAGCAGGATCTGTGTATCCTTCCGGAGCAACTTAGATTATCCCTAGTTTAGGTGGGGTTCGTGTTGCTCAGACTTTAATTTTCTTTGATGGGTTCATGAACTATTGTCTGACTGTCTGTTAGTCTTCTTTTTGTTTAGCGTTGGTGTTGTCAGTTTATTTTCTATGAGTTTTAATGTCTCTCTGGTATCTGTCGCATCTATTTTAAAGGTTTAAGTTATTTCAACATTTACTAGTGTTTCGAAAAAGAGTTCTATCACTCATTCTTTCAAATGTCAGTTTACAAGAATATGTTCCAATTGGGAGCTTCTATACAAAGTCAGGAGACGTGGTATGATTGAAAAGGGATTGATATAACACAAAAGTACTAGTAACTGCTATTCGTCGTACAATTTATCCACATCTTTAACATGAATTATGAAATACGAAGTGTCATTCAAGCTTAAATGTGATATACTACAGTAACTTTGTTCTATGAATAAAAAGGTGCAGGATAAATGGGTTAAGCAAGAACAGCGGGACCGACGGACGAAAGAACGAACGGACGCACAGACCAGAAAACACAATTCCCGTAAATGGAACATAAAAATAGATATGATAGAATCGCATGAACTCTAAAAATAAAGAAAGCGAGACTGAGTGCGTGTACAAAAGTATGCACTTTTAATTATAAAAATCGTATACTAATATAACGTTTTAAAACATATGTCAATTTTACAACTATACGTACATGTCTCATAATAAACACCATGTTACTTTGACCAGAACAGATCCATACATCACCAAATAAAACGTCACTCAACATGATCGTTCCCGATGAGGACATCGCAGTTATTGTATGTGGTTTTGTGTCTGTAACGGCTGCAAGCTTTACTTTCCAAGTGTTTCCTTTATCTACCTTAACGCTAATTGGTGTTTCTCCACTGAGCGACACAGTGACGTCACTTCCCGGTGATGGACCATATCCCCATACAATCGCTTGCTTTGGTCCTCGTTGCAGAACCATGTGATCTCCATAAGACGACGCAAAGGTGAAGTTTCCCGAAGATGGTGCTTAAAAATAATAATGAAACTTATATTTTTCGCACAAGTACTATCCCCTAAACAAGATAAAAAAAAAAGAAAAAAGAAAGAAAAAGTAATTTTAATTTAAACCAAAAAAAAAAGATTTTTTAATGAGAAAGTAAATCAACTACATGAAATTGGTTACGGATTATGGTAAACAAACAATTGTAATGGAACCTTGCTATTACATCAAGGAATAACTTTCACTCAGGTCACAGCTTAATAGTATAATTGAAAAAAAACATGCATCTGTGTGCATGACATTGAAAGATTCCGAAGGCCACCATTGAGTAAAACTAAGAGTATTCACTAAGAGAAAGTAATATGAGGACGGAAATATTGTCCACGGGATTAAGATGGAGATTTTTAAGATTCAAGATGGAAATTTTTAAGATTCAATATGGAATTTTTAAGTTTCAAGATTTTAATTATACGCTGGTCTGTCAAATATAACTTGGTTCGTTATCAGTCTTTTTTTGTATTCTTATTGTCACATGATATAAACTAAGTTAAAAGTTAATATGATAATTCATCCGAAGTTTTGATTAATCGACAAACATGGCCGCCATGGCTTAAAATAGAACATAGGGGTCAAATGCAGTTTTTGGCTTATATCTCAAACACTGAAGCTACAAGAGCAAATCGGACATGGGGTAACATTGTTTAACTGGTCAATATCTACAAAAGAAGTTGTTGCCCTTTAAAGACAATTTTACACAAATCTTTCCCTCTGAAATACAGGTAAGCGATCCAAGCTCTTGAGAGCCTCTTGTTTATATGTATATATTGATCACATTGATCTCTATTTTTCAGTTCATTTTCCAAGTTTTATTTAAAGTCGATATTCAATAAACTACACATACTAGATAAAATGGATAATAAAGGGACAATAAATGTTTGCAAACAAAAAGCGATTCAAACTGTGTTACTGAGTGGTCCGTATCAAGTGAAACTCGTGTATGTTTGTTTATTTTTCCATTTCCGCATTTATGCGTCTGGAGGGAGTTTTTATGTGCTCGTTCATTATCAGTCAGTCATAAAAAAGATGTTTGCTTAAACACTCGAGTTCGATTTGAACTTACCTGACCGTATACAGCATTCCACGCAGGTGAAAAGTAAAGCAAAAATTGAAGATGTTCGTACAATCATCATTTTTGTACTGATCATAAATATGACCTTGTATTGATAAAATAACTAAAAATAGGTAAACACAGGTCTATTTAAACATCACGTGTTACATGATCAAGTAAAGTTTGAGTATAAATAATACTTGCTTCCGTTTGTAGTTGCAGACGATTTATAGTTGTATGATATCACATTATCGTGTTATATAGAGCGATGAGCAGAGTGTTTTTGGTTTTCATTCGTCAAAATTATTGAGTCAGATGTAGGTATATAATATGTATACATGTAGACCAACCAGGCAAAATTATACGAAATCATGATATTCTGAGCAGTCAGGCGAATTTGTAATTGCAACAAATGGTATTAAGGGAACGACCATTTAATTTTCAGGGGTTAGGGGTGGGGTGGGGGTTGGGGGTATGCTATACTTTCTTAAAAAAAATATTCTGATCCCCAATTTGACGAAATAAAAAGAATCTGGTCAAGTAGATGACAAAAATAAATTCAAATTCCTCCTGTACCTGATAGTGTCAAACAAACAAAAAAGTTTGATTGTTATCATCGAAATCTAAATAAATTTGCGAAACAAGTAATTGCATGTTATAGGTGTTGTTGAATTTTTCTGCGTTACTTGTAATTGTAATTTAATGCATTACTTAAGCGAGAAGTTGGTAATTTCAATAACTACTATTTTAAAAAGATGGCCATTTTTCATTGGAACCTGCCCAACGGTAGAAGCCGTCAACCACATAAAAGCTTTATAAAGACTATGTACATTTTGACAAGTAAAGGTGGTAACACTGTTATATTAATCCGAAAATATAAAGTATCTTGAAACAGTAATGTATAATTTGCCAAATAAAACTGAAAATGCATATAATTACACTGAAAGAACTCACTGTCTAAGCATATGTACGTCCCTCAATACTATAACATTCCAGCCGTTTTTACATAGATATGTATGCATTTTAATAACTTTTGTTTCATATGTTGAAACTACTTTGATTATAGTTTGAATTACAATAAATATTTACTTCATCATGGTCTTCAGCTCTCCATATTTCTTCATACCTTATATTTTGTTTTCTTAGATCTCACATACCCATATACATACACATAGCCCTAAATGTAAATTAAACTAACCCACAGTAATACTCACAGTAAAACTCAGTTAAAAAAAGTTGGAGTCCAATGTCAAAATAGGTAACAGAAGAAACTAAGCAAACTGACATTGATTAATACATTACCAAAGAACTACCTATAGCAGTTACTTTATTGACATGCCAGCTCCAGACCTCAATTAAACTAATTGAAAGTTTATGTCTTTATGAAAATTTAAATCTGTGGAAAGAAACATGTTGATAACTATAAGAAAGAAGATACGGTATGATTGCCAATGAGACAACTCTCCACAAGAGACCAAATAAAGCTTGAATAATCACTATATATGTGTTTTGATACAAAATGTTGTTTTCTCAACATTATGCTATTCCAATTTGAACCTTTGTAAATTTCGTTGGAATGTCAACTTTGCAACGCATCAATTAAGATATAATAAAATATAGCCAGATGTTGTTTTTATTGTTGGTGTTTAACCTTCATAGTTGTATCATTGTTTGCTTGCTTCGAAAGAAGTGAAGTTTTGTTTATATTATGTATTCAATTTTTGTAGTTATTATGTTTTCAGTAAGATAGAAAACAAATTTACCCAGTTTTGTTGACAAGAATTCCATCTTGGCCACTTTTATTTCAGTACTTATTTTCAATTTTAAAAGATGTTGTGATATAAAATATGTTTTCTTCTTGAAACTGTCTTTAATTCGGTAAAGAAAAATCGTTAATATTCAATCACAGTTAATATTTTTACACTTTACTGATTAGTGAACTTAATTCATACAGGAGTATCATGCATTTGTTACCTTGTAAATTTACAATGGAATATAAAGAAATAACACAGTTAGCACCCATTACTTCATCGCGTTAAATGTTTTTGAAGGATACACAAATATGAGTAATTTTATAAATAACTGAACAATTAAGAAAAATAGAAATATTAAACACATGAAATGCAACTGAAAACAATAAAGAGTTGATTCTTCATAAAAAATATAATTGCAAAATGAAAAATATTAGAATATCGCCACTCAATGTAATTTATAATGCAATAAAGTGAATATGTTTTTACTATACATAATGTACTCATATCTAATGAAGGTAAACTGAAGATATTGGTACCTAACCGTCCCAGATAATGGCAAACGTATACAGTGACGTGTTTGACCTGGTGGACTGTGGCAAGCACAGCCCTTGAGGAATTGAACCAATGTACTGCTACATCCATTTCAGATGTTTTGTAAAACAGGAGGTTAATCTGTGAAATTGTACAAGAGATTTTCCTGGGAAGGAAAAAGTGGAAGAGAGAGAGCGTGTGAAAGAGAGAGAGAGCGTGTGTGAAATAGAGAGAGAGAGAGAGAGAGAGAGAGAGAGAGAGATCATGTGAAAGAGAGAGAAAGACAGCGTGTGAGAGAGAGAGAGAGAGAGAGAAAGAGAGAGAGAGAGAGAGAGAGAGAGAGAGAGATAGAGAGAGTGGAAGAGTGAAAGAGAGAGAGAGTGAGTGGAAGAGTGAAAGAGAGAGAGAGAGAGAGAGAGAGAGAGAGAGAGAGAGTGACAGTGAGTGTGAAAGAGAGAGTGGAATAAGTGTAGAAGAGAGAGTGAGTAACTGTGGAAGAGAGAGAGTGGAGTGAGTGTGGAAGAGGTGAATAGTGTGTGAGTGCGACAGTGCGAGAGTGTGAGAGTGAGAGACGTACCGTGAAAGAGTCAGAGTGACAAAGACAGGGAGAGTGAGTATGAGTGTGAGTTCAGTCTTACTGAAAGCTGTTACTGAAAGTGAGAGTGACTTTGAGTGAGAGGAGGGAGAGTAACAGTGGGTGGGAGTTAGACAGGGTGATGTGTTGGTGCAAGTTAGGTGACAGTGAGTATGAGGGTGTAAGTGAGAGATGATTTGAGTTAGTGTAGGCATTTAAACGGAAAACGAGAAACACTTATAAATCACATCAACAAAATATTTACTAGGATAGGCAAAAACCTCCACCCTTACCTGAAACAAAAATGTACCATAACAAAGAAAGATACACAATAGAATATGAAACGTTAACTCAATCAAAAGATACATTGACACAAGTCACTGTGTACATACACTGAACGAATACATTTGATCTATGAAATAGAATAAGGGGTGAATGAATAAAGGCAACAGTAGTATACTGATGTGTGATTTTCTATACTTTATATATCTATTTACCCTAATCATAAATCATTAAAAAGTGATAAACGCTTTAACCGTTCTCAAGTACTTAGTAAATCATATGTTGGTTCTCACTCGAAATGAAAGAAAAGAGATGATATTGGGAGGACTCATTTTACTATTATAAATTGTCATGTATCATGAGATAACTGTTGTCTTGAACCACTGACGGCTGCCAAATGTCGTTTGTTGCTGTGTATCATATTTGCTTTTCGTTTATTATTAATTAAACATACATCCGGCTGTTTGAGTTGTTTTACGGGGCCTTTTATAGCTGACTATGCGGTTTAGTTTTACTCAATGTTGAATGCCGTAGTTGTTACTTTCTGTGTCATGTCTCTTGTGAAGAGTTAGTTCATTATCTCTCTGTTATATATCATCAGCCTCCTAAAACAATATATGTTGCTTTAAGCCGTTAGTAATGATCAGGTTGGCGTGTTTCATCTTGCTGTTCGCTAGCCTGCGTATAGGCTTACGATTGCTTTCGTTTTTAAATTGACCTTCTTGCATTGTACCACGGTCATTAAGTCATGCATTCGTGTAAAATCTACTAAGTAAATTGTTTGATTGACAAGTATGGACACAGATAAGTGTGGATAGTATGTTTTGATTTTTGATAGTTTTTTCTGTCATAAAGAGGTCTCTGGTATTCACCCATAGGGTTAGAGCGAACCTGTACCAAACATAAAAATAGCACTGTTTTTTATTTAATATTTAGTTGTTTAAATGCCCAAGACTGGCATGGAGGACACACTAATTTAAATCAGTGCCAACTGTTCAACTGTTCATAGATTGTTTTTAGTAAGACATTGCTTTTAATGTCAAATCTACATATTGGTCAACATGCTTTTTTATTCCTTTAAACATTTTAACATTTGAATAGCTTCTTTTTAATACATTTTCCGTTAATGGAAATAGCTAACTGAGTGTGGTCCAACCCGATATATAGGAGAAGAGGATTTCAAATATTGCCAATAGATTCCTATAAAATATGTCCACAATTTTGATTTGGGATAGCAGCAAAAACTCAAATAAGAAGAGGATCATTTTCATTTCATTTCTGCATGATGTTATTTTGAAATAGTAGATGGTATATGAGAACCTGCAGGCATGTATTATTTGTATGGTTTTACACAAAATGGTCCAATTATTTACCTCATCAAGCTGTGTCTGAAATATCACTCTTCCAAAAAACCTGTCAATTTGATGAACACTTTAAGCTCAAATGTATCCTCAATTTTTTTTTGCACGAAGGTTTCGACATTCAATGATGGGTAAAGAGGCAACAAATATTAAGATAAATGGGGAATATGTCCATGGGACACAGATAATGCCCCCGCTTGGACATAAGATTATAAATATTCACAACTGAAGAACGGTAAACGTGGCAACATCTAAAAGTGTGCTGAATCTGTTTTTGTGGAAATAAATATTGTGTATTAGTTTCATAGCATTTGCATGAAGAAAACTTAGGTTGGAGAACAAAAACGTAAATTCTGTAATTTTTCCATTTGAAAAAGGGCTCAATTCTAGAACAGCAAAAGTGAGGCCACTAAAATTCAAACATCGTAAATGTTTTGGAGTAATATGCTTTTAAAGAGCCAGTCTGCCATAAAACCATGCAAAATCTCATATTTCGTCCAAATTGGTAGTAATAACTTTGCAACATTATATATATTTCCAAAATCTTTGGGTATTTAGGAGTTAAGATAAAAAAAAATGTTTTGGTCAATTCACACTATTTTCCATTTAACAGCCTTGTTTGCATATTTGTGAATTATAAAAAAATAATGCAAAAAAATCACCAAAATTTAGGTACTTTTTAAAGGTCTGAAAAATTGATATATCTCTTAAATATAGCATTATCTTGTTAATTTTTGCAAAGAACATTATAAAAAAAAAAGAAAAAATGCATTTTGACATACTTTTTACCTTTTGGCAGGTTGCCAGAGAGATTCGTGCAACAGATGTATTAGATAACTTGCATGTAGTACATGTACTCAGTAGGTGTTTTCTCTCAAGATCATATTTATTTTTTTTCGAACTTTTAGGATTTTTTTAAAGGTGCATATCAGTTCTAAGACAAGTAAAAACATTTAGCCTGGCAAATAATGAGAAGTTAGTAAAAATTGGCCCCAAATATCTATAAAATGCACTATTGTAATAGTTTTTTGCCCTTAACATTTTAACTAAAACTGATCAAAGTAGACTTATATTTCGGACAATAACTTTAGTTTAAGTGTAAAGATCTTTATATATTTTTTCAGAAGGTTCAATACCACAAAAGGAAGCTTTGGAACGATTTTGGGGATGATGGTTCCTACCGTTTAGGAATAAAGGGCCCAAAAGGGGCCCCCTTGTCACCATCTTACGGTGTTTATATATCTCAACTTGTACGATTCGCTCGTGTATGTAACAATGTTTTAGATTTTAACGAGAGAAATTTATGTATTACTGAAAAAATATTACACCAGGGTTTTCGATATCACAAACTAGTCAAAACATTTACTAAATTTTATCATCGGTATAAAGACATCATTCGTAAATATAGCTCAACATGCAGACTTCTTATACGTTCAGGTATTTAACATCCAATTTTTATGGAAATATTCTTTATAAAGCACAAAGGTGTCAGTATTCACCTCAGAAACTTACAAAACCTTTGAATAGACTTATTAAGAAGGGATATAATTACGATACTGTTGTCAAGTCATTAAAGATTGCATATTTTGGTGTTAATATTGAGTCACTGATAAGGTCTTTGCGTCGGAACTAAACACATTTATTCTAAAAACAGTTGTTGGCATGACACGGGTTATGTTCTTCTCATATATGTTATGATAGTATGATACTAAACCCCTAACGGGAAGGATTGTGCCTGATGTTCATATGATGAAATCATAATCTTTCAGTCAGTTTAATTGAAGTCTGGAGCTGGCATGTCAGTTAACTGCTAGTAGTCTGTTGTTATTTATGTATTCTTGTCATTTTGTTTATTTTCTTTGGTTACATCTTCTGACATCAGACTCGGACTTCTCTTGAACTGAATTTTAATGTGCGTATTGTTATGCGTTTACTTTTCTACATTGGTTAGAGGTATAGGGGGAGGGTTGAGATCTCACAAACATGTTTAACCCCGCCGTATTTTTGCGCCTGTTCCAAGTCAGGAGCCCCTGGCCTTTGTTAGTCTTGTATTATTTAAATTTTAGTTTCTTGTGTACAATTTGGAAATTAGTATGGCGTTCATTATCACTGAACTAGTATATATTTGTTTAGGGGCCAGCTGAAGGACGCCTCCGGGTGCGGGAATTTCTTGCTACATTGAAGACCTGTTGGTGAACTTCTGCTGTTGTTTTTTTTATTTGGTCGGGTTGTTGTCTCTTTGACACATTCCCCATTTTCATTCTCAATTTTATTTTATAGTTTAAGGATAATAACTTGTGTATAAGCATGATAAGTATTTTATTTGCTCTGATATTGTATCATAATGTTTAAAACCACAAGTAGAAGGTTTTGATTCCTTAAATGGGTCATGGAATCAAAGTTAGGAATAAAGGGCCAAAAGGGGCCCAAAACAAGCATTTTTCTTATTTCAAGACGATAACTTGTGTGTTATTGTATGGATCTCTTTCAAACTGTTCCACAATGCTTCATATAACAAATGGGAGGCGTGGATTTAGTTTTGGATTAATAGACCAAAATATGTAGGAACAAGGGGCCAAAAAAGGGCCGAAAAGAAGCACATTTCTAGTTTCCAAACAATAACTTGGGTTTAAGTACATGTACATGGATCTCTCTGTAATTGTACTACAAGGTTCTATACTAAAAAGGAAAGGATGGGATTGTTTAAGAGTTATTGCTGAAAGGGGGGTTTCAATTAGTTTGGGGGTGGGGGGATGTTAACAAAAAATAAGGGTTTTTTTTTGTTTTTTTTTTCAAATTTCAAATTTTGAAAATTTTCAAGAAGAAATCTTCATCAAAAATTCAATCACAATCCAAATTTAGACAGCATCAAGCTTGAACATTGTGACTATATTTAATTTCCCCCAACTGTTCAGAGTCCAACCACTGCGGTTGTATAAAGCTGCGCCCTGCGGAGCACCTGGTTTTCACATACTTTCAATTGATGACAGTCTTTTAAAAAGCTTGTTATATGAAACAGAGTTGTGAACATACTTGTACTTCAAAAAATCTTCCTCTTTAAAACTTTTGATTGGAATGCAACCAATTATAGGGCCAATCACTCATTGAGTGTCTTGATTAGAAAGTTGTGTCTATTAGAGCGTATGTAAAAAAAAATTATCTACGTAAAAAAGATTATGTTTGCATATATAATGTGCCATATAAAAGTTTTTGATTTATATCTCAGAATGAATCAAGATAAAAGAAAGACATTTGAGGTAACCCTACTTCTTCAAAAATCGAAAGCTTTTCCAAAATTGACTGGTTTGTGCTTGTAGGTTTTGATTTGATTTATCATGACAAGTTACAGGTCAAATTCATTATTCACGCTTTAAGCTTTTCTCTTTGTTCAGTTAAAGCCCTTTCTCTAGAATTAAATTTTTGATGAAATACTTTTTCATTAGAAGACTTTTGGTCAAACGGAAATAACTCTTTTTTTTTAAAGACAAAATGACATTTTGAATGTTTTTTCTTTTCTTTGGTATTTTAGTGATTCAATTTTGTTCCAGTCTAATAACTGTGTGCAGAGTTGTTGTCTTTGAACATAGAAAATTTACTGAGATAGTCAGAAGTTTTTACGTTTTGCTGGAAGATTTTGTCTCGATATTTTTATGTAGTTTACATTATGACAAATTATAGATCACATTTTTGTTCCGACCATTACAATGAATTTGTAACGGGTTGGGGACTATGTATTGCCATGTATATTAATTACTCGCAGAAACTTGTATTTAGACCATTTTGCACGTTTTATCTTACGGTAGACCACAATAATATTACATCATGTATATGAACAGTAAAATCTTACCATTTTAATGACAATATAAAAAAGATGATGTGGTATGATTGCCAATGAGACAACTGTCTACAATTAAGAGACCAAAATGACACAGACATTAACAACTATAGGTTACTGTACGGCCTTCAACAACGAGGAAATCCCATACCGCATAGTCAGCTATAAAAGGCCCCGATAAGACAATGTAAAACAATTCAAATGAGAAAACTAACGGCCTTAAGTATATAAAAAATGAACGAAAAACAAATATGTTACACATAAACAAACGACTTCCACTGAGGCCGTGTTCACATTGACCTAAATCCGGTGTTGTTTTAGTGTAACTCACACGTAAACAAAACACAATTGCGTTCCCATTGATAAAACTCAATGTTTACATGTAGTTTAAATCATGTTTTACCTACACACAGTCGATAGTCAATGTAGGCCTTGTGTAGGTTAAGTGTACACAAAACTAGGCATTTAGGACATTAGTTTTGTCGTGTATATATTTAAGGATGAAACTATTTTTGAGTAAAATTGATATTTTTGAGTAAAATTGATATTTTTGATAATTATTAGTTGTCCAAATTTTACAGATTTTTTTTTGTTGAAAAAAATTAACGTACTTTATTAACCCCTAATCAAGACTCAAAGCAGCATAATTGCCGAACCCATAAGGCAGCAACCAATTGATTTTCGGGGTGGGGGTGGGGCTATTATAGTCGAGTATAAAACATAAAGGCTAGTGAGTGGGGGTGGTGAGCTATGGATTTTGTTTTGGAAACAAAATATGATTCTAGTTTTTGGCCCTGAATTTTTGTTTTGTTTGTTTCACCCTAAGCTGCCATTATATATAATGCTAAAATTGATGTCGACTTGTCACCAAAACTTGTCCTGAAAAAAATCAATAGCTCACGCCCCTTCCCCCTCCACAAAAAAATGAAGTAAATAGTTGCTGCCTAATTCATTTGAAAAGGTCTTCCCGAATCGACTTGACGTACACAGAAATATTCGCCACTGGTCTATACTAAAAAAACGATTCACGCATAAATGCATGACTAAAAAAAGTGCGAGGTAAATGATATAATATGTTTGTCTAGTATCTCAGTTCCGTTAAATAACACGTAAAATAAATAAAAAAACGTTACACTATTCCGTAACCAAATACTCCTTGGAGAAGAAATACCATTTGAAACGAACAGAAAAAATAAAAATTGTGATCCCTAATATTTCAATCCTTTTTTTTTCGGCTGTAAGCACGCTGTTGCAGCTAACGTTTTCTAATGCGTTATCGAGACATCTCTAGTATATTCAAACTACTGCAAATTATAAAAATGGCTTTCATAAAGTAACAACCACTTAACTTAAAAAAAGGGGGAGGGTTATTTTTTTTTTTTATCTGAGTCAGATTTTTTTTCGCGCATACGTTTTTTTCCTTTTTTTCCGATGCTGGTGATCAAATACTTTTTTTCAATATTTAACACTATAATAAAATTAACGGTACCAATTTTCTTGCACCAGATGCGCATATAATGTATGGGGAAACCCTTGATTCAGAATAATTTTTTTTCTCATCTGTATGACCATTTTTTTTTATCAAATTGGGGATCGGAATATTTCCATTCCCACCCCACCCCCTTTTGAAGTCAAATGGTTGTTCCCTTACCGCTAGAAAAGTTTTCCAAAAATTTTGAATTCAGTTCTACGTAATGAACATTTAAATGACATATAGTTTACAAGTGGGAACAAATCTTATGTACAGGTAGCTAAACAAGGTGTATAGATGTGAACAAATGTAATGTGAAACCAGTGTACACTACACTAAACTAATTGTAAACATGTTCACTCTACACGGCGTTTGGTGTGAACACGGCCTTACTTACAGGCTCCTGACTTGGGCAGGCACATACATACATAATGTGGCGGGGTTAAACATGTAAGCGGGATCCAAACCCTCCCCCTAACCAGGGACAGTGGTATAACAGTAAATCAAAAGAACGAACTATAAAAATCATTTGAAAATGGCTTAACTCATCCGATGGACAAAAATACAAGTGGAAGTGGTAGGGTAATGGTATGTCTGCTCAACAGTTTAACCATTTATCTGTGTATATTTGTTTTTATACAACCGCAAAAATTGGTCCTATATTGGTATGACGTTGTCGTTGTCATCGTCGTCGTCATCCACTATAACTTTAGTATAAGTAAATAGAAATCTATGAAATTTAGATACAAGGTTTATGACCATAAAAGAAAGGTTGGGATTGATTTTGGGAGGTTTGGTCCCAACAGTTTAGGAATAAGGGACCAAAAAGGGTCCAAAATTAAACTGTTTGCTTTCATAAAAAATGAATTATTGGGGTTCTTTGATATGCCAAATCTAACTGTGTATGTAGATTCTTAATTTTTGGTCCTGTTTTCAAATTGGTTTACATCAAGGTCCAAAGGGTCCAAAATTAAACTTAGTTTGATTTTAACAAAAAATTAATTCTTGGGGTTCTTTGATATGCTGAATCTAAAAATGTGCTAAGATTTTTTATGATGGGCCCAGTTTTCAAGTTGGTCCAAATCGGGGTACAAAATTAAATTTTGTTTGATTTCAACAAAATTGAATATATGGGGTTCTTCAATATGCTGAATCTAACCATGTATTTAGTTTTTTAATATTTGGGACTGGTTATTAAATTGGGTCCAAATTGAGGTCTTAAGGGTCTAAAATTGAAAATTATTTGATTTCATCAAAAATTGAATTCTTGGGGTTCTATGATATACTGAATATAACCATGCATTTAGATTTTGAATATTGGACCATAATAGGTAAATGTTAAATTATTTTTTTTAAGTTTTTCAGTTAAAGTTCTTAGACCGCTCATTGTGTTGTGTCAACTATTTAATCCCAATCCAAATTCAGAGTTATATCAAGCTTAAATGTTCTGTCCATACTTGCCCCAAATGTTCAGGGTTCAATCTCCGCTGTCGTATAAAGCTGCGCCCTGCGGAGTATCTGGTTATAACATGTGGTTATGATATAAATTTTATTGCAATTTGAAATATTTGTGTTTGTCTCAGCTGGTAGTAATAGGCCAACTATATTTTACATGTCTTATTCCCAAGCCTCAAATTGCTAGAGAATACATTCTAGGAGGAAACTTAACATTACTGTTATGTCCACTGTTCTCCCAAAATTGACATAGGGATAACTAACTGGTTCATGTCAGCGTCACAAAATTTCAGTTGCAGTTTTATCAGGAACTTTTAGGAGTAGTCTCTTTATATTTGGCCTAAAGCTGTATCATAATATAGAAAATATAGCACTTTTCTAGGTAAGAGGCACAATTGTGAAATTCACAAAACTATTAAATCTTCCTCTTTTCTGGAAATAGATTACATGAATGTACAAGGCTTTCACATTTATGAATCATTATCAAATACAACATGTTTTAAAAATTTAAGACTGAACTCAATTGTGGCCACTTTGAATTTAGACAAAAAGCGTCTAAAAACTAGACTATTATAAAATCATAAAATGCGAAATTTGTGAAGAACTCATGGTGATATTACCTGATGAGTGTGCATAGTATTGTAAATAAAACAGCCCATTTTTAAGTTACTAAAGTTATTTTCTTTTGAATAGGTTAATATTTTAAACATATTGTAAAAATGCTCAGTTTAGGGGCAAAAAATGCAAAAAAGAGGTCTCCCCGGGTTGACTCCTTTAGTATATTTTCTAATTTAAACCTAGTTGAACTTGGTTAATTCAATTAATATAACCAGTAAACAGTAGTTCAGTCATTACTTTTCTGATATTTTGACTATCACATACTTTTGAAAAGTTTCTATTGAAACAGATCAAAAAATAAAAAAATCGGCAAAATGGCCATCACGCCTATCTTTAATTATTATTTTATCGTAATAAGGTATCATTTGCCGAGCACCATTTTCTAGCATTTTGTAGATGAATATATTAGCTTCATGAAATATTACATTTTATTGAAAAGAAATCATGATCTTATAAGGTTCAAGCCTTTAAAAATATACAAATTTTGCAGAATCGGCACTTTTTCAAAACCATGCAATTTCAACCTGTCAGTAGGGGTATTGAGAAATCTCACAACTTTTTGAATTATCATAATTTCCTTTTATTTTAAGTTGTTTGTTAAAATATATGTTATCATTAAGCTAAATTTTTTCTATAAAACAAAAAAAATCAGGTCAAAATACCCTAAAATAGGCTTAAAATGGTCATTTGTCAGGACAGAAATGGACAATTTTCGAATGTTCGGCATACACAAATAATGGCTGAATATTTTTTCAAAATATTTTGCACAAATAGTTATTACATATAAGGTATCTAAAAAACAAAATATCAGCCTGATTGGAATATTTTGGATTTGGACCATTTTGCATGGTTTTATCACAGACTTGCTCTTTAAAAGCATAGCATTTGAATGAGACAAACTAAAGTAAGAGAAAAGACGCGAAAAATTAAGCAATTTTTTTATTTGTAAAGGGGTATAACTGTAACTGTAGAACATTTGCTATAACAGAAATAATGTAGAACAGTTATAATGACACTACCCAAGTTCTTTCTTGATCTTTGTTTTGTATTGATAAGGACGTGATTAAGTTTCGTAACGTTTGGTTGAGGCAAACTAAAGTAAGAGAACGGAAACCAATTTTGGGAGTTAAGAACGTACAGATGGACAAGGGTAAAAACTAGGTGTCTCTTCCTTTACGGTGGGGCATAAAAAGGATATCACAATCAAAAATATATTGTCTTACGATTAACAGATCCCCCTACCATATTTTTTGGTAAAGCATAAATTATCTTTTTTGCACTACCTTCATCACCTCAATTCCTTTCAACCTACCACTCACTCCCAGGTTTCGATTCCAGAATCTTGTCATCCCAGTGGTAGATCTTGGAGGAGGGGATTTCGGGATTCGGATACACCCTTCTTTGGACGATCAATGTATTTGATTGGGACATATGGATGGAACCCCCCCCCCCCCCCCCCTTTGCACTATCTTTTGGGTTGGGAACCCCTTTTAAAATGACTTGATCTGACCCTCTACCTCTTCGTATTTGTATCATACTATGCACTGTGATATATCCCTGGGGGATCTAATTTTGAACAAGAATTATCTTATCTTATCTGTGTGTATCATAAACAATACTGCGATTTTTATGAAGCAAAATACCAAAATGAAAATAAAAAATGAATCAAATAGGCCCCACCTCGAGGGCACAACAGAATCTAAGTGAAATCTTCGGATGCCAAATAAAAAAAACTAAATCAAAAAGGTACAACCTCAAGGGTTCAACAGAATCTAAAGGAAATCTTCATTATTAATCATATGTAGTTTAAATTACCCCCAAGTTCTACTAACAGTTATGTAGACTGACCTCTAATACCTTCGATCAGCCAGATTGGCTCATGATATATAGATGATGAAGGGGTATTTAAAAAAAAATATGCTAATATCTTAATGATTATGTACCCTTGTGTAGATTCAATGCTAAACATATGAAAATTTTATAGAAAATCCACAAGCTCTATCCTTGTACTCTCATATTTGCCAATTAATTAATGAAAGATATAGGATTATTGCATGCAGTGCTACCATTAATTTTCAAAAAACAAGTTTATTAAATTAACTCATCATAGATACCAGGACCAAATTTAGCATTGTGAACGGACTGATCTAACATTCAAGTAAAAGTAACGTTTCCTGGATACCTTCTTATTTAATGCTAGCGCAGCCACGAAATAACCAAATAAACACAGGTTCTTTACATAAACTTTGAAGACCAGTTCTGCCCTGGACACCTTGTCACACTAGGGGACAAGTGTCTACAACAACCAACATAACGGACAATTCTCTGGCTGGACAAAACTAATCCTTGACCGGATAATGATTTGAACAAGTATAAGCCAGCATTCTAGGAAGGGAAGTCTTAAAGAAATAATACCTAAATTATCATATTTATTTCATACCAAAATACATAATAAATATTCTAATATTATGACAGTAAGTTGTACAACACTACAGAGGTTAAATAAAGGGGGGAAATGTCTTACTCTAAGTAGGGCTTTTAAATTGTATCATTTAAACCATTTGTCCCAAGTCCTAACGTTTAACCCCTTAATAATGCCAAAACATTTAAGAGACGAATTGGTCCAGAACAGTAATAGTAAACAGCATGGCTGATAGTTACCTTTGAGGAAAGTATGAATTCTGGACAATCATTATTATGTATAAAATGTGAATTCAGTATATAATCAATAACAAAATGACTTAACAAATGGTACTTTCTTGAAATAAGATTTGCAATTTAACCAACACCCTCTTACCTATAACTATTAATAACCGGTTTAGAAAAGGAGTAAAGTTATTGTGTACATACACACAGGTGAAAGTTTTCATGTAAACAATTGTTAAAATGTAAATATGCTCAAGCTAAAAAGGGAGCTAATAAGTAACTCTTAATTCCAATATTGCCACATTCCTCCCCACTAAAAGATCAAATGTCATCATTTTATGTAACAAAAATAATGAAGAAATCTGTAAACGTCATAGTACATGTATATAAAAAAAATATATAAAAAAAACCCTCTTAATTCCAATATTGCAACAGTATATACGCCAGACGCGTGTTTCGTCTACAAAAGACTCATCAGTGACGCTCGAATCCAAAAAAGTTAAAAATGCCAAGTAAAGCACGAAGTTTAAGAGCATTGAGGACAAACATTCCTAAAAGTTTTGCAAATACAGCTATGGTAATCCATGCCTTAGTATTTCAAAAAAATCAAAAATTTGTAAACAGTAAATTTATAAATATAACCATATCAATGACAATTCATGTTAGCACAAAAAATGCTGACTAATGGGCTTGTGATACCCTCATGGAAATAAATCCCCACCAGCAGTGGCATCGACCCAGTGGTTGTAAATAAACTCATCATAGATACCAGGACTAGTAATGTATCTATTGGTTAAAACAAATAAAAATATAGATCAAATCAAGTACACCTTTTAGGGTGCGCTCGACTTAAGTGACTCAGCACGAGGTATTTTGGAATTTACAGGTTGGTAAGAACATTTTGTAGAATATGAACACTAGCACATCATAGAAAAGCAAGTGAGTAATCTATGTTTCAAATTTTATAACGAAAATCTCTGTATTAAAGGATGTGGATTTTCTATAAAAATCTATGTTTATTTGACACAAAGTACTGTTTTTATAGTAAATGCAATACAACAGTAAATAATTATGCTTTCCATCAAGTTTCCCATTGGTATATGTACTAAATGGCCTATCTCTATTGTTCATTATATCTGTAGTTTTGATACTATTTAAGTTTGAAAAATTCGTACAAAAATGGCTACAGAAGGGGTCACAAACCTTAACTATAATAAATTAAATGATATATTTTTATAGAACTGGGGAGAAACCTATTGCGACTGATATATAAAACATTTCCATCATGATATGAAGCATGTTTTCTATATAAATACGCTGATTGATAGCTTAGTCGATTCTGAAATTGAGGGATGTAAGGTGTGCGAATCGTCTGCATCGACGTATCGGTCAAAGGAAAATTTCGAGAATGATTACTGAAGTGGAGATAAAACATATTGCGACTGATGTATCTAAAACCTTAAGCATGTTTTTAATATAATTCTTTAATATAAATACCCTGATGGAGAATTAATGATTAAATATAAATAACCTGATGGAAATCTTAGTCAATTCTCAAATCAAAGGGTGTAATGTGTACGAATCGTCTGCATCAGGTAATGGACAATTTCGAAAATTTGACACACATGCGTGGTCAAACGAATGTTTCTTCGCTCTAAATTGTTGATAATAAACAAATACTGTTGTCCTGTAGCACCACTAAAGACAATTGCATATCAATGTTCTGGTGAAACATAATTGGTACGTTATTTTATGAATCGGTAAAATTAAGACAAAAGATCACAACCCCATAATGAAAGATTTCAAACAAATTTGCATGTGTAATTTTTGACTTCTAAAATTTGCTATTGCATGCATATAATATATACTAGAACACACCCGTGATATCGCGGGTCTGTGACTGAATTAAAGAATATAACTATGCGTAAGCCTTATTTTAATATTGGTATTGTCATCTGATAAAGTAATGCCGATTATTAGATGCACAGTTTTCTCTGCTTTCAACATCTTTCTGTTTGAACCCGTCGACCTGGAACTTATCAATTATTGGTATAATTAATTTTATTTGGAAAACAAAAGGGCCTGGAAAGGACTATTTTTTAATCAACAGCATTGTCCTTTATGAGTTATAAATAAAGTTGAATTCTTTGATTCGCTGTTTTGCGTCATTCCGGCTAACAAATTAAAAACTGTACATGCTGTACCTTTACGCCTTATTTTAAGTCCAGATTTTTATTATTCGTATTGTCATCTTAGAAAGTCATACTGATTAGAATATTACAATCGGGAACAATGTGACAATGATTGAATTTAGTAGTGTCAACCCTGTGATTACGACCCGTGCAGTGGGATTTCCAGTGACACTAGAACAATAGAAAAGTCACTCTTCTTATGAAAGAGATAGAAAAGGTCTAAAAACAGGAGAGACAATTTACGCATAAAACCCGATATGCATAGGGATGAATATCTCTTAAAACACAAAACCATTATATAACTTTTATACAACCACTATAAATAAAGTATATGTTAAAGCTAAATGTGTTAATATAGGATTTTTTAATTGCCAAACATGCTGTTAATTGAACAACCTATTGTTCAACATAGGGGTGTGTAAAAAAACTGCCACATTTGACTGCATATTTTTCTTTTTTTTTGAAAAAAATATATATCAAACCTTAATAATGTAGCTTTCTGGGTATCCAATTTTTAACGTGTTCCGAAATGTAGTTTCGTCACAAGAATTTTTCAAAGTTATGTCATTTTGTCTATATGAATGTCGGTAAATTCGTATGATCGAGCACACCGACAAGTATATCGTTGGGACAACTCGATATAATGTAATCAATATACGTGAAAGATTACCTAATGTGAAGTTTATCAAAATCATTATAACATAATTGATCAACACATTATGTTTGAACAACATGAGTCCTACAATATAAGATTTAAAGGTGCATATCATTTACATTCAACGTTTTTATTGGATTTTTTTTTACTACAATGTAACCTCGAGGTTCAACGTTGATAGTAAAAAAAAAATCCCAGAATTTTTTTTGAATGATATTGTAAATGATATGAACCTTCGAATTCTTATAACATCGGAACAGAAAATATGTGATCCAAATTAACCATGCACGTGTGTTACAGAAGATTATGAACTTTTAGGATGTACAGGGGTAAGGGTTTTTCTTAAACAATATTATGATCCCAAATTTGATGAATTTTGTTGGCAATAATTTAATATACACACTACATATAGCAAAGTATATATTAAATCTCAATGTATTATTATTAGGAAATATGTTTGACTCTGTAAAAAAAATCTTCCCCCTCCCCCGTATTGCATGTAAGGGTTTAAACCTAAAGGATTCGCACTAACTGCCTAAAAGGGGTCCGCTCCAGTCTTGAATCAGTGATTTTGTTTATCATAAACAAAATATTGTCTCACACTGAAAGGGGCAGCCGGGCAACATGCACAGCCCGGATTGTCAAAACAACTAAGATTTACAAAAATGATTACAAACAAAAACCATCAGTTGGACAATCTTACTGGAATCTGATTATCTCTACTGATAAATAATGCAACACTAATGACACATTTAAGTTTTGGAATGATTTTATTCACAAAGAATGTTTCTCATTGGTATACATTTCTATGCTCTTGTCTTTTCAGAGATTATATTGGAAATTAAAAATTGCTGCATGAAAGACACTAGCTCCACATTCCTATGCATATGATTTTATATGTACGAGAATCATTCCATAAAGTATCCGTTTGATATCTTTTTAATGCATGACACTGTCTAGTGGTTTTTCTGCCACAATTACAAGGAAAACCTGGCTAAACTTGTGCTAAATCAAACACTTGAATCTTACATCGCTATTGATGTTAAGCAATTATTTAAAGAGCCATCCGGAACTGTTGGGTTTTATGACAGTCTTCCTTCCATACACACCATCGCTGCAAAATAATCTGAACATTCAATTAGATGATTATAATATTATTTGGCAATCCAAAGAGAACCTGAAAACATCAGACCACAATAAACAGAGACCCCAAAAAAAGCCAATTTTACTTTACAATGAAATTGAAAAAGTAGTTAGTTACATGTCAAATCATCTTTTGCCTGTCGACAAAAAATAAATAAAATCTAAATTTCGTAGCATTTTACCCCCCCCCTTTTTTTTAACTGAATTTGTTCAAGGTATGGTGGTTTTACCCCTTTTCAGATTTCAGTATGTCATGTTGTATATCTTTTATAAATTAGATGAATTTCTAGCAAGTTTCTACGATATTCTTTATCATTTGACAAAATACTATGCATCTGAATTAAATTGTTTACTATTTGAAAAAGCGCGCCTTCTTTTACTTTAATTTACTTCCCTTTATTTCACATAGCAACAAATATTAAAAACTGCCACATTTGACTGCATATCCATTTTTTTCCCCCCAAAAAATATATGTCAAGCAGCATAATTAACTTTACAAATTGGGAGAAAATCAAGATGTTCCGACTATAGGTTAGTATTAAAAAAAAATAATGAAAGGTTGGCATGATTCCAGGTTTGAACCCTGACGACACTTAAAATCGAAAATTCACTTATTTACCTATCATATGAAGATACGATGATGTGATAAACTTAACAATTAATAATTTACCTGGTGCATTATCATATTCACATTACGTTGACACGTCTCAGTTCGTCTGTGTTAGCTCATTTCAAGCTCGTAAACAATGTACACCATTTCCCGCTATTCTTTACCGATTACCTCTAGTCAGAAGAGCCCACTGTTTACAGGGGCGATAATATTTTGTCACCGGTTCACGCACTGCGTGTATATAGCTAAACCCTAAATACAGCGTTTGGTGGTGCGCCTGTCAGATGCGGAACGTACAGATAAGGTAATAGGTAAAAGGTGAATATACTATTGGTATCGGTATCGGATTCGACCCGGAACTTCTGAATTACTGGCAATATTAATTATGTTGAAAACAAAAGGGTCTGGAGTGGTGTTTTTTTTAATCAACAGCGTTGTACTATATTAGTTATATATAAAGTCGAATTCTTTGATTCATCGTTTTCACGTGATGACGGCTGACAAATTGGACTTCGTAATTTTAGTATTATAGAATCTTTGCAAACAGTAACAGACATATTAAATAGTATAAAGATTGCTTAAATTAAAAGAAAGTAAAATAAAATATTTTCCATCGAAATGAAAGAAAAATGTTTGTTTTTGTATGTTTAGTTGTACTGTGTGAGAATTCATGTTATAAAAAAGAAGATTAGGTATAATAGTCAATCAGACAACTGTCCGCAAGAGACCAAAATGACACAGACATTAACAACTACAGGTCATCGTACGGCCTTCAACAATGAGCAAACCCCATACTGCATAGTAGCTATAAAAGGCCCCGATAAGACAATGTAAAACAATTCAAACCGGAAAACTAACGGCCTTATTTATATATATAAAAAATGAACGAAAAATAAAACTACAATACTGTATGAGATACCATAGGCCCTGATTCGATTCCTACTCATAATTAATAGAAAGGACTGTATGAGATACCATAGGTCCTGATTCGATTCCTACTCATAATTAATAGAAAGGACTGTATGCAATACAATAGGCCCTTATTCGAACCCTACTCATGATTAATAGGAGGGACTGTATGAGATACCATAGATCCTGATTCGAACCTACTCATGTTTAATAGGAAGGACTGTATGAAATAATATATGTCCTGATGCAATCTCTATTCAAGTTTAATAAGTGGAACTGTATGAGATACATAGATCCTGATTCGATTCCTACTCATGTTTAATATGAGGGACTGTATGAAATACCATATATCCTGATATGAACCCTCCTCGTGTTTAATAGGAGGGACTGTAGGATGATACCATAGATCCTGATACGAACCTACTCATGTTTAATAGGAGGGACTGTATGAGATACCATAGGTCCTGATTCGAACCCCACTCATGTTTAATAGGAAGGACTGTATATGATTACATATATGTCCCGATTCAATCCCTATTCAAGTTTAATAAGTGAAACTGTCGGATATACCATATGTCCTCTTTCAATCGTTTTCATGTTAGATAGCAGGGACTGTAGGGTATTACCATAAATCTTGATTCGATCCTTAATCATGTTTAATAGGTGAAGCTGTAGGAGGATATCATAGGTCTTCATTCGATCCTTATTCGTTTTAAGAAGGTGGAGCTGTATAGTAGCAGATACCATAGGTTCCGATTCGATTCCTACTCATGTTTAATAGGTGGATCTGCAGGAAGTAACCATAGGTCCTGATTCGATCCCTACTCATACCTTATAGGAGGAGCTGTAGGATTATACCATAGGTCCTGATTTGATCCCTACTGTTGTTTAATAGTTGCATCTGTAGGAGGATACCATTTGTCCTGATTCAATACCTTCTGATGTGAAGTAGGTTGAGCTGTTACAGTTTAGTAGCAGATACCATAGGCCCCGATTCGATCCCTACTAATACTGAATAAGTGCGATTGTAGGATGGTACACTATGTCCGGATTTGATACCCACTGATGTTAATTAAGTGGGATTGTAGGAGGATACAATAGGTCCCGATTAATTTCTTATAATGTTTAATAGGTGGAACTGTTTGAGGATATCATAGGTCCTGATTCGATTCCTACTCTTGTTTAAGCTGTTGATTGTAGGATTTACCATGGGTCCTGATGCGATCCCTATTCATGTTTAAAATGTGGAACTGTTGGAGGATATCATAAGTCAGGAATCAATCCCTTCTGATGTTAAATATGTGCATCTGTAGGAGGATACCATAGATCCTGTACTGTAATCAGTACTGTTTTTCGACCACACATCGAATAAGTAAAACAGACAAAACTGGAACACAAAGCTTCATCAACGTTCAAAATGTGTATGCTCGCTTCTATAGAAGGTAGTTACAGCTGCCGGTTTAAATATGAATAAATGATATAATGAGACAAATCTCCATCCAAGTCACAATTTGTAAAAAAGTAAACCATTGCAGATCAAAGTATAGTCTTCAGCATGGACAATTGACCTATGACACAAAACATCAAGCTAAAAATAGCTCCAAATGTGACTACTGTAAAACAATTCAAACGAGAAAACGAACGACCTAATCGATATAAAAAACGAGAAATGAGGAACACCTTTGAAGAGTTGGGTGTCAATAGGAGTTATTTTTTTGTTTCAATTGTATTTATCAACAACTCCGCATAATTGAATGGTTGACATATTTTAAAGGCACTTATAGAATAGTTAAATTTGGAAATATGGAGATGTTTTTAATTGCCAATGATATAACGTTGAGAATCCAACATAGTTAGAGTGAAGTAGATGTAAAAACTAAATATTTCCTTCTTGATGTAAAAATAAAAAGATGTGGTACATAAATAACTTCTGATGAGACAACTCGCCACCAGAGACAAAATAACATAGCAGTTATAGCTATATGTAGTCTTCAACATTGAGCAGAACCTTTGCTACATAGTCATCTGTAAAAGTCCCCGAAATGACAAATGAAATCCTATTCACCAGGCCTGTTTTATTTACAAAATAATGAACGAAAATCAAATATGATGTCGTTTGTTTAGTTTTGCCGTTGTATCACTGTCTCACTGATATATGACACATGTTTCATTTTTTAAAATTTAATTTATTGAAGTACGAGTTTAGATAAAATACGACTATACTCTTAACAACCAAAAATGAAACTTTATAACAAGAACATGTTGTACCAGTCTTGATATGGAACCAAATAAACCAAATATATTTTTTTTAATTGAAATTGCAGAATTAAACGCAAGAAGTTTGTTTAATGACTATGACTTAGTAGGTTTATAAGCTTACTTATAAAGGAAAATCTACATATGGCAAACACATAAAACAATTCTTATGATGCAAAAAGTCAACATGTTAAAAAATAGACATTGGAAGTAAAAATATAAAAAATAACAGGATTGAGAATTAAAAAAAATCCAGAAAATTCAAGTTCAAATTCACCTTATATATAAAAATGTAAAATTCACTAGGGAATAATAATCTCGAACTGTATTGTAAAGCAAAGAAAAGTTTATAATTAAACACGAGAGATTAATATTAATATATTAACCTTGAACTATACGTTCTATAAAAAAATGAACCAAAAAAAAAGGACCAAATATATTGTTGATGAAATATGTATTGTTTGTTGCTGCAATGCAATTTATTATTCAGAAATCTGTATGATTGTTTTTGAGATTTTTTTTTGTTCCAAACATTCTAGTGATACAGCTGATGAAATAAGCCAATAAATCAACTTTGAACAACGTTAATGTATTTTGTTTTATAATGTATGAGTATAATACAATAAAGGTTAAATTGATGATCAGTATGAGAGCTTTTGTTGGTTTTGTTTGATTTTACTTCTTTATAAACCTCACCAGAAACATTTAAAAAACTGACAAAATTGTGAAAGTCTAGTCCGCGTATTCTTATTTATTTTATTGAGAAAAATAATACCTTAGCCTCTGCTGATTTCCTTTTATTCGAAGAGTGAGCAAATACCAATGAATCATTTAAAAACATGGCCGAATAAATCATAACACATCGTTGTAAAAACAATTACGAAATTACAAGCACAAATAAGAAGAAACCTATATCAGACAGTTTATATTGACACGGACATTACATAACAGGTACTGGTTTCCAGGGATCTCAATTGCTATATCGGCCGTGTTACTTAGTAAAAGTGATTTCAGCGATGTTAGAATGGAGGAAAAGAGGACGGAATAATGGTTACAACAAGTGGAATACATAACTGTAGTTAACCTAAGATAAAACTAAAACTCGCTTTTAAGTATACGCTTATGTATGCTCTGTATACCGATATTTGCCTGAGATGTTCGTACATATTTTCGTACGGAAGTTCTCGTTTTTAATTTTTTATAATTTTCAATGTTTTATCAATGTAAAGTAATTTATGTTTCTTATTGTATAATCATAAGTCCAAATAGCCACAGTTTATAAGTCTTTTTATGATTTGCCAAAACGAAGGTTTACTATGCTCTTTTCAAAAATTAAAAAAAAAAAAAAGGGGTCACCGTGCTATTTTTCATACTATGAGGCGTTGAAAATTGCAAAAATTTGGTTAGTTTGTTCATGAAAAAACACATTAGTGTGCATAACAAAATTTCTATCAGATAGAATTTTGAAATAAATTGCGAGAAGAAAGGTTTCATAATATGTTTTAAGAAAATAAAAAGAAAACATGATGTCACCGAACTTGTTTTCTTGCTACAAGTAGATTTTGAGAAATAAAAAAAAATCCCTATTAGCCCAGTATAAATTGTGTTCTAAAAGAGTTATCTCCCCTTAAAAGGCTCATTTGAAAAAAAAAGATCTTTAAACCAAAACAAATTATATTTGTTAAAATATTTTGTATAATACAATTAATTAACAAGTTTTCTTAAAATAGAAAAAAACAGTCTAACCATGAAATTTGCAAGCCTGTCTCCAAATTTGCAAATTTAGGCAAATAACTAGACCGATTAACCCTCTTGCTGCCAAAGGGACATTTATGGCTTCTACACACAAATCTTGTTGATTGTGTAGAACGTCAAAGGTCCATTGTAACGTCACAATAATCAGGGGCACCGACAACGTCAAGAGACGCCGTAAAAGAATAATTTTGGCGGAATGAAGCAAACTGAATAAAATGCTTTAAAAGTATACTTAGAACGGATGTCAAGAAAAAATACAGGATCATAAGCTTCTTAGTACTACATGTATAATACCAACTCATTTAACGTGTTTACTAACTATCTAGTTCGTTATTTTCATGTAAAATGTTGCATTCTTTCAAGAAATTTGTTTTACGTTTTTTTCGTACATCTATCAATCAGAATGGCAGAATATCTCATATAAATCAAAAATCTTTTCCCTGTTAAGTAATCATAAAAAGGTAACTGTTATACTTGATTACGCGAAATATTAATATTCATTCACAATACACCATATATACACGCTTTATTTAAAAGAACTGGATTGAAATCTCAGTTTGGATTTTTTTTTTATAAAGTACACACATGTTAACCGATGTATTTGTATAATATTGCCATACGATATTTCAATACATTTTAAACCTGTTTCATCATTGAAGCACTGACTTTTATTTTTATTTTCATTCAAAATGAGGATGTTAAATTAGTAGTAGACACAATGATTTCTATTCCTATCATAGATATACTTTCCCAGTGGCAACCACTTTTTTTCTGACATTCACCACAGATCTTTTACTTTGTAGGACCCACTGAGCAATATATTTATTGTATATTGAATTTCTGACGTCTTTAATATTGCATGAAATACTTGCCACTGAACGTTGAAAGAGAACAATTTATCAATTAACAGATTTTAAAGATATTTCGTGTATGTCAATTACAGTGTGTACTTTGTCATAGTAAATGAAAATGAATCATTATTGATTCAGGTTCACTTGTAGACAATAGACATTCCTTTTAGCGAATTTCTTCCCTCGTTTTTACTATGTTTTTTATTCGTATTCTCTAAAATTTTGAGCAATAAGTGCTCAACAAAAGAATAAAAGACATGATTAAAAAATAAGCAAAATGAATATCGATAATAAATTTTATATAAAAAATATATCCTCGCCTACCAAAACAAGGATTGAAATCATGATAATTTTAATCTGACACGTTTGATACTTTACTACAATTGTAGTTTATAGAATCATAGAGCAGCTGATCGGAGATTTTATTTATTTTTATCAATTTCTACAAGCTTTGTTTTTATTTTCATTGTCATTGGGTGCCGTTGGTTTGTCGTTTACATACTGATTTGAGAGGGTTTTTTTTACTGTTTTTACCAATTACCTAATAAAAAAAAGAGAATAAATACTTTAGTATTTTATAGGTGGTTAAGAATCGTTTATGCATTTCACTTGACAAAGATAAAACAAAGTCGCCTTCAAAGCTAGTATAGCAATTGGTATATTATTTTCAATTTATTCTAAGACAAGAAAGATAAAAAAAATATATTCCAAGGTTGAAAGTTGTATTTTTAAATAATGTTTTATTAAAAACATCGTTTATGACAATCTTAGAGCAATAACTTCCGTAAAGTTACTTATACATCGCTTTTTATAATTACGGCTACATTGACGCGGGAAAAACTTTGGACGGCGGGAAAGCGCAGTTCTACAGAGAGGCACAAGTTTTGCAACGTCACAGATAAGAAACGTCAAGATGCTTTTGGCGCGACAAAGCAAGAAAAAAAACTCGGCAGCAAGAGGGTCGCGCCAAAAGCATCTTGACGTTTCTTATCTGTGACGTTGCAAAACTTCATGTATAAGTAATTTTACGGAAGTAATTGCTCTAAGATTGTCATAAACGATGTTTTTAATACAATATTATTTAAAAATACAACTTTTAACCTTTGAATATATATTCTTTTTTTATCTTTCTTGTCTTAAAATGAAGTGAAAATAATATACCTATTGCTATACTAGCTTTGAAGGCGACTATGTTTTATCTTTTAGTCGGAAAGCAAGCCCTTAGAAACGACCGTTGTTGCTACTTTCTTAAGACAACAATGGAACTGATATTAAAACCCGCCATTCTGAAATTGCGTTAATTTTGCGGAATTTTTTTTTGGCGCCAATTTGGAAGTTTATCCCTTTTTCAGTTTCCTACTAGCCATTAGGGTCTGTAATATATTTATTTCGATTTGTTAAGCATGGATTATATTATCAAAAGGAATAAATTCTCAAACATGTCAAATTGGCCGTCTTTTAACGATCCCGTAATGCCGTTGATCGTCGTTTAAAATTATTTTCTTATCTTTTTTTCATAGATTTAATAACAAAGACTATATGTACTATACAAAAAATAAATAACACGTATTTCAAAATAAAAATAAAAGCATCAAGTATAACGTTCTATCACCCCTTGGGAAACCCCGTTTTAACTAAATTCCAAAATAAGGACATTTTTTGACATTGTAGTTTTTCGGTCTTACACATTGATGTCACCTTGCATCTTAACACAGTCAATGTACACATATTTAGTATGTCTGTCTGAAAAAGTAATGGCGAGATCAGCTGTGAATATTTGACTGGATTAATATATTCTCTTTAGACTAAGTCAGTGAAATGTATGACTTAACTAAAACAAGGTAAGTAAATCGTATACTGTCTTTGCTCAACACTAACTGCTTTAGATGACCGACATAAAACACATTTTGTGATTTTAAGGAATCCTGCAAAAGTAAATGAAAAAGTATTGTCCTAAATTTGAACTTAGGCAGCCAACAAACCATTTGATTTTCTGGTGGGGTAGGGGTTGGTGGCTATTAGTATTGATTGTAATATAATTTGTTTTTTTACCCTGAGAAAAAAAATGTTTCTTTTACCCTCAGCTGCCATTTAATGAAATGCTAAAATTGAAGAGAAGAATTGTTTTCAACTTGTCAGGGGGGAAAAAATCCATAGTTCCCCCTCCCTGAAAACAAATGGTTGCTGCCCAAACAATCTCTTTCCTAGTATCATTTTAATCAATCTTATTCAAAGCTTTATCATACTGACATGAAGTGTGACTTAATTTTGACTTGTGATCTAAAACATAATTGTCCACTTAGCCCCCAGAAACTGCTCTGAAATACTTTCACATAAATATAAAAATGCATAGTTTTTTTAATGTTATTAATTATAATTTTTTTCAAATGGAAAAAGAAAAATATTACTGAGTCTATTTTAATCTTATTCATTTTCAAGTTCATGATTAGCACCATTTATTTATTGGTTTAATGTGTCATTTTATAATTTGAGCCCATTCATTAATTTAAAAACTATAACTTGCATGAAATCAATGAGATAACATTTATTGATATATCTAGATTGTTCATACAAAGATTGCAAATAATTTTCCTTTTATTTAAAACAATGAACAGAAGATTTTACATTCAGAATACTTTCATTATGATCTCTTTTAAGTTTAAATGAAAAAGGTAGGACCTACTTGCAAGTGTCAGAAATGAAAAGGAAATCAACTCCTGTTTTTTTTTTATCATTTTCATACTGTCTTGATCCATTATTCATGAATATTTAGACTACCCCTTGTATAAATTGAGTAGACATTTATTTCTGTGTTAAAATAATTTGGTTGCAGCAGTAAAAATACCTACCAAAACATGAATATTAAATTAACTCTTGGAATATTAAATTAATATTAAATTATTAACCCTATTATGGCACATAGGGACACATCTAGGGCCTATTTCACTGGGACTGAGTTCTGAAAAGTGATAAAATGTGTTTCTCTATTTTTTGGCACATGTTTATAGTATCAAAATGTATAAGAGATTATTTTTAATAATATCCACTTGTAAATAACAGCATAATTATGGTGTTTGATATAACAATAGTTTTTCATGATATTGTCAAACAAAGGGACGTAACTCGTGAATTACCGTCGGCCCCGCTTCGTCAGAAATATCGACACTTCTAACTGGCACATTTGCGTATCTGTGCATATCAACTGGCACAAATTTGACATATCATAGTCAAAGTTATGTTACATAACATAATTTAAATTCAGCATAGCTTCCCGAGAAGTTAAGAAAGAAAATTACGATTTAATTTTTTTTTGACCACATTTTTTGGTCAACACCTACACTTTGAAGACATATTATGAAAGAAAGAAATGAGTTAAATCCATAATTGAGTTAATGAAAATATTCCTGTTATACTCAAGAATGTTCACTTAAAAGCAAATTAGTTTTAATTCATTGTAACAGCTACAAATTCAAAAAAACGGGCTTCCCTTTTTTGGGTAAAAAAATGCCCATATATGGTAATCACATGACGTCCATTGTTGCTTTAAGAAATGGGGTCAAACCGGGGTCAGCTTTCCGACTGTTTGTCAAGTGAAATGTATAAATGATTCTTGACCACCTATAAAATACTAAAATATTTATTCTCGTTTTTTAATTAGGTAATACGATACAGTTACAGGGAAGGTAATGACGTTGCTAACGTCAAATGTTATTTTCGCGACGTCAAACTGTGTCTTATCGGGAAAAGATGCATTTTTCGACTGATTTTTATCATTCAAACTGATTTAATTTGAAAACGAGTTCATGGACCCCTATTTTTCAAAACGACAATTTGTTTCATTTTGCAGGAAGATTATGTGACCCAAATTTTATAAAACTGTAAATAGAGGATTTTTTTAAATTTTGATAAACATGCAGCAAAAAATGACGTTTTTTCCTCAATTCATGAATATTTGATAAATATGAGATATTTTTGAATAAAAAGATGCATATTTTTTAAGGATACTTATAAAATACAGACAAGGCGTATGAAATTATAATCCTGGTACTTTTGATTACTATTTACACCACTGGGTCGATGCCACTGCTGGTGGACGTTTCGTCCCCGAGGGTATCACCAGCCCAGTAGTCAGCACTTCGATGTTGACATGAATATCAATTATATGGTCATTTTTATAAATTTTCTGTTTACAAAACTTTGAACTTTTCGAAAAACTAAGGATTTTCTCACCCCAGGAGTAGATTACCTTAGCCGTATTTGGCACAACTTTTTTGAATTTTTGCTCCTCAATGCTCTTCAACTTTGTATATGTTTTGGCTTTTTCACTATTTTGATCTGAGCGTCACTGATGAGTCTTATGTAGACGAAACGCGCGTCTGGCGTATGAAATTATAATCCTTGTACTTTTGATTACTATTAACGATTATTTAACAAAAACAATTTGTGTTTATCATTTATATAACCAAAAAAATTATGTCTTTCTTTCGAAAAAGAAATTACGGCCACAAATCTGAATTTTGAGCAAATAAACAAAATTTCGACCTCATTTTACTCAAAAAGTAGCACATGAAGGTATATTTTTTATTACATATTCGATTTAATCAGGTAAAAAAAAGCCTATATGCAAATTTTCATGAACTTGTAAATATAGGATCAAAACTGTATCGTATGCAAACCAAGCGTCAACAAAATGAATAAACACCAATTGATAATAATACAATCTTTAATTATTGCAAGTACATGAAAAAACACCAAAAATTTAGAGATGAAAGAAATTTACAATTACAGTTTTTTTTTTTATAGAATACAATCTACTAAAATCTAAGAAATATATTACAGAATGTCAGAGCCATAATTTTGATACGTATAAACAGTAAAACGTATACCTTCCTAATATCATTGACATACATGTAATTCAAGTACTACAAATTAAGTAAGGCACACAAATGGAGTTCAACAAGCTCCAATAATATAGCAGGAAAGTCATCATATTGGCTGCTTCATTGAAAGACATTCTTCGTCATTATGATTGGCTCTTTATATGTATAGAACCTATTTTTGCACGTCAAAACGAACGTACATATACAGGGAAGTACATGTAGTACTACATATTTAAAACAATAAGCCGTTTTAGCATTTACTGTCACTTTGTAAAAAGGAAAATTTTAATGTATTATTTATAAAATAAAATATTGATATCTTTATGAAATCTTTTTAGAAGTTTATTTTTGATAATAAAAAAATCCCAAAAATATGAAATAGGAGGGCATTGCTTTTGCAATTTTATACACATTTAATTTAAACACGGCTATGTTTTGTACTTTCAACATCAATGCACTGTATGAAGTTAAAACATAGTATGTTCACTTGTTCAGCTGAAGCGTGATTTAGGTGAACTTTTGACGTGAAATTTAACAAAAAAATAATGAAAGTAGGTGAACAAATATGAAAAATAACAAAATTGAGAAAAAAAAAAGTTCAAGAAAGTTTATTATTCAAATGCACTTAATAATTCAAAAAATGTAAAATAAACTATAGATTAATAATCTGTAACAGTATTGTAATGATTATTAAATGTATACAGCCATACGGAGAGGTTAATAATTATATAATCTTGAACTATACGTTCTATAAAAAACAGAATTGAGACAATCAATTTATAAATTTGGAAGAAGTTCACTACTTAGCAAAACATTTTGGAAGAGTCAGCAAAATAACACTAGAATAAAGACTGTTTACTAGTACCCACCACCATATTCATTGATTATATCCATAAAAAATTCTTATTATTTTTCAAAATATGATTCTAAATAAAGGGCTGCGCTTTAGCGCATGATACGCCAGTTGCTCTAAAAGACGGGCATATAAGTTATTGTCCCAAAATTGGAAAATCCCCCCTTTTTTAAGCATAAAAATTCATAATACGGAAATGTAAAATCTGAAATTTATAAAAATTGAAAGGGAGCTTACATCAATAGATATAAACAATTCACCAAAGTTTCATGGACATTGATAAAAGCCTTTTTGAGTTATTGTCCGAAGTGTTGAAAATCTCCCCTTTTTTATCAATAAAGCCGCATAAATCCAAGGGAGCTTACGACAATAGATATAAAAAATTCACTGAAGTTTCATGGAAATTTGGTGAAAGTGTTTTTGAGTTATTGTCCGAAGTGTGGACGACGGAGGGACAGACGGACGGACTTTTTTTTTATGAATAAAGCCCCATAAATCCAAAACTTAAAATCTGAAATAAAAAAAAAAACGAAAGGGAGCTTACGTCAATAGATATAGACAATTCACTTAAGTTTCATGGAAATTGGTGAAAGTGTTTTTGAGTTATTGTCCGAAGTGTGGACAACGGACGGACAACGGTATACCATAATACGTCCCGTCTAAAAGACGACGGGCGTATACAAATTGTCTCTATTAAGAACATGTGACGTACATGTATACTGATGACCTAAGCGTGAATGAGGTGTACTTTTGGCGTGAAATAACGTCAAACTCTAGCAATTTAGATAAATTAGCTATATATGCTTGATATTGCAGAATGAAACGTAAAAAGAAGAAATGAGTTAGTGGACTTAATTATTTAGCTTACTCTTAAAAGAAAATCTACAGTTGGAAAACAGAACGAATAATTATTCTGATGCAAGAAGTCAAACAGTAAACCAAAAATATTGAATGTAGGTGAACAAATATGAAAAATAACAAGATTGAGGAACAAAAAACTTCAAGAAAGTTAAAATTCAAATGAACTTAATAATTTGAAAAATTCAAAATTCACTAGTCAATAGTAATCTCCAACTGAATTGTACAGCTTAGAAAAGTTATACAGCCATACGGAGAGGTTAATAATTATATAACCTTGAACTATACGTTCTATAAAAAACAGAATTGAGACAATCAATTTATAAATTTGGAAGAAGTTTACTACTTAGCAAAACATTTTGGAAGAGTCAGCAAAATAACTCTAGAATAAAGACTGTTTACTAGTACCCACCACCATATTCATTGATTATATCCATAAAAAAATCTTATTATTTTTCAAAATATGATTCTGAAATATGGTCTCTATTAAGAACATGTGACGTACATGTATACTGATGACATAAGCGTGAATGAGGTGTACTTTTGACGTGAAATGACGTCAAACTCTAGCAATTTAGATAAATTAGCTATATATTTTTGATAGTAAACCAAAAATATTGAATGTAGGTGAACAAATATGAAAAATAACAAGATTGAGGAACAAAAAAATTCAAGAAAGATTTTATTTAAATGCACTTAATACTTTGAAAAAATCAATAATAATCTCCAACTGTATTGTAAAGCTTAGAAAAGTTAAACAGCCATACGGAGAGGTAAATAATTATATAACCTTGAACTATACGTTCTTTAAAAAAAGGGAATTAAGACGATCAATTTATAAATTTGGAAGAAGTTCACTACTTAGCAATACATTTTGGAAGAGTCAGCAAAATAACACTAGAATAAAGACTGTTTACTAGTACCCACCACCATATTCATGGATTATATCCATAAAAAATTCTTATCCTTTTTCAAAATATGATTCTAAAAAATGGTCTCTATTAAAACATGTGAAGTATATATATTAAACTGATGACATAAGAGTCCCTTTATCTTTTGTGGTGTCATCGTTTTTTAATCTTGTGGGGGGAAAATACTTCAGTAATCATTGATTTTTTTTATGCAACTCGGTGATGTAGCATAGCTGATAATAAAATGTAGAAACGACCATATTCTTAGTATTCAATATTTTTAAACTGTTATAAATCATCAACCTCTCTTTTTTTTATTCATGCAACATAATATATTATGTACATTTTGTGGAAGTATCTCTTTTAATAAATGCAGATGAACATTTACATTTTAATATAGATAAATTTAGGAATAAACTTTTGAAATATATATTATAGATAAAGTGCGTTTGTTTTGAATTACAATTCTTAATTTGTAATATTTTGATAAAATTGAAAATTTATTTCATAATTGCAGTGTTCTTAGAAAACATGTTTTGTTCAAATAATTAATTTATCAGGGGCGGATCCAGGATTTCCAGTTAGGGGGGGCGCAATTTTTTTTTTCGCCGATCGGAGCGAGGCGAAAAAATTTTGAAGTTTGTTTTAGGTAAAATTATTGAAATATTCTTCTCAAGGAGTGAAATGTAGATATCTCGAACTAATGTGTGTTAAAATTAGCGAGGAATTAAAGTTTCAAGCTGAAACCACCTTAATCCACACCTGACAACAATCTACTGATAGACGTGCGGACAGAAGGACGCAAAGTGGGACAACCAGATCACAATTGCTCACCTGACCAATATATTTTTCAAACTTTACCAGCGATTTTTAATTGTCCTTCCATACTATCTGGTTTGTTTTGTTTTTTTTATTTTCGGAGGTCGTGCCAGACTTTACTGTGTTCGCCTCAAACAACTAAAATCAGAATGAGATACATTTACGCAATTACATTTATTTTCTTGGGATCTCAAGCATACAGTAATACGGTACAAAATTCGGCTAAATATTTAGGTTGCAAGTGAGAAATAAATACAGACACAGAGATACTAATTAATAAACTAACCTGTCGCTTGAAACAGTATTTCTATCTTTCATTACGGATACTATAAAAGAATCTCACCTGCCGACTGTTTTCTTGACCGTGTCATGATGAAATTGTGAAAGTAAGTAAGGGATATTTTGGAACTTCGATTATCAAACAAATTGATTATAAAAACCGCAAATACAATGTAACATTTGTTTTTACTGTAACTGCTAAAAACCTATTATATTTGTCATCAAACGCAGCTCCGCGTTTGACACCTTCCTTTGAAATTATTTTAGAACTTTTATAAAGCGTAGGTCACTTGATTAGTAGTCACGTTGATTCGGTTAAACTGACTGTTTTATATACTTTGAATGTTAAAAAAGATTGATTCAATGTTCTCTTTTGATACTTAAATATGTTGAAGTCAACCCATACTTTGCAAATTTTAGGGGGGGGGGGGCGCACGCCCGCCACGCCCCCGCCTAAATCCGCCCCTGTTTATAAATCTCAAGTATTTATTAGTATCGTACATTCATTCAATTTTACAATAAAAAGGAAAATAACAAAAATACGAATTTCAAGGTAATTAAAAACGAAAATTCCCTGATCAAATGACAAAATCAAGATCAAACCCATCAAATGAATGGTAAACATAACGTGACTTGGTACAGACATTTAATTATTTATAAAATGGTGAGCTAAACCTGGTTTTATAGCTAGCAACGCCTCTTACTTGTATGACAGTTGCATTAAAAACCAAATTGACAACAATTTGTGAGCCATACAAACAGATATATAAATAATATAATTTTTTATTTACATTGTCGAAATTTTTTAAATTCATTTGTACGAGCTTTAGAAACAGGACAAAAAGCGAGGCTCGCCGAGCTTTTCTCCTGTTACGCAGCGAGTACAAATAAATTTTATATTTTCCGACAATGAACATTATATTGTTTTTATCCTGCAATTCTCACCCGATACTTGAGCGTTAGCTGTTTGAATAAAAATCATTGCGTCTGTTTTTGCAAAGAAATCGATATAGTTAAACGTGGACCGCGAAGAGGACCCTGAAATGAACTGCTACCCAGAAAGAAATATCCGTATTCTAGCTTGCTCAACACGGGTAACAGCAGACTCTATTTTTACAAGTACAAATAGAGCAAACATTTGTTTGCATGTTATTTGTACAATAGTAGTCTGAATGCAGGATAAAAAAGGTCAAAATGTCAAAAAATGGGATACTGCAGTCATGGTTGTGTTATAATCTAAATAACTATAAAAATAAATAACTTTTTCAGCAAAAACAAAATGGCATAAAACACAGTATAGAAAAAGTTCTTTGCAGAAGTGAAAGGCGAAAACACACAAAAAAAAAAAAAAAAAAAAACACACACAAAGCACAATAACACAATGATTTTTATATGTATGTACTTAGTATACAAAAAGTGGACGAAACAGTAAATATCCACAAAGTGAAAAAAAAAGACTACATTTCATTACAATATCAGTGTCTAGAATTAATACTCTCATGCACCATTTGTGAAGTTATTTAATACAGAATATTGATAATGGTTCTTACAGAAATATTTTTTTTCTTTCTGTTTTTGGTTAAAAGATTAGACGGTAAACAGTTGACATTATTTCAACTCATCTTCTACCCTTTTTTTGTAAGCAGGGATCTTGTTTTGCATATTACGTTAATCGATATGTAATTTGAAACAAAACGAAATGAAAAGATTGGAAATACATTCAGGATATTAAAAAATCTTAACAAACCCCCGATGCATATAATGAGTAAATTCAACCAGACTCTTTTGCTTATAATTTTGTTCGAGAGCGTTTGAAAAGGGTCGGCCAATTATCAAATGGCCGTCCCCTTAAAAGTTATAAATTATGAAGACGATCTTGACATAAACACGGGGGATGAAATATTAGACACATCCGTTGCGTCATTGTAAAATCACTAAAAAGATAAAAAAAAACAAAAACAAAGAAACAACAAAAAAAAACCCAATAAGAATTGGAGTCTTTACTTTGACTTTGCATGTACTTTATAATAAAACAATTATTGTATGATTTTGTATAGCAGTAAATCGACATAAGCTACACGATAACAAAAGCAAGCAGTGTACAATTTGATTTCTATTTATGATGAATGATTAATAGTTAAAACATAATCCTCTTCTTGCAGCCGATCTAGAACATTTTGACAATAAGATATGAATCATCGCCAATGAATAAAGACAATAGTAGTATACCGCTGTTCGAATGTCATTATTCGATTGAGAGAAAACAAATCTGAGTAACAAACTAAAACCGAAACATTTCATCTATAAGAGGCCAACAACGAAACTACAGAAACACTGAAGTGCAACAAAAAACAAACGACAATGCAACACACAAAGATACGAATTAAAGATTAACAACTGACTTGAACTACGTATACATGTGACCATCAATACTTTTCCTTAGTTGGAGTTGGTTTTCGCATGGATTTAGCTATAAAAAGGGAAATGGGTGTCTACATTGACAGTGAAACAAGGATGCATCTTTTGGTTGAACGAGTTGTTTCACAAAAACATATTTTTTTTATATATTAGAACAAAGATGAACTCTATTTTTTAATTACAATATGCTATCAAACAGACCTAGAAAAATCTAATTGCACGTGATTGTTAACTATTTATATGTATGTTTATATCGGGTTAAATGACCGTCAGCAGTCTTTAGGTGTTATCTGCATGGTAAATCAGATGACGTCTAGACAAAAATATACAGAAAATGCTGATACATATTATGGTGTCAATGCATTATCAATTATTCATTTTAGACATTGTAATTTGGATAAATGATTCAGTATGTCATTAATCAAATAAGAGAATTTGAGCCAAATTGGTGAAGATGAACAGCAAATGCTCCTTTAAATGACATCATGATATATTTTGCTCCAAATTTCGTATTGATTTGCACTTTAACCTCAGATTTATAATCTTTTTTTTCTGTCAGAGAATACGAAGTAAAGGATGTCCATATGCAAACTTAAAGGTGGTACATGCATTTTGAAAAGACGGGATGCCAATTTCCTCTACATTTATTTTACTCCCTTGGAAAATTTCGAAAAGTTTCAAAAAGTGAAATTAAATATTGAAATGTACTGTAATTACATAATATGCCCTTTACGTCATTCTTTTACATTTATAAAAGAATTATATTTATTTACTATTTTCTGATATAATGTGAACACAATGCGATGCATAAGTGATTCAACTGAAACGAAATGTTAGTTTTCAGTTCAAATACATCTTGAATCGGAATGATTCATACCACGTATTCTTTAAAATCAGTGTTTCAGAAGTTATAAAAGAAGGGAAAGTTTCGTATTTGTTTATGCAAATATGACCTCAGATGGAGCTCACAATACATTCCAGATATTTTAGTCACACAGCAGAAGTCAGAAACATGTTTAAAATTTTATATTTCACTTTTTTCTAGAAAAATGATCCTACAGATTTGTTTCTCTCAAATTCAATATCACTCAAATCTTTAGATGTAAAATTAAAATATAATTAAATCTAAAATAATGTAAAAAGCGGAAACAATTATCATATACATAATATATATACATAATCTCTATAGTATCTGTTAGGCATCTTTTTCTTCGTTTCTTGATAAAAACGTATCCATTTCTGTCAAAACAATTGTTACACTTAATGCACTCCTAAAGCTTTGAGTATTTCATCAATTGGCGTCACAACGAATTGACCGGAAGTTGATTTTCCAATAAGCATGCCTATACACCCTGAATCCTCTTTCCGGGGGCATATCGCATATATGCATGTGCCAGAATCGCCAGATTGAAAGTCCATATTCTCAATGGTTAGTTGGTTATAAACCGTTATATTGTTCGACAATCTTGCATGAGTTGAATAGCGTATAAAAAGTTCTTTTACCTGTTTTACTTGAATGTCTTTCCTTTGTTCTCCGGTAATAGCCGATAGAGCAACAGCTTTACTTTGTATAACAGCAGGATTGGGCAGCTTGTTTTCATTCAAATAAATTGATTTTATTCCTGGAAGTAATGAAAAGGTAAAGATCGTAAAAGTAGATTTGTTACCTCTAATGATATACATTTTTTTTTAAATGAGGTATATCTACAATTAAGATTAGATATAATACTTTTGTTGATTACGAATGTTCAGTATTTTCCGATTTTTAAGATACGTATTGTTATGGATTGTTTTTGCAATTTTTGTCATTTAACATTAAATGATTGTTATTTTAGAGAAGATACACATTCATCCTTCTAAAAAAGTATGTTTTATATAATCAAAGTGCTAACGTTCGTGAAGAGGCACATCTAAAAACAAGAAGAATGAGACATCAATGTCGTCACCTTAACATCCTAGATTAAATGGTATGTTATTTGTTTTTGTAAAGTGTTGGTCACTTCTTGACTCGTTTCACCCTGTAGTTTCTGAGGACAAGATATCGGATAATGGCAATGGTTTTCATATAAGCGGAACCATATTCGGAAACAAAATACTCCTTACATTATTACTGCCATGATTGATTAACATTTGTTGTCTAATCGTGCGTCATGAAGATTGGGATATACTTAATAAAGTAAGGCACATGGTGATATCGAATTAATCTATTATGTTATGTATGTTTGACTTTTATGTAAAAGAGTAACAAAATATACCAGAGAGAGAGTCATACTCATTGATAGAAAACAAACTGACAACGCCATAGCTAAACATAAAACAGTGGACTTTTATCTGGATGGTATGATGTACTGTGCAGATAATTTTTTAATTCGTGATACTATAAGTTATATGGTTCGCTACTGACCCCCTACGGATCCATAAAGGGTTTGTAAAATCCATAGGGGGTGAGGCCGTATAACAAATTTGTAGGACGCTGGACTTTTCTGCGGCGTTTTGTTGAAAAATTAACAATGAAACACGTGACGGCGTTTAACCAAATCACAACGTGATAATTCATCTGTGGTCCGATAAGACTTGTTATAGTATTCTGCAGCATATTCACTAATATGAAATACATTTCAGTATTGGAACAACATTATGAAATATCGAGACGACATCTTAATAAAAAACTTATAAACAGTAATATAACAAACCCATGCTTTTTAGATTTCTTTTTGTGGATGAGACATTATCTTTCAATACAAGTTTCAGGTTAACCATTGTGTTTGAAATATCTGAGGCAGTTTGAATTAGTAACATCGCAGCATCAACACTTGTTTCTGGTACATTTGTACTTTGAGATTCGATTGGCTCTTCAACTTCAATTTCGGCTATATCTGTCGCAGTTACTGTATCGTAATTCAATGCATGTCGTATCAAGGTGCATTCAACCGGCTCTGATCCTTCGTTTGTCATCTTTCGACACACAAAATGTATATTGTCTTTTTGAAGATCGAGCAAATTGTCTTTCCCAAAAATTACATGAGCGCAAGTGAGAAAAGTATCTGCACCGTAATATTTTACAAATCCACCTAGCGTTCCAGTTCCAGTATCAGATTTCATGTTATCTCCTACTTTCAATGTTGCTGATAGATAAGAACTACCGTTCAACACATCTGTGGGGAAACCTTGAATCTTCAGTGGGAAATGATGCTCTCCAATTGGAACGATACCTTTTCTTTTACAGAATAAATTAACGCAGTCAATCTCTTCTACTTCATGCTTCATTTTCTGATTAAATCCTGTAGATTTCCACTTTGACGGGCAGATCATTGTTAGATTACAGTGGCGTTGGAAGAGATATTTGCCTATACTAGCATGTATTTCGTGATTTACTATACACCCATTTGATTTTACTACTGCCTTGTGAAGTACTGTTTTTGCTTCATTATCTTCTGTTTTGTCTGTAGTTTGATGTATAACTCTAATTGGAAAGCCATAGAATTCTTCGAATTTATCAAATTTAGATTTGCTCTCATTGGTTTCAACAACTATTACTGGAAGTGTGTTAAAACACGGTAAATCCTTATATCGTTGGCTAATTGTTTTATCGCAGTTACATTCTGTTCCCATCCAAATGATGGCATTTTTTGGAATGTTATTTGAAGATTTTCGAAATTTCTTAATTACATCTGCCGACAACTTTGCTATTTGTGAGAAAACTACTTCTTTAATTCCATCCTTTTCTGTAAACAAAGCATTCTGAAAGACTGTACAGAGAATTGGCAAAAGTTCTCTCTCCGGCGAAGTCATCATTAAGCTTTTGCACTTATCTTCATTCCGATCTGCAATTGCCATCTGTAGTTGATTTTCCAAGGCCTTATATTTCGAAGTGGTACCTACAACAGCAATACAGTATATAGATCTCATTAAATCCATATTCATGTGAACTCAAATTTAACTCCGTAGAAAGAGATAGAATAACGCATGGATTGTACGTGTACAATGATTTAAAGGAAAAGAATGTCAAAATTGAAAGTGAAAGAAAGGTAAATAATTTGATTGACTGTTTCGATCCACAAAAAAAATCTTATAAAGGTTAAAATGACAATAAACATACATTTTTAATCTATAATACAAAATTTAACAGACCTATAAAAATCCAATTGCACGAGTTGCTTAATCTATTAATACCTTTGTTTATGATAACATCGCTTATATGGTCATAGAAGGTCAACTCGATAGTATATTAGATTGCGTCTTGGCTAAAATTTACATGATACGAAGCTTCATCTTATTGAGACAATGTCCTGTAAATCGTTTATTTTATACTTTTGATGGTTTAGAAAAATGTTTTACATTGTTATAAATAAAATATGAGATTTTTAGTCAAATCGATGAATATAAATTTGGCAGCTAGTGCCCCTTTAAATCGATATTGGGGGAGGGGGATTTATATTCACAACGATAGCTAGTAAATAGCATTATACGTTAATTAGTAGAATGGTTCATGTTGTATGTCGCCTTTTTTGCATTTGGATAGTACAGACATTGCAAAGAGATGTTTTCATCTCGAAATAAGTTGTATTGATATTCATATCTGGATTCTTTTATTGGGAAAGTACCATAACATATGACTTTCCATGAAATCTTCATACAAAATTCTGAATCTTTCTTTGGTCATTTCATTATTTCATATTTTCTTATTTCCATTATTATCGTGATAAAAATAGAACATAGGGGTCAAATGCAGTTTTTGGCTTATATCTCAAAAACTAAAGCTTTAAGAGCAAATCTGACTGGATAAGTTTGTTCAATAGGTCAAGATCTATCAGCCTTGAATTTTCAGACAAATCGAACAAACCATTGTTGGATTGCTGCCACTAAATTGGTTGTTTTAACCAAATTTTGTAGTTTTTTTGTTATTTGTTATTATAGATAGATACAAACTGTAAACAGCAATAATGTTCAGCAGAGTAAGATCTACAAAAAAGATAATATGAAAAAAAATGTCCATTGACCTCTTCAGTAGTAATTGTCCTTTAAAGACAATTGTTCACAATCTATTCATCAAGTTTGCAAACACTTAAACATCTTCTCCTCTGAAAAACAGGTGAGCGATGCAGGCTTTTAAAAGCCTTATAAAGCACAAAAATGTTAGTATTCACACCAGAAGCTAACAAAACCTTTAAATAGACTTATTAAGAAGGGATATAGTTACGATACTGTTGTCAGGTCATTAAAGATTGCATATCTTGTCGTTGATATTGATTCACTTATAGGGTCTTTACATCGGAACTGAACACAATTATTTTAAAACCAGTTGTTGGCATGACACGGGTTATATTCTTCTCATATATATTATGATGGTTGATACTAAACCCCTAACTGGAAGGATTGTGCCTGATATTCATATGATGAAGACATAATCTTTCAATAAGTTTAATTGAAGTCTGGAGCTGGCATGTCAGTTAACTGCTAGTAGTCTATTGTTATTTATGTATTATTGTCATTTTGTTTATCTTCTTTGGTTACATCATCTGACATCAGACTCGGACTTCTCTTGCACTGAATTTTAATGTGCGCATTGTTATGCGTTTATTTTTCTATATTGGCTAGAGGTATAGGGGGAAGGGTTGAGATCTCAAAAACATGTTTATCCCGCCGCATTTGTGCGCCTGTCCCAAGTCAGGAGCCTCTGACCTTAGTTAGTCTTGTATTATTTTTAATTTTAGTTTCTGGTGTACAGTTTGGAGTTAAATCTGGCGTTCGTTACCACTGAACTAGTATATATATACTTTAAGGGGTCAGCTGAAGGACGCCTACGGGTTCGGCAATTCGTCGCTGCATTGAAGACCTATTTGTGACCTTCTGCTGTTATATGTTCTATGGTTGGGTTGGTGTCTCTTTGACACATTCCCCATTTCCATTCTAAATTTTATTTTGTTGCTAATGTGCTTTGTCCATATGCCTTTTTGTGTTTCTTTTATATATATGACAAGGCTCTGTACTTTTAAACCTCGCCATTGTGTTGTTCCGCTATTGTAAATGCTGTATTCTTGTTTTTCATTTTTTTGTATGTGCTTTGTCTCTATGCCTTTTTGTGCCTTTTTTGTTACATATTTGGTTGTTTTTAAAGTGATTAAGAATAAAGCATAATGAGGACTGCTGTATCGCTTTTTGTTACATTTTTACCTATTAAATCTGTCTGTTTTGTTCAGACATCATTGTCAATATAATGAAATTTGATGCGACTTTCATAAAAGTGATATAAAACCAGGTTTTATCCACTATTTTCTACATATGAAAATGCTGTACCACGTCAGGAATATGACAGTTGTTAACCATTTTGAGCTTTTGATTTTGCCGTTAAAGACCAAACAGCCTATTGTTTATGCGCATCAGCTAACGCAACTTGGAAGTGACAAAAAAGCTCTATGACGTTGTTTCTAGCAATCTAACAGTCCTATTTCGCGTTTTTCCCGGATTTCAACCTTGTGTACGCTACGTAAGTACACTAAGTCTCCCAAGAAAAGAGGAACTAATATGCGTCGCGCCACTTTGCAGGATATCATGTGGAAATTAAACACAAATGGACACACAAGATACTACACTATATTTAACATGTTTAACCTTCGTTCAAATAAAAATAATAAAATATAAATTTTGATCTCGACTTTTTGCATTTGCGCCGTTCTGCATTTCATTTTTTTTTTATTCTTTCACATGAGTAGATTTTGTCTTATATTTTGGGTCGATCTGCATTTCATTTTCTTCTTCTTTACTTGCGTAGATTTGTCTTTTGTTTGTGCCGATTGTTTAAAGGTTTGGTGAAAATTATTTTTATGCCCGATTTATGGCATTATGTTTTATGGTCTGTGTGTCCGTTCATTCGTCCGTCTGTCCCGTTTTAGGTTAAAGTTTTTGGTTACAGTTTTTGGTTAAGGTAGTTTTTTTACGAAGTTGAAGTCCTGTCAACTTAAAACTTAGTAAACATGGTCCTTATGCAATGATCCTTCTAATTCAAGTGACGATTTTTCAAAAAATAAAAAATTGAGTATTCACAAGGTTAGGCCGATAATCAATTATTCTTCAGAGATTTGACATACTGACAACATGTGCATGTAACTGATGTCTGGATGATTCTTGTAAAATAATGTCCGAACTTGAAATGAAGTTAGAATTTATTTATACTGCTTATTTGACAAAATCTTATAGTAAAAATAAATGATGACAAAGGGTCGATTTTGTTTGTCATTTGTTTCAATTCAAATTGTCGTTAAGAGAAATGATAAACATATCGTCTAATCTCACTGAAGCTAATACAGCTAATTTCCTAATGTCTGTAGATCAACACTTTGGTTTGCCTGCTTGCTTTGCTTGTATATTTTGATATACAGGTTTACATACCTATATATAAAGATGTCAATCTTAATTTCAGAGCTTAAGTAAATATTTATACAAACAAAGTAAGGAAGCCAACCAAAGTTTTACCCTACATGCATTAGGAAATTAGCTGTAAGGCAAAAAATATTAATAAAACTAATACTACTCAGCGAATGTGAATTAAACCAAAATTGTCAGTGTTTAAAACTTAATTGTTGTAAATTAAACTTATGACGAAAACAATTGCTCCAAGAATATTAATATCTTACATAAAATCGCTCCCTTTTATTTAGCTACAACTGTGACCAGAAAGTTTGGGGGGGGGGGGGGGGGAAATCGATTTCTAATGCCGGCAACAACTTTTTCTTTGGTTTTTATTTCCAAAATGAGCAATTTAGATTTATTATATTTTATCCTGTTAGAGAAATCTTACTTTGTAGTTTTCAACGGAAAATTATTTCTAAATCAATTTGTGAATCAAAAACTTTTTTGTATTTATATTTACTGTCTCGTTTCTTGAAAACACATGAGGTAGTAATAAAAGGATCGTATTTTAAGATAGATGTATAATGTTTTAGAATCAAAACTTTTATTCATATATTATAGCTTTATTTTTCTTTATATCTTAAATATTCAAACATAATTAATTCACAAACTTGATGCAATAATTTCTAAAGGTTCGTCTTAGTCGGGAAAAAATAATAGTATGATAATTGTATGTCCGTCTTTTAACAGTACCGAATGAGTTCGTTGCGACATAATTCTGAAGTTGACGCGAAAAAGAAACAAGCACATATAGTCTGGTATAGTCAAATACTCTGTAAGTTAGTCAGTGCCATCTTTCATTTTATTTTTTTATTTTCAATAATTTTGCTTATGTGGGACAGAGAACAAAAACAATCTTTCAATACAAAAGCGGCGTGAAAGGTCATTTCAAACAATTTTCCATTCCGATGGAAGGTGTTTCTGAAGGTTTATATTGTGCGGCAACATCATAAAGATCTGAAACTGATACATGCGTAATCTCTAGTAATACCGACAATAAAGTAGGTGAATATAGTTGTTACTCTTGGAAATTTAAATGTCACATGAATGTGGGTTTTAAACGTCCAATTTGCGATTTCTTTTTTCAAATAGTGCGCCAGCAAGAAAAGTTTGTACTATGACGTCAGATGCAATGTTCTGAAGAAAGACAACTCTTTTCTTTACAACGAACGAGAAAAAATCATGAAATTACTCATAACTTTTTTGAAAGGTCGGTGACATACACTTTTTTTCCTTTTATTTTGAAGAGTACATATGGCACTTTCCTTCTTTAAATTTTTATGAAGAAATCAATGGTAGATATTTTTTAATACTGAAAACGTTTTTCAGTTTTACGTTAAATTTTTGGCGGGAATGAAATAAATCATATTTTTAAAGATCAAATCAATGTGAGCCTTAAATTCTTGGACCTGCATTTGAAAGATACAAATCTACTGTTTAACGTGAAACAAAATTATGCTTGTAGGTTTGATATAAAGCATTTTTTGAGAGTTTAGATAACAAGCAAATATTATGTTAATATTCGGGAAAACTGGAAACTGAGGTTGCTATAGTGACAAAACTAAGTCGGTGACCCCCAATTTTTTTCATCATATCTTGTTCCTCAAATCATGAAATACCTTCGCACAAAATTTTAAGGAAAAAATCACTGGTAGAAATGAATAGGCTGTTAGGACTTACAGTTTTGAATTTTATCAGAGTTCATTATTTAAGGTCTTTCCCCTACGCGAACAACCCTCGTTGTTTTTCTATTGTTTCCCTTTTTTTCTTCCAACATTTTTTGGCATGCCCTCCTATCGCTTCTGTTGGAGTTATCAATACTAAATTTGAACCATCGATAGACCTCATCATGAAGATTAATTTACAAGATGATTGTAGGATTTCATCATCCCCTTTTCTTCTTTTTCTTTTTATATTATGTAAGAAATCTTGTCAGATCTTTGAATCACGGTTGAAAATGTGATCTCATTAGATATTTTCACAAATTGAATTAAAAATGGGTTTTATGTATGATATTTACAATTTAGTATGTGGTTTTATTGTTTGAACATTGATATATATCCTACATAATCTCATCTTCGTTAAATGATTTTTGCTTGATTTGGTTGTATACCATGCGTTTCTCCGAAGAAACAATGATGTAATATTTTTATCACTTTATTTTTTTATATCTTTTTACCTTTCTTTTGTTTCTTTGGCAAAGGACTTCCATCCAAAATGTCAATTTCGAAAAGTATTTCTGGTTGATCGTCACTTTTACTCGTATCTGACTGGATTTTACTACCGCCTGCTTGACATCCACCCCTCGTCTCTTAATTTGAAGAATATACAAAATTTAACGTTGAAATTCATTGAAATAAAATGATATTAAAATGATCCAATTTGTGACTTATCGTAAGTGCTCCCAACAATCATTGCAACCATTACAAGAGTAACGATTGAGCAATAAAAACTCTTGAAAAATAGGTCGAAATAAGCTCAACTAGTTCAACCATTTAAGATTAAAAAAACCCGGATGGTATTGGTATTCCGTAATATCAAAATTATGAATAATGAACTTTTTGAAAGTTTTTTATTTATTAGGCATTGATTGCAACTCAAAAACAGCCTTTTAATGTCATGGAAAGGTAAATTGTCTAGAAATAACTAATAAAACGCTGAAGCGATAAGTAAAAAAATATTGTTTTTCTGACAAAAACTACCAGTATGAAGTGTATTTTGACTAGAAGGTACGTACGTTATAGGACCAATTGCACCCTTTGAATATCAAACTTGTTTTTGTATTGAAATTAAATTCATGTTATGACCAAACGAGGTAAAAATTCGACTGTATTTATTTTAATGTGGAGGTAGAATGGCTCATGATATTAACATGATTAACGAGGTAGTTTTATAGTCCTTTGGGTGATATGTGTATGAAAAGACATTAAGCAGGAAACTACAAGTCAAAGTCACAGACAATTGTGTATCTTCAACTATGCTGATTAGCCAGAAATGTAATTTTATTACTACATTATTTTATATTTATCTACCTTTCTTACGTTTCCTTGTCAAATTATTCCGCTTCAATGGATTCCTTCCAGAACGCCTCGTTGATAAATCTCTTTCTCTGCTTGTATCTGACAAAATCATACTAACACCAGCCCCACAATTACCTTTTGAACCTTAATAAAAAAATAATCGCGTTCATGTCTTTAGTGATGTTTATGATTTCAATGTACGTTATGTTTGTACAGTTCACACAATTTTAAATAACTGTTACCTCATTTTTTCATTTGACAGTTTAAAAAAAAAAAGTACAAAAAATCCTGATATTGTTTATAGAGCCATTACATTTATATACCCATTTATGTAATCTCGATGATCCTTAAGATAATATATTTTTCAACACTGTGTAGAATATAACACAAATAATTACAACATTCGACATACGTAATGTCTTTGTCTCAATAGTTATCAAAGGTACAAAGATTATAATTTAGTCCACCAGACGCACGTTTCGTCTACATAAGACTCGTCAGTGACGCTCATATCAAAATATTTATAAAGCTAAACGCGTACAAATTTGAAGAGCATTGAGGATTCAAAATTTCAAAAAGTTGAGCCAAATACGGGTATGGTAATCTATGCCTGGGATAAGAAATTTCTTAGTTTTTCGAAAAATTCAAACAGGAAATTTATAAAAATGACCACATTATTGATATCCATGTCAACACCGAAGTGTTGACTACTCGGCTGGTGATACCCTCGAGGACGAAACGTCCACCAGTAGTGGCATCAACCTAGTGGTGTAAATAGTTATTAGTTTAATTAGACACAAATAAATCATACTTGAGGTCTTCTCCATAATACAATATAAAATATAGTTATAGTATAATATAATGGACATCGCCCTGAAGATCATAAAAAAACATTTTATTAAAATTAAGTATGTCAATAAAGGCTTTGATTTTGTAAATATTGCCGGTATATTTAACGACCATTCTGTAAAAGAACAAATTCCTGGATATTTTTACAATACTGATCTACCTCTTATTTGTTATATTTACAAGAAATCTACCCGGAAATTTTTGTTTAATTATAGTCAATTGTGTAAAATAAAATCAACGGTACCAATTTTGTTGCACCAGATGCGCATTTCGACAAAACATGTCTCTTCAGTGATGCTCGTGGCCAAAATATTTGAAGTCCAAAGTTTATATAAAGGATGAAGAGCTATAATCCAAAAGGTCCAAAAAGTATAGCCAAATTCGTGAAAAGAATCAGAGCTTTGCATGAGGGGGATACATTCCTTAATTTATAATAATTTTTAATACTTTGAAACAGCAAATTTTAATAACACAAAAGATCCGTATTTTCATGTAAAGATGTTAATATCAGTGGAAATACACCTACTTCATGTAATTGCATTAATTCCGAATATATTTATGGACCCATTTTCCATGTTATGACAGGAGATCTTTACATCGTTCAAGACCGAGAGTTAAAATCATTCCTCAGTAAAGGACCAAAATATCGTCCCCGTCAATTATTAATTGGAATGAGTGTCGTAATATCCTCCACGACTCACTCCATACTTACTGTATGAAATGGACAAAACGGTAAAAAGCTGACAAAAAATCTTTGGACTTTTTTTTAATTCAGTAATGAAGATAGTTGATATACGTATTCAACATTTTAAAGAACATTTTACTATTAACAATAACCACAATAAACCTATTTCTCGTATCAAACATAAACTAAAAGAACTAGCAAAGGAATTTGTTTTTGTCCCGGCCGATAAAGCTGCTAATAAAATTATTATTGTTTGACGTAAATTTTACATTGAGGTTCTGAAAAAGGAAATCACCAATTCACCAACATTCCAACTCACTCCATTTTCAGAAAACGAAATCAGTAACACACATAAACTTTTAGCCACTGCTTTACAAGCAGAGCCAAATACAATGAAAGTCCCAACTATGTATTGGCTTCCGAAGCTACACAAAACCCCTTACAAATACAGATTTATTTCGTCTTTAAGCCATTGTTCAACTACTAAATTGTCTATTCTTCTTCCCAGCACACTTAGTACAATTAAAAACCTGATAATAAATTGTTCAAATAAGGCCTTTGAAAATAGTGGAATAAATTACTTTTGGAGTGTCAAGAACTCGTTGGAAGTACTTGATAAATTGCATGCTTATATTGGTGATTTTGAATCTGTTCAAAGTTTAGATTTTTCTACCCTGTATACCACATTGCCTCACATTCTCATTAAGAAAAAATTCACACACCTAATTAAATGGGCATTCAAAAAATCAGAATGTGAATATATATGTTCAAACTCTTTTAGGTCATATTTTAGTAGCAATAAACAAAAAAACTATGTTAATTGGACATGCTTTGATACTATATATGCCCTTGAATTTTTCTAGATAACATTTTTGTTCACTTTGGGGATTCCGTATATCGTCAGATTATCGGAATTCCAATGGGGACTAACTGTGCACCACTTATTGCGGACCTGTTTTTGTATTGTTATGAGTTACAATTTATGACAAAAATAAGCAAAGACCTATCGAAACAACATCTGATAAACAAATTTAATAATACTTTTAGATATTTGGATGATATTTTGGCTCTCAATAATGACGACTTCAGTATGTTTATTAATGAAATTTATCCTGTTGAACTTACTTTAAATAAAGCTAATCTAACAATGAACACTGCCCTTTTCTCGATCTTGATATCTATATCACTAACGGATAGCTGAATACTAAAATTTATGATAAAAGGGATGGTTTTTCATTTCCTATCGTTTATTATCAGTTTTTATATGGTGACGTTTCCTTGTCACCATCTTACGGTGTTTATATATCTCACCTTGTACGATTCGCTCGTGTATGTAACCATGTTTTAGATTTTAACGAGAGAAATTTATGTATTACTGACAAATCATTACACCAGGGTTTTCGATATCACAAACTAGTCAAAACATTTACTAAATTTTATCATCGGTATAAAGACATCATTCTTAAATATAGCTCAACATGTAGACTTCTAATACGTTCAGGTATTTCACATCCAATTTTTTATGGAAATATTCTTTATAAAGTACCAAGGTGTCAGTATTCACCTCAGAAACTTACAAAACCTTTGAATAGACTTATTAAGAAGGGATATAATTACGATACTGTTGTCAAGTCATTAAAGATTGCATATTTTGGCGTTAATATTGAGTCACTGATAAGGTCTTTGCATCGGAACTAAACACATTTATTCTAAAAACAGTTGTTGGCATGACACGGGTTATGTTCTTCTCATATTTGTTATGATGGCATGATACTAAACCCCTAGCGGGAAGGATTGTGCCTGATGTTCATATGATGAAATCATAATCTTTCAGTCAGTTCAATTGAAGTCTGGAGCTCGCATGTCAGTTAACTGCTAGTAGTCTGTTGTTATTTATGTATTATTGTCATTTTGTTTATTTTCTTTGGTTACATCAGACTCGGACTTCTCTTGAACGGAATTCTATTGTGCGTATTGTTATGCGTTTACTTTTCTACATTGGTTAGAGGTATAGGAGGAGGTATGAGATCTCACAAACATGTTTAACCCCGCCGCATTTTTGCGCCTGTCCCAAGTCAGGAGCCTCTGGCCTTTGTTAGTCTTGTATTATTTTAATTTTAGTTTCTTGTGTACAATTTGGAAATAATATGGCGTTCATTATCAATAGACTAGCATATATTTGTTTAGAGGCCAGCTGAAGGACGCCTCCGGGTGCGGGAATTTCTCGCTACATTGAAAACCTGTTGGTGACCTTCTGCTGTTGTTTTTTTATTTGGTCGGGTTTTTGTCTCTTTGACACATTCCTCATTTCCATTCACAATTTTATACATATATAGCAACCAGTTTATAGAACATAATACAAGCTTTCATAGGTAAAAAAGGAGAGAAAGTAAGAAGAGAAAAAGAAAGTTTGAAAAGTCGTATAATTCTGTGACAACGACGTGACGACGATAACGTTCTGTGTCAGTTATAATAACGATCTATCAAGGCATTAGAAATCTGTTTGACCTTTTTATGAACTTTTGAATATGTTTGAAAATTTGTATATACATAGTTATCAAAGGTACCAGGATTACAATTTAGTACGGCAGACGCCTGTAATTCAGGAGCCTGCAAATCAGAGTTAGTCATTGGTTGCTGATTTTTTCATCTTTAATTTTATTATATAATTGTGTTTTTTGTCAGATTATTATCGTTTTAAATATTTCACATGTCATATGTAGTCAACTTTTACTATATGAATTTTGCTCATTTATGAAGGTCTCATGGCGACCTATAGTTTCTAATATACGCGTCATTTGAATTATGGTAATTACACCAATTCTTCTTCATTTTATATGGGTATGGTTATGTTAAGAACATTGTTAGATGTGTCTCATACGGGAACATTTACCCCCAATTCACCACTGTTGTTACCAAACACTTGATATTGTATGCTTAAATTATCATACTGTATGATTTTTAAATGAAAAGTGCATTTCGTAATAATCCATTTGTTAAAATATGCAACGTCAGTATAGACGGAAAGATAACTGACCCTTCAACGACTGTTATTGCAATGCAAAAGTTTGTTTGATGTGAAAAAAATTGGAAAGAATTAGAATGAAAGTTTGTTTGTGCCCATATAATCTTTACATTCATTTACACAAAACAGATCCCTTTTGAAAAAGTATTTTAGGATAAACATTAAATGGATGACAAAAACACAGCTCGATAAACACGTACGATAAAAGCAATCAAGTTGAGATGACCAATGATAATCTGTTTATCGCTATTTTACCTATGACAACGTTGTCAATTTCAATGTCAATTTCGTTAGCAACGCCACGTGGCCTCCTTAAATTCTAGCGATAATTTGTCCATCTCAAGCTAGAAGCATGATATGAAAATTATCACAAAACAATATCAAAGGACAAATGCACAAAATAGCGATTAATTCATGTATATACATTAACCTCACTTAAAGTTAATTAATGACCTTAGCCCAGGGTTCCACTGCAATTTGTGTTCTTCCACACCTAAATGTTTTGAAGAAATATATTTCTCTAAAATCAAGTTTTCTTTTTTGAAATTTTGAAGACCTTTTTTGTGAGATTTTATATCTTGCATCTTACATCTGTACATGAAGTACTTCGCCAGTAGGATAACTTGATTTTTAATAAAATTCAGATTATAATTTTCATAGAGCCAAAACATGACAATTTACAAACTTAGTGGAATTTCGATAAGAACCTTGATTTAAAATAGTATACATGTCCTTTGAGGCCTTTTCGGACTTGAAGGAAATATTAGTGTCAAAAGGTATAATAGCCTGATGTTTTTTTCTCTCTTTCAGTGGTGATTCTTATGGCTTGTAGCCACTTTTTAGTGCTAATATTAGTCCATTAAACTGTAGAAACATGGGTTTGAAATTATACATAATTTAAAATTTTCATTTGTAAATATGTTCATCTTACAGGTCATTTACAGTCCATTTCCCATGATGTGCCAATTTTTAATAGTAAATGCTGACATTATCAATTTAAATATGTTCGTTATGTCATATAAATGTAAACATGACTTCTTCAAAATGAAATGGATATCTGAGTTTTTACATAGTTTTCCAGGCATGAAAAACTTCATCCCAAAATTTGTATTTTGATTTTTAATAATTCCAAAATAAGCCAACTCTGTAAAATTTATATTTTAGGTGGAGGTGTTAATAATTGAATTCATTTAGAGTTTGACCTAAATAATTTTAATAATTAAGTGACTTTAACCTTGTATAAAATTCCTTAAATTAATTATTTATATGCCCCCTTTGAAGTATTCATGACATAGAAGTTACCGCTTTATCTTGTCAGGCTTATCATCCCAAATGAGTGAATCTAAACGGGGTAAATGACTGTTTTGACCATTTTTGTAATATTTTTTTCTATTTCTTGTATTCGAGGAGCATAAATTAGATTCTATCTAAATCAACACATGCAGACAGGGATACCCCATTTTACTTATATTTTGTCTTGACTATGTCTTTTATTACCTATCAATATATCATTTGTTTTGTCTGAAATAATTTTTAGTCCTGGTCTCTCAGCATATAATTATGGAGAGATGCATCCGGCGGGGAACGCGACCCATCTAAAATAAGTGATGTGTCGTCTGCATATTGAGACAAGATATACTCTGAATCATCTATTGTAATACTCTTTATCTCATTACTATTTCTCACTAAAATACCTTATATTTTAGCACATAGAAAGAAAAGGTAAGGAGACAAAGGATCACCCTGTCTACAGCTTCTCTTCACATGAAAAAGTCTGACAGGCAGTAGTTCTGGGTTTCAGTAGATGTAGTATCTTTATTAAAGTTTTTTATCCAGTTCATAATAGAGTCTCCGAAATTAAAGTACTTCATTGTTTTTAAGAGAACGCCCATAATATAGAGTCAAAGGCCTTCTCAAAATCAATGAGTTATCATATACCGGGTATTTCATTTTCTTCTGTAAAATGTAAAATATCATATATAAGTCTTCAGTTCTCCCCAATAAATCTATCTGGATCAGAGTCAAAAATTCTGTTAAGAACTGACTTTATCTTACCTCCTATACATTTCTAGGAATTTGATTGGTTGAAAGCGTCCGCGTGAAGACCGGGTATATTTGATATTAGGTTAGTAGGGAGGCGTGGCTTATTTCATACACGGTTAGTAGTGGAGTTACGTCCCTTTATATTCCATATTAGGTAGTAAAGAAGCGGGGCTTATTTCTTACACGGTTAGTAGTGCTGTTACGTCCCTTAATAAAAAAAATCAAACTGAAAAAAATCTTAAAGGTTTCAACAGACGAAGAAATCGATGATTGATTGAAATAAATTCATTAAACACATTTAAACCTAACAAGTTGTTATCGTTGGCTATTGTTCTTGTAGGATCCATGGAATTAGTTTCTGAGTGCTAATAGTCAATGAAGATTTGCTCATTTTGATAGATCACCAGTCTAAATTGTACACGTTAAGATAGTCGGTAAGATGAATTCGTTACATTGTGTGCTAGTGACGTAATACGGTATATATATGGGATCAGTAAATTCCATATATACCGCATTGGGTCACTAGCACACTATGTAACTAATAATATCCTCTCAGCTATACAAGTAGAATTTTTCGATTGTTTTTCGATTTCTTTTTGATTTTCTTCTACAGTATTAAATCAGTTACTACTTTTTTTTAATATTTTTATTGACAAAGTTTTGTATTTCTTAATTACAAAAAGACTTGTGTAGACCTCTATCATTCTTCAATCCATTTGGGTCTTGACCTAACGTATTGATCTTTAACCTTGTTCTGTTTCAAAATTTTAAGTTGACATTTTTTAGCGTCCTCTGTACTCATCTCTTTTTTATTTTTAATTTTGTATCTCTTCTGTCAGTTGGATTTCCTGTTTTGTCCTTTCTCTATTTATAAATGTTGAATAAGAAATATCCTTACCTCGAATCTCAAGGAGAAGGGTTTCCAAAAATATTTGGTCATTATTTGAAAATTCAATATCAAAATCATCAATACCATGTTAAAGTTCGAATCATCTGAATTGAATAGATACATGTAGTCATAACAGAGGGACGAAGGATATCAGAGGGACAGTCAAACGCATAAATAGAAAATAAACTGACAACGCCATGGCTAAAAATGAAAAAAAAAAACAACAGAAAAACAAAAGCACACACGACACAACATATACAACTTAAGAATAAGCAACACGAACCCAACAAAAAATAAGTGTGATATCAGGTGCTCCGGAAGGGTAAGCAGATCCTTCCCCACATATGGCACCCGTCGTGTTGCATATGTAATAAACAAATCTGGTAAATAGTATAATTCGGAAGGTCACATTTATGAAAGTTAAGTGGATTGTAGTAACAATGCTAGGAACATATCCGATATTATTTGTGAAACGTTTAATCCATTACGGTCAACAAACTCGTTATGACGTCCGTAAAATATACGAAAGGATGATTTTATCTTCACCATTTGGAAATCTTGGTTAGCTTGTAAGCAGAAACCCTCTATCAACATGATCAAGAAAACATGATAGAAAATGCAAGCACGGGAATATCGTATCAATAAATTCCCCGTATGTATGTGATGCTGGAATGTTGCTACTTAGAAATTGAAATTTCACAATTAGAAATCTGAAATCCGCTCTTTTTTCGTAAAGTTTTGTTTTCAACCGACCCTCATTGTCAATTTCTAGATTTAACTCAAGATATAAGGCCGACTTAATTGTATCTGTAGTATCTTTTATCTCTAGTTCGATGGGATAGATGCGTTTCACATAGTTTTGAATTATTTAGTGAGAGAACATAATCTATATAGCAGAAAGTAGAGTTAAAGGATTTCGCAAACTTCTTATCTTTCTTCCTAAGAAGTTCCTATATAAAGTCAAATTTATAATAATAAAGAATCAAGTCAATGTGTTCAATTGGAATGTCGACAGTCTGTTGAAAAACACGTCCTCCGAACGTAACAAATATGTTGTAAATCAAGAAATCAAGCATCTTGATAATGTCAGTTCAAGAGAATTATTTTTTTGAATCAGAATGATCCTTTACAAAGTAGAATTTATTCCCTCTAAGACAAGATACTTGTATCTACGTTGGCCATTATTTTTTATGAAACAAAGCAATACCAACTCTTTCAATTTTTCTTTTAGTTTGGAATGTGGAAAACTTGTGTAAAGTGTAGAAAAGTCAAAGGTTTTAATACTATTATGAGATGAAAGAGAGTTAGATTATGGAACACCACTGCTGCCTTATGATAACAATAACCATATCATTAAGGGTACAGATATATCATGAATAAAATGTGCTATACTATAACGGCATTTGAATATAATACTCTGTCAAATTGATATATCACTATGGTAAATTTATATACTATAACGGCATTTGACTATAATACTCTGTCAATTCGCTATATCACTAAGGTAAATTTATATACTATAAAGGTATTTGACTATAATACTCTGTCAATTTGCTATATCACTATTGTAAATTTACATACTATAACGGCATTTGACTATAATTCAGTCAATTTGTAATAACACTATGGTCAATTTATATACAATAAAGGCATTTGACTATAAAACTCTGTCAATTTGCTATATCACTATGATCAATTTATATACAATATGTTGAAGGCCGTACTTTAACCTATAATGGTTTAATTTTTAAATTGTTATTTGGATGGAGAGTTGTCTCATTGGCACTCACACCACATCTTCCTAAAACCAATAAAGGCATTTGACTATAAAACTCTGTCAATTTACTATAACACTATGGTCAATTTATATACAATAACGGCATTTGACTAAAATACTCTGTCACTTTGCTATATCACTATGGTCAATTTAGATACTATAACGGCATTTGACCATAATATTCTGTCAATTCGCTCTATCACTATGGTAAATTTATATACAATAATAGCATTTGACTATAATACTCTGTCAATTTGCTATATCACTATGGTCAATTCATATACTTTAAAAACACTTTGATACACCATGAAGTTGCCTTTTCATATTATTCTGTCATTTAACTTTGTTATAAAGATAATATTTCATACTATGAAGACATCTTGATATAACATGGAGCTACATTTTCATATTGATTTGTGTCATTTTAATAAACTATTATTTGATATTGTTTACGTCATAAAGATACAGTTCACACTATAAATACATTTTAATATAACATTAAGCAACTTTTTCATACTACTTTGTCACCTCAGTATGTTATAACAATACATTTGAATACTATACGATCACCTCGATATAACACGGAACAATTTTGTCATACTATTAGGTAGCACTCCACAGTTAGGTGTGTAGTTTCGCATTTTGGCCCCTGTGGATTTTTTAAATATGAGAGCTAGTGTGCAATAAAATTAATTTTTGGATAGCTGAGTATTAAAATAGCCTTTGTATTGGGTTTATATGAACATCAAGGTTATGTAATGTATGTAATATAGGCTGTTTTCTGTATGACAGTCCGTATTTGCATGTCCATACCATACATTGGTCCGGCAATTATTGTAATGTTTTTGCCCAACTTTTTATCGCACGAACTTTGTGATTGGATTTTACGAAAAAATGAGGCGAAAGACACCCATTTTTTATTTGATCATTAGGAAGATTTAAGAAAACAGTTTCTAAAAAGGTATCACTCAAAGGCATTGAAATTCTAGTTTGATTCAAATTTTGGGGGGATATATGACATGTTCACCCCCCTTTTTGCAATATTTTATGGTAAATAAATGCTGAATGTTGCCATGGATACACATAAAAGGAATTAATTTTCACCCTTTTAACTTTGGAAAATTGAATCTATGGAAGATACTGATTACATACATATGCACATGTACAACACAAACAGTTAGGTTAATGTATTAGAAATCCAGGAATAGGAGATGATAAAACATTTTGGGGCACATTTTTAATTTTATTTTCTAACTGTGGAGTGCTACCTTAAGTCGATTGTAATTATAAAAAAAGGACCGTGAAGGAAATCATTTTGCGGACCTTATGGAATCGCTTTCATACGGAAGCCGATAAGGGCCATTAAAAACAAAAATATGTCGTAATTACGACAAAGCCTGTCGTAATTTCGACATAACATGTCGTTATAACGACTTCGCTATGTCGTAATTTCGACATAACATGTCGTTATAACGACATCGCTATGTCATAATTTCGACATATCATGTCGTAATAACGACATCACTATGTCGTCATAACGACATCGCTATATAAAAGAATATGTATTATGATTGCCAAGAGACTAAATGACACAGAAATTAACAACTATACGTCATCATAATGCCCCCAATAATTAGAAAAGCCCCCGCATAGTCAGCTATAAAAGAGGGAGGAAAGATACCAGAGGGAGAGTCCCCGAAATGCTGTGTTGCAGACAGTGTTATTATTTAATTATTAGCTCCCTTGGTAAAATAAAACTCCAAATTTCATATTTAATGCATTTTATTGTTAAATAATTTACATGAAGCATATATTTGTTAATTGCATAGCTTTTGCTATTTGAATTCATTGGTTAAAGATATTTATTTATATTGTAAAGTTTAATATTTGCATCGTCGCAAAATCTTTGGATACCTTCAGTGAGAAACTTATATATTTTATATAAAAAAATTGATGTAAAGAAATCAGCGCTAGCCGAATGGCTGTTTAGACAGATACGTGAGACTAACTTTCCAGCTAAGCATCCAATCTCCCTCAAAATAAGCGCACACTACATGGCTTCTCGTAATAAGGGTGAATAAAAGTATCGATAGCTCTATTGTTACTTTCAAACGTTGGGCACGATGTTCCTACAACACGTTACACTTAAAATGCGGCGTAGAAGAGGGTCTTTGACTTTGATTATTTTTTGCAAGTTTTATTCGGTTTTTTATATTGTTGGTAGTTTCTGGTTCTGTTCGTTTTGTGATGTCATTTTATCAAAAATTACCTCGAGTTGTGGAAATCGATATAAAAATGTTTACCCTTTAAGTTATTTCAACTAAAAATGCAGTACTGTCGCAAGAAATGTAGGAAGGAAAGATGCGACGGAAGTACATGTATAAAGTTTTCATATTTTTTTTTATCATAGGATGTTTAAATTTCAAGTTGCATATCATCTGTCATTGTAAAATTTCTATATCTTAGTTCATCCCCAATACAAATATATCTGACACTCTGCAAGTAAATCGAACATTTTTACCCTGGGTTAAATTTAAAATTTGAATAGAATTGTATTTTCCCTGGCACATAAGTTGTCGGAATACACCCCTTCAATTACTTGAACCTTGGCTTGAGAATTATTTCCCAAGTCATCTTCAGATATATACATTTTGAAATATAGTAATCTACTCCTGGATCGTCCGCGAAAACGGCAAATAAAAATATAATCCCGTTTTTTTTTAATTCGATGAAACGGGTTTCGTCGCTGTTTGGGATTCGTCTTTCAATTACCTGCATTCCATGCACAAGTTTTATATTGACGAAAAGTTCCGGCTTCGCTAGTACAGGAATTACTTTCCTCACGAAAAAGCAGGACAAATCGCGAAGTAAAACATTCCGTGAACTGGTATTAAGTGTTTTGATATTGGTGATTGCACCTAACTGAAGTGACGACTTTAAATGAAAAATTTCGGAGTACTTCCGTAACATAAATTTCAATTTATTTCATATAATGGGATTTTACCCCCATTTCCTAATTCTTTTAAATAAATCGTCAAAAGCTATACAATTAATAAAAATTGCAAAATTTAACCTGTGTCGAACCTATTTCCCCGGGCGGAGTCTATAGCAACATGCACTATTCTTTTTTTCGGCAGCAATCATCAACATCTTTTTCCAAATTTCATAACACGATTTGTTTTAATTATCATAAACATTTAATTGAAACTTTAGCACATTTAACGTTGGAAATTATCGTCTCTAGGATTTTAGACGTTTTCAGACGTTTGGAAAAATTGGCTACCGTTTTGTAATGTATGGAAGCATTTTATTCCTTTAAGACCCAAATATGTAGTTAATAAGGAAAGAATCTTGACATTTTTTACTCTTTGTATATCTAACTTTTGTTTTGATCAATTATAAAAAATACGCGTTAACTGCTTTGTAAAATGAAATATCAACTTGGACAAAAGGGCTACCGTTTGAAAAACGACTGTGTAGAGAAGATTTTATTGAATCAGCAATATTTGAACTCACATGAGGCAAATATTTGTACTTTTGTTAGATATTATTATTATCTTACTATTTTTATTCATTTTCTGCTATAATATGCAGTCGAGTCAAATGAAATTTGGTAAAATAACGGCTTTAACGCCACAAAGAACCGACACATGTCGTTGTGCCTGTCAAGAATCAAGACGATCAGAGAATAAGAAATAAAATTAGGATCACTATAAGAGTTAAAACAGTTTTTCATAAATGTAACGTTGGACGGGGACATCCGTTTTTTTCCACATAGCTTTCTTATTTTAATCCTCAAATATACTAGATATTACTTAGGAGATGATCAAGAGTTGTAAAAACATAATTCAAAACATATATTGAATTTGTTTTAATATTGGTTCGTGTTTTCTAACATTTTTATTTTGTTTTGCAGATGAAATTGCGAAGATTCTGTTTTAAATCCTAGGGGTTGTATGAACTTTGCGCGTGCCCGACGTTTGAAAGTAGAAATAGAGCAATCAATACTTCAATACACCCTTATACCAAGAAGCCATGTAGTTTGCGCTTATTTAAAGGGAGATGGAAAGCTTGGCTTGACTTGGTTGCACAATTTCAGTCCTCTAATAATTCCACATTTCATTTAGATTAACATGGCCCATAGTGCTAGGGCTGTACAGTAAGACAAAGTCGTTTAGATTAACAAGTTACCGGTCGTAGAATAGCTATGCAGTCACACATGTTGAAAGAATGTGGAATTATTAGAGGACTGAACATGTACAACCAAGTCAAGCCAAGCTTTCCATCTCCCTTTAAATAAGCGCAAACTGCATGGCTTCTTGGTATAAGGGGGTATTGAAGTATTGTTAGCTCTATTTCTACTTTCAAACGTTGGGCACGCGCGATGTTCCTACAACCCCCAGGATTTAAAACAGAATCTTCGAAATTTCATCCGCAAAACATAATAAAAATGTTAGAAAACACGAACCAATATTAAAACAAATTCAATATATGTTTTGAATTATGTTTTTATAGCTCTTGATCATCTTCTAAGTAATATTTAGTGTATTTGAGGATTAAAAAAAGAAAGCTATGTGAAAAAAACGGATGTCCCCATCCAACGTTACATTTATGAAAAACTGTTTTAACTGTTATGTATAGTGATCCTATTTCTTATTCTGTGATCTTCTTGATTTTTGACAGGAACAACGACATATGTCGGTTCTTTGTGGCGTTAAAGCCGTTATTTTACCAAATTTCATTTGACTCGACTGCATAATATAGTAGAAAATGAATAAAAATAGTAAGACAATATCATATCTAACAAAAGTACAAATATTTGCCTCATGTGAGTTCAAATATTGCTGATTCAATAAAATCTTCTCTACACAGTCGTTTTTCAAACGGTAGCCATTTTGTCCAAGTTGATATTTCATTTTTCAAAGCAGTTAAGGCGTATTTTTTTTATAATTGATCAAAACAAAAGTTAGATATACGAAGAGTAAAAAATGCCAAGATTCTTTCCTTATTAACTACATATTTGGGTCTTAAAGGAATAAAATGCTTCCATACATTACAAAATGGTAGCCGATTTTTCCAAATGTCTGAAAACGTCTATAATCCTAAAGACGCTAATTTCCGACGTTAAATGTGCTAAAGTTTCAATTAAATGTTTATGGAAATAAAAACAAATCGTGTTATGAAATTTGGAGAAAGATGTTAATGATTGCTGCCGAAAAAAATTTAGTGCATGTTGCTAAAGACTCCGCCCGGGGAAATAGGTTCGACACAGGTTAAATTTTGCAATTTTTATTAATTGTATAGCTTTTGACGATTTATTTAAAAGAATTTGGAAATGGGGGGGGGGGGGGGGGGGGGGGGGAATCCCATTTTGTTAAATAAATTGAAATTTATGTTACGGAAGTACTCCGAAATAGATCATTTAAAGTCGTCACTTCAGTTAGGTGCAATCACCAATATCAAAACACTTAATACCAGTTAACGGAATGTTTTACTTCGCGATTTGTCCTGCTATTTCGTGATGAAAGTAATTCCTGTACTAGCGAAGCCGGAACTTTTCGTCAATATAAACTTGTGCATGAAATAGAGGTAATTGAAAGACGAATCCCATACAGCAACGAAAACCGTTTCAACACCGAATTAAAAAAACAAACCGGGATTATATTTTTGTTTGCCGTTTTCGCGGACGACCCAGGAGTAGATTACTATATTTTAAAATGTATATATCTGAAGATGACTTGGGAAATAATTCTCAAGCCAAGGTTCAAGTAATTGAAGGGGTGTATTTCGACAACTTATGTGTCAGGGAAAATACAATTCTATTCAAATTTAACCAAGGGTAAAAATGTTCGATTTACTTGCAGAGTGTCAGATATATTTGTATTGGGGATAAATTAAGATATAGAAATTTTACGATGACAGATGATGTGCAACTTGAAAGTTAAACATCCTATGATAAACAAAAATTATGAAAACCGTATACATGTACTTCCGTCCCATCTTTCCTTCCTACATTACTTGCGACAGTACTACATTTTAAGTTGAAATAACTTAAAGGGTAAACATTATTTTATCGATTTCCACAACTCGAGGTAATTTTTTTTATAAAATGACATCACAAAACGAACAGAACCAGAATCAACCAACAATATAAAAAACAGAATAAAACTTGCAAAAATTAATCGAAGTCAAAGACCCTTTTTAAGGGCATACGATACAGTTTTGATCCTGTATTTACATGTTCATGAAAATTTGCATATAGGCTATTTTTTACCTGATTAAATCAAATATGTTATAAAAAATATACTTTCATGTGCTACTTTTTGAGTAAAATGAGGTCGAAATTTTGTACATTTGATCAAAATTCAGATTTGTTGCTGTAATTTCTTTTTCGAAAGAAAGACATAATTTTTTTGTTAAAAAAGATAAACACAAATTGTTTTTTGTTAAATAATCCGTAACATCTGTATTTTAAAAGTATCCTAACAAAATGTGCATTTTTTTATTCAGAAATAACTCATCTTTATCAAATGTTCATTATTTGAGGAAAAAATGTCACTTTTTACTGCATGTTTATCAAAATTTAAAAAAAATCCTCTATTTACAGTTTTATAAAATTTGGGTCACATAATCTCCCTGCAAAAATGAAACAAATTGTCGTTTTGAAAAATAGGGGTCCATGAACTCGTTTTCAAATTAAATCAGTTTGAATGATAAAAATCAGTCGAAAAATGCATCTTTTCTCGATATGTCACAGTTTGACGTCGCGAAAATAACAGTTTACGTTAGCAACGTCATTACCTCCCCTGTAACTGTATCGTATGCCCTTATCGTGCCCACCATTTGAAAGTAGCATTAGAGCAATTAATACTTTAATTCACCCTAATTACAAGAAATCAGGCAGTATGCGCTTATTCTGAGGGAGATGGGATGCTTAGCTGGCAAGTTAGGCTCGCACATAAACATAGTTTTATCTACCTCATTTGTATACATAGCCATTTGACAAACGTTAATAGATTAACCTCATTGTTTTTTTTATAAAATATATAAGTTTCTCACTGAAGGTATTCAAAGAAGGTATCCAAAGATTTTGCAACGATGCAAATATTAAACTTTACAATATAAATAAATATCTTTAACCAATGAATTCAAATAGCAAAAGCTATGCAAAACAAATATGTACTTATTAAGCTTCATGTAAATTATTTAACAATAAAATGCATTAAATATGAAATTTTTAGTTTTACCAAGGGAGCTAATAATTGAATAATAACACTGTCTGCCACACAGCATTTCGGGGACTCTCCCTCTGGTATCTTTCCTCCCTCTTTTATAGCTGACTTTGCGGGGGCTTTTCTAATTATTGGGGCATTATGATGACGTATAGTTGTTAATATCTGTGTCATTTAGTCTATTGGCAATCATAATACATATTTTTTTATATATAGCGATGTCGTTATTACGACATAGCGATGTCGTTATAACGACTTAGTGATGTCGTTATTATGACATGATATGTCGAAATTACGACATGATATGTCGAAATTACGACAAAGCGATGTCGTTATAACGACATGTTATGTCGAAATTACGACATAGCGATGTCGTAATAACGACATGTTATGTCGAAATTACGACATGCTATGTCGAAATTACGACATAATTATTTTTTTTTGAATGGCCCTTATCGGCTTCCGTAGCTTCCGTACTTTCAAGATGAAGGAATTAATCGACTCTTATGTTGCATTTGACGTAGTTGGATCCGGTGTGGGTGGTTGGGGGGCTATTTTGTTGAGAAAAAAAATGATTGCTTACATAGGGAATTACTGGAGCATGACTGGAGCGGCCCCTTACAAAAAGTTGTGAATCCGTCACTGATTGTCCACAGCGATTCGGAGTTGAAAAGACACGAAAGGCAACGCATAAAGGTTGCATTTTGGTACTCATAAAAAACGAACAAACAAAAAATAAATAACTTATAAGCTTAAAATAAAAAAAATGCAGGCTTATATTCTTTTCGCCAAATTTTAACTGTCATGAACACAACCTTTTCTTAGAGAGCTGACTTTAAGCATTTGTTTGTAAATCATGTCGAAAGGTACGGTGAAAAATGTGGAATCCGTAACTTGTGCCAATTTTCCCTGTACCCATTATAATTTAGCCGTATTCTTGAATATTATTATTACTAAATAAAACCTGAGAGATAGTCCAGATTGGTACATGTTCGAAATGACATTATAATAATTGTTAAAATCATAATGATCTGTAAAATGAAGTTACAAATCAATGCTGAAAGTCGATTAATATTTACTTTTCTATCATTATTTTACGAATTTTCCTAGCGTTAAATACAAAGACATCGTCAGGCCAGAAAGGGGGGAGTGCACTTCGATGCTCAATTGATAAGGGGTGCCGCTGGGGTTCATGTATGCTACCTTTCCGTATAATCATGGTTTTTAAAATATATATCATTTAAACATTTGCGTACATGTATATGCAAGTGTAACATTTTTATATTTTGGTTGGTTTCATCTGGTGTGTTAAAAAAGGACTACCAAAGTGTCGAAGAGGGACTGTTTGTGGATAGTAACATAGCCATGCAATTTCGGCTGTGAGAAAAAATACCGGGCTTTTTAAATAACAAGTATATATAATGGGAACTTTTTTGTGTCATATCATCAATTTCTGATATAATCTACCTATTCACATATTATTTAGCTGAAAAAAATGTAACCTTTTTCCACTTGAATAAAATTGAGAATGAAAATGGGGAATGTGTCAGAGACAACAACCCGACCATAGAGCAGACAACAGCCGGAAGCCACTAATGGTTCTTCAGTGCAGGGAGAAACTCCCGCATCCGGAAGCATTTTATGTCTCGTTTTTTTTTATTATTTAAAGTTGTTTAAAAAAACAAAGTGTTCGGGTGTTAATCTTTGATTTACGTACCCAAACCGAACGAAAATCCCCGCACTAGCATCGGACAGGAACGATACTATCGGGAACCTGTAATGCCCGCGTCACACTGTCCCGATTTTTATGCCGATGGCAACACGATTATGGAAATTTTCAAAATCGGGACTGATCGTATCCATATCGGGCTATTCGTAGTGCCATCTTTAACCATCGTAGAACCATCGGCCACTTTTTCTAGCCTTCGGGGACAACTTCGGGAAGGGTTCTAATGCGCCCGATGTTGAGGGTTCGTATTGAGTTCGTATCACCATCCTCACCATCGTAATGTCACCGGGAATGCATCTTTGAACATCGTATTGCATTCGTGTTTCCATCGTTTCCATCTGCCAGTTTCTACATTACGATGTCTACACGAATGAATCACGAAGCTACCCAAAGGTCTTATGATGGCAACACGACTACGTGAATACCTCGTAATACTGTCGTGTTGCCATCGATAAAAGTACGAAGGCGACAAGATGGAACTACGACGGCAATAAATCCAGCAAAATCTAAGTTAATTTTCGAGCTAAAATACATTAAAAGTGCCATACGCGATATGCACTGGTCAGTCTAATACAACAGTTAAGAAAGACGTTCACAAAACATGGAGCTCCTATCATATGATTCTATGAGATCAAGAAAGGCGACAGCGTTGTTTCTATTAATTAAAATGGAACAAGAAGAGCAGCTATTACAGGCTCAGGATTTACCTTTACAAGTCAAATATTATTTTTTGTCAATTTTTCATATACATATATCGAGTAACATAATGAAAATCATAAACGCGCCTCGTACACCAACACTGAAGGTACAAGTATATAGGGAAACCAACTTTTTCTTCATTATTCTGATTTTTTTATGTATCGTCTGAGTTGTTGTCACACGAATGTTTACTCCATAACCATCTTGTTTTCTATATGTCATATTTTGCCGCATTTGTTGCTTTCTCCACATCCTTCCTTTTGTCTATTTTATTATGATAATCTCCTAGAAAGAGCTCTTTTTGAATAAAAATCAGTAAACAAGGGCTTAATTATGGGTGATTATTCAGACTAGTCTACACATTTTACAGTTAAAACAAGACAATGCCGAGCGTGGCATCCCCCCGTATGTAACATATTTGGGACAAATATGGACACTATATGTGTATATGACACATGCAGAAAATAGTAAATTGAATATGCACATTTGATACATAAACTATTTTTTTAGAAATCAACCAAAACATTGCGTACAATGTAACTGGACATATCTAAATATTGCCTTTAGAACCAGCAGGTAAAAAATTGAGCAACCAATTTCCTGTGTATTATGTTATTTCAAGGAGAAAAAACAAGTCCATCTGCATGACCTTGACCTTTGGCATTGAACGTAAAAAATGTCAGATCATTTATAAATACAAGGAGGAACAATATGCCAAATGTGGTTAAAATCTTTTGAAGCATATTGGTTTAAGAGTGTCCACAAGGTTGATATTGCCTTGTATTACAACTGCCACTGTGACCTTAAGATATTCTTAACGAGTAACACTATACCAATCTTTGAGTATTTTGGTTCTAGAGTGTCCATAACATTTTATCTACACGCAACTTACATGTAGTAGGCGAGGGGGATAATAAACTAACTTTTATAAGAATAAGATAAAAAGGTCTATTTCCCGACATACACGGCAGACTTGTACAGAAACGATATGTTGTCGAAATTCTGTTCGTATCATAAAAAAGTTCAAAACAGGTAGAACGCATTTTAGACATCGTATGGCCATCGCACTATCATCGTAATCCATCGTGTAGCCTACGTAATCCATCGTGTAGCCTTCGTGATCCAACTTGTAGGCTTCGGCTGCGATATGAAGCTTAACTACCCGTCTTCGGTTAACCTTCGTATGTCCATCTTTTGCTATCGTATATAATTTCGGCACCATCGTATAGACTTCGTTATTCATCGTACTTGCTTCGGTCACTTTTTGGTATTTTAACGAGATCGGGACTAACTTCGTACGAACTTACAATTTTCACATTCGGGTGTCCATCGTATATAAAAATCGGGACAGTGTGACACGGGCATAATGCCCGCGTCACACTGTCCCGATTTTTACGCCGATGGCAATACGATCATGGAAATTTTCAAAATCGGGACTAATCGTATCCAGATCGGGCTATTCGTAGTGCCATCTTTAACCATCGTAGAACCATCGGCCACTTTTTCTAGTCTTCGGGGACAACTTCGGGAAGGGTTCTAAATTTTTTAAAAAATGTTAAAAAATCCCCGAAGGTGCGTCCGATGTTGATGATTCGTATTGAGTTCGTATTACCGTCCTCACCATCGAAATGTCATCGGGAATGCATCTTTGAATATCGTATTGCATTCGTGTTTCAATCGTTTCCATCGGGCAGTTTTGACATTACGAAGTCTACACGAATGAATCACGAAGCTACCCGAAGGTCAGACGATGGCAACACGACGACAATCGTATAGACTTCGTTATTCATCGTACTTGCTTCGGTCACTTTTTGGTATTTTAACGAGATCGGGACAAACTTCGTACTAACTTACAATTTTTGCATTCGGTTTTCCATCGTATATAAAAATTGGGACAGTGTGACGCGGGCACACTGTCCCGATTTTTATATACGATGGACACCCGAATGCGAAAATAGTAAGTTCGTGCGAAGTTTGTCCCGATCTCGGTAAAATACCAAAAAGTGACCGAAGCAAGTACGATGAATAACGAAGTCTATACGATGGTGCCGAAATTATATACGATAGCAAAAGATAGAAATACGAAGGTTAACCGAAGACGAGAATTTAAGCTTTATATCTCATTCGAAGCCTACACGATTGATCACGCAGGCTACACGATTGATCACGCAGGCTACACGATGGACTACGAAGGCTACACGATGGATTACGATGATATTACAGATTACAAGTATACAAACGATCTTAAAGTGCGTTCTACCTGTTCTGAACATTTCTATGATACGAACAGAATTTCAAACAGCATATCATTTCTGTACGATCTTTTTGTCTAATTCTTATAAAACTTAGTTTATTATCCCCTCGCCTACTACATGTAAGTTGTGTGTAGATAAAATTGTTATGGACACTTTAGAACCAAAATGCTCAAAACTTGGTATGGTGTTACTCGTTAAGAATATCTTAAGCGCAATTGGCTTTAAAGTTCAAAGGTCAAGGTCACAGTGGCAGTTGTAATACAAGGCAATATCATTCATGTGGACACTCTAAAACCAATATGCTTCAAAAGATTTTAACCACATTTGTTCCTCCTTGTAAGGATCTGACATGTTTTACGTTCAATACCAAAGGTCAAGGTCCTAATAATGGATCAGATATCTGGGAAAGAATTGAATATTCTCTTGATACAGCATCTAATGATAGTACTATTAATTACATAATGGCCACAGGCGATTTTAACGATAACCAACTAGCTCCTGTTAATTCAAAAATTACACCTTTGTTAAGCCAATTTAGTCTTACTCAAATGATAGATGAGCCTACTCATTTTACTGAATCGTCGTCATCATCGTTAGCACATACTTACAACTTCTCGTCCAATCAAATTGCTTGAATTTGCCTTCTAATTTTCATAGTACATACTTTTCCCGTGTACTAAGTAACTACGCATGAATGACCACAAGGGTAAGATTTCATTGTATCGTAATCAAGATATAAGGACAAAAATTGCTACTGGCTTTTTTGAAATAAATTCTGTGTTCCAAATTTAACTAAATAGTTTGTAATTAGTTTTCAAACAGATTTTAACATCCTATTAATCAATCTTTTGAACTAAATTTTGTTTTGACAATTACAAAAGTTTCTTTCATTAAAATAAAGAGTAAAATTATGGTGCTGAATACCTTGATTAAAGTACAACTCAATCTAAAATTTGTAATCCTTTATCTTCCATGCATTTACTTTGTACACAAAAAGAGTCAATCATGAATCTTTTGAAGGGAAATTATATATAAAGCAATTTGATATATTTAGTCATAAATTGATCGATAATTGGTTGCCTTATGTCCAGTTACAAATATTTCATGCTTATAAACTATCCACTAGACTACCTATGGGTACGTACCAGGGGCAGATCCAGCCATTTTTAAAAGGTATTTCAACTAAAGATGTAGGAGGGGGATCCAACTGTTTGTACTCATTCAAAAGCAATTTCAAGATAGTTTTAGGTTTTATGTGAAATAAAAAAAAATGTTTTCAAGAATGTAATTGCAACTACACTGCAATTTTAGAATTGTCTGCTCTTGGTCAATTCATTTTGTCATCTTACCATGGAAATAAGTACATGTATAGTAAAACAACGCTTTATATCAATATAAAACATACTTACACCAGCAGCTACCTTCTTTCATTCTAAAGTCAAGGGCCTTTTGAAATCCATTTTACAATGATATTATAGTGAGTAGATTTACAAAACTACGTAAATGAGCTACATCCAGTCAGCCAAAACATGTCAATAGACTAACTACAGGATTACTCAAGTTGTAAACATGTGCTAAATTGGATATTGTATAGAAAGGTATATACTATGAAAATAAGAGCTTGGAGCCCCGCGCTCTAATTTTCATAGTATATACCTTTCTATACAATAACCGAGACTTAGATCTTTTTATAACAAACGATGCTCACATAATAAATTACAGTGGAGTCGGGTCACCTTTATTAGACCAAATACGTTTTCACTGTCCTATAATTAGTCTTTTGAACTTTCCAAAATGTCGTCAAACAACTTTTAAGCGTAAAATTTGGCTATATGATCGAGGAGACTATGACAGATATCGTAACATTTTATCTGAAAAAAATTGGGATTCCATAATTAACTTAAATAACATTGAACAATTTACAACCGAAATAACAAAAACTATCATAGAAGCTGCTGAAAAATGTATTCCTAATAAAATAATAACTGTTCGTAAAAATGAACCTCCATGGTTAACAAATGATGTTAAAAAAAAAGATAAGGAAAAAAAATAGAATCCACAGAAAGGCTAAAAAATATAATAGCCCATCGGAGTGGTCAAAATTTAAGAAAGTACGAAATGAAGTTACTAGTTTAATAAGAAAATCGAAGGATGATTAAAACAACAATTTAATTAAAAAAATCATGAACAGTAACCCGTCCACTACTAACTGGTGGAAAACGGTTAAACAAATATCCGGATTAAAAACGAACGACGCTAGTATACCTCCTTTAATGGTTAATAACAACTTAATATTTGATGAAATCGAAAAGGCAAATGAATTTAATCGATTTTTTTCTTCCCAGTCAAATATTGATGATTCAAGTGCTGTGTTACTCTGAAGAACTTCATAATATTAGTGATGATATAAGTTATATAGAACTTACTGTTACTGAAGTTGAAGATATATTGAAAATTGTTAATCCCACAAAAGCTTCTGGCCCTGACCTCATAAGTCCCAAATTGTTAAAAGAAGCATCTTCTGTTTTAAAGTATCCACTATGTAAACTATTTAACTTATCGTTAAGTACGTCTACTTTTCCAGATCAATGGAAAAGAGCAAATGTTACCCCAGTTTATAAAAATAGTAAACCGAATGACGTTAAAAACTATAGACCTGTTTCCTTGTTGAGTGTAATATCAAAGTGTATGGAACGATGTGTCTACAAACATGTTTACAATAACTTTATGCGCAATAATATTTTAACGAAAAATCAGTCGGGCTTTACACGGGGGGATTCAGCGGTTAATCAATTAATTAACATTTCGAATGATTCTGGGAAGGCTTTAGGTAGCGGTAAAGAAATAAGGGTAGTATTCTGTGATATAAGTAAAGCGTTTGATCGAGTCTGGCATAAGGGACTGCTATTTAAACTTCAACAAGCGGGTATATCGGGTTCTTTACTAAGGTGGTTTGAAAATTATCTTACAAATAGAGTCCAGCGGGTGGTTATTAACGGTTCAAGTTCTGGATGGTTACCTGTAAATGCAGGCGTCCCACAAGGGTCCATTCTAGGCCCTCTCCTTTTTTTGATATTTATAAACGATATTGTAGAAGATATCCAAGCTCAAATTAAGCTATTCGCAGATGACACATCATTATATATTATGGTTGACAATCCAACAGAAACAGCTAAAATTTTAAATGATGATCTAGATAAGATTTATAATTGGTCAAAAAAATGGCTTGTGAATTTTAATGCCCAAAAAACTGAAAGTATGAAAATTTCAAAAAAAATAAATAGACCCTTCCATCCTCCATTAAATATGAACACCCAAGAGTTACAAACAGTAAGTTAACACAAACATCTAGGTGTCCTCTTTTCTAATAACGGATCCTGGAACGATCATATTGAATATATAGTTTCTAAATCTTACAAAAGAATAAATATAATGAGAAAAATGAAAAATGTCCTTGATAGATTTTCACTTGAAAAAATGTATATATCATTTGTTCGCCCAATTCTTGAATATGCCGATGTCGTTTGGGACTCTCAAAATCAGAATTTGATTGCTAAACTTGAAAGTATTCAGCTTGACGCAGCGCGTATCGTCACGGGGTGTACTATACTTACCAGTATAAACAATTTATATGTTGAAACTCGATGGGAAAAATTATCTGAAAGACGACGCAATCACAGACTAACTCAGTATCACAAAATTTTGAATAATAAAACTCCAGAGTATTTAAGAGACTTATTACCTGATTCAGTAGGCAGTAGGCATGATCATAATACAAGACAGAGAAATAATATTTCACAAGTCAACACACGGACCCATTTATATTCTGAATATTTCATCCCTGCAACAACAAAACTATGGAACACTCTTAACTTAAACATAAGAAAATGTGAATCTCTATCATTATTCAAAAAAAAATTAGTACTCAAAATAGTAAGATCCCAGCGTATTATTATATAGGACATCGTTTTGGTCAAATTCTTCATGCTCGCTTAAGAATGGATTCAAGTTCATTGAATTCTCACCTTTTCCTTCGTAACTTAGTAGACTCTCCAAATTGTCGTTGTGGTGATGTAGAAACAAATTCTCACTTCCTGTTATCTTGCCCTTTATATATACCAATTTTAGACAAGAACTATTAGATTCTGTTTCAGTTCTTCCTGTCCAAGTTAACACAACAACTTTGCTTTTTGGATCAACGGTACTCTCAGATGAGCAAAATAGTCTTTTATTTAGTTTGGTGCAGAAATATATTATTAAAAGTAAACGTTTTAACCCTTGATGTTAATGCTTCGTCACTCATTAGGAACCAAAGCATTTCACACTGTATACATAACAATAAATCATGTTTATTTATTTTATTTTTTTCTTTATTTTTTTTTCTTAATAATTTTTTTTCCTTCTTATTTTTCTTTCATCTTTTTCATATTCATATATTTATTACAGAGCATGCCAGTTATTTATTTTATGTATTGTTCAATAAGTGTATTATTTTTGTAAAGGAGACAGATTTGTAAAAGCAAATTGCTTGTTTCTGAATCCTGAATATATTTGTATTATATCGTATCATGATGAATTTATCTGAATAAATATTGTTTAAACTAAAGGTCAAGGTCATGCAGATGGACTTGTTTTTTCTCCTTGAAATAGCATAATACACAGGAAATTGGTTGCTAATTGTTTTATATGCTGGTTCTAAAGACAATATTAAAGGTATTTCCAGTTACTGAATGTTTTTGTTGATTTCTAAAAAAATAGTTTAAGTATCAAATATGCATATTCTGCATGTGTCATATACAAATATAGTGTCCATATTTGTCCTCAATATGTTACATACGAGGACATTGCCTTGTTTGAGCTGTACAATGTGTGCACTAGTCTGAATAATCACCCATAAATATGGCCATGTTTAATGATCTATCTTAAAGGTAAGGTAATTTTATTCAAAAAGAGCTCTTTCCAGGAGAATATCATAATAAATTATAGACAAAAGGAAGGATGTGGGGAAAGCAACAAATGCAGCAAAATACGGCAAAATATGACATATAGAAAACAAAATGGTTATTGAGTAAACATTCGTGTGACAACAACTAAGACGATACATAAAAAATCAGAATAATGAAGGAAAAGTTGGTTTTCCTATATACGTGTACCTGCAGTGTTAGTGTACGAGGCGAGGCGCGTTTATGATTTTCATTATGTTACTTGATATGAAAAATTGACAAAAATTAATATTTTACCTGTAAAAGTAAATCCTGAGCCTGTAATAGCTGCTCTTCTTGTTCCATTTGAATTATTAGAAACAACGCTGTCGCCTTTCTTGTTCTTATAGAATCATATAATATGAGTTCCATGTTTTGTGAACGTCTTTCTTAACTGTCGTATTAGACTGACCAGGGCATATCGCGCATGGCAATTTATATGAATTGTAGCGCAAAACTTAAGTATATTTTTCTGCGTTTCGTAGTATAGTAGAAAAATAATGTATTGCACGGTTCATCAAGACTAAGTGTAGTCACGTGTTCAGAATGACCAATGGTCAAGGTTTTTTTATGGTTTGGCGCCAAATGAATTGTCCGTGTTAAGGTCTTCATTCTAGCCGTGGACGTTCGATAGTAAACAACACAATGGACGAGCCGGCGATTAAACAGTTAATAGCAAACGAGGTTCACAACGCTGTCCAGAGTTCTCAGAATTCCATGCTGTCCAGAATCGACAACCTGATGAGTAACAAGCTAGGTTCTTTTGAAAGTTCCATGAAAGAATCCCAGAGGCAGCTGTCCGATAACCAAATTGCAAAGATAGAAGAATTGACAACAGATAATTACGAGTTTAAACGGAAGGGTAATAAAGAACAGCACAAGATCAACACCAAAATCATCAAGAAGATGAAAGAAGCTCAATCTAACCTTCAAGACAGTCCAATGCGGAACGATCAGATAGATTCAGCAACCCAAAGAATTGGTGAAGGTATTGATTTGCTAACACATAGGCAAAAACTTGTGAAGATGGCTGATCAATCAGAAAGCGGGTGGAAGACGGTAGAGGAATACCAGACGAATAGTCTAGCAGACAATTCCGAAGACGAGAAAAGAATACGCAGAGCTGATGTTAGAGCTGCACAGAAATTGAAGGCAGAGAGAAAGACAAAGAAGAGCAGATTTACTCCCATTGCGCACCCCACATCAAACAGATCGAGTGCACCCATAACTGTTCAGACATCATTACCTGTACACCGACCAGGGAAATGCTACGAGTGTGGAAAATCAGGTCATTGGCGTAAAGATCATGCTGCAATGAAGCAGAACTTTGATAAGATAAGTATTGACTTTGAATATTTATCAGATTGTCAAGATTTTGAAGAATTCGGTATTTCCGATTCTGAAAATATAAAGTATGATTGTTTAAATAAGTCTAGTTTTCTAAACGAAAACAACATGTTCACTGGGGTAAAGCTGATGACCGTAACTGCATTCACGGTCATCCCAAGATGTCGGATGAAAAATTAGGTCAGTATTTTTATTGTCTGTTAATGTGTTTCTACATCATTTTCTTTACAAAGCATACTTTGATACGATGTAAATATATAAAAGATTTACACGGAAGTCACAAATCTCTACCGAGGAACGTGTATAAAACGGGAATTTGGATTTGAAAATTTCGCGAGGATGACCGTAAATCGTAATCGAGATGACCGTAACAGGATTAGCGATTCATAACAAGGCTGACCGTAATTGGTTAAAAGATGACCGTAAATTGTTAAGGATGACCGTAATTTATAAAGAATGACTGAATTTAAAAGGATGACCGTCAATTGAAAGACATATCCATATTTGTATGCATTGTTGTTTGTTGAGTTTGTCGCAATAGAGGCTCGGTTAGTTCTTTTTAACTGATTAGCTTGTAGTTAGAGGCTACATATGACGAACCATGTATTTGAAGCACGTCTTATTTTTGTCTACCTTTAGGATAATGTTGTCTTAAAAAATTACACCTTTGTTAAGCCAATTTAGTCTTACTCAAATGATAGATGAACCTAGTACTCATTTTACTGAATCGTCGTCATCATTGTTAGACCTTTTTATAACAAATGATGCTCACATAATAAATTACTGTGGAGTCGGGCCACCTTTATTAGACCAAATACGTTTTCATTGTCCTATAATTAGTCTTTTGAACTTCCCAAAATGTCGTCAAAAAACTTTTAAGCGGAAAATTTGGCTATACGATCGTGGAGACTATGACAGATATCGTAACATTTCATCTGAAAAAAAAATTGGATTCCGTAATTAACTTAAATAACGTTGCACAATTTACAACCGCAATAACAAAATTATCATAGAAGCTGCTGAAAATTGTATTCCAAATAAAATAATAACTGTTCGCAAAAATGATAAGGGAAAAAAAATAGAATCCACAAAAAGGCTAAAAAATATAATAACCCATCGGAGTGGTGAAAATTTAAGAAAATACGAAATGAAGTTACTAGTTTAATAAGAAAATCGAAGGATTACTATAACAACAATTTGATTAAAAAATCACGAATAGTAACCCGTGCACTACTAACTGGTGGAAAACGGTTAAACAAATATCCGGATTAAAAACATACGACGCAATCTTACCCCCATTAATGGTTAATAACAGCTTAATATTTGATGAAATCGAAAAGGCAAATGAATTTAATCGATTTTTTTCTTCCCAGTCAAATATTGATGAGTGCTGTGTTACCTGAAGAACTTCATAATATTAGTGATGACATTAGTTATATAGAACTTACTGATACTGAAGTTGAAGATAAATTGAAAATTGTTAATCCCTCAAAAGCCTCTGGCCCAGACCTCATAAGTCCCAAATTGTTAAAAGAAGCATCTTCTGTTTTAAAGTATCCACTATGTAAACTATTTAACTTATCGTTAAGTACGTCTACTTTTCCAGATCAATGGGAAAGAGCAAATGTTACCCCAGTTTATTAAAATAGTAAACCGATTGACGTTAAAAACTATAGACTTATTTCCTTGTTGAGTGTAATATCAAAGTGTATGGAACGATGTGTATATAAACATGTTTACAATCACTTTATGCGCAACAATATTTTAACGAAAAATCAGTCGGGCTTTACACGGGGGGATTCAGCAGTTATTCAATTAATTAACATTTCGAATGATTATGGGAAGGCTTTAGATAGCCGTAAAGAAATAAGGGTAGTATTCTGTAATATAAGTAAAGCGTTTGATCGAGTCTGGCATAAGGGTCTGCTATTTAAACTTCAACAAGCGGGCTTTACTAACTAACTAAGGTGGTTTGAAAATTATCGTAAAAATAGAGTCCAGCGGGTGGTTATTAATGGTTCAAGTTCCGAATGGTTACCTGTAAATGCAGGCGTCCCACAAGGGTCCATTCTAGGCCCTCTCCTTTTTTTGATATTTAGAAACGATATTGTAGAAGACATTCAAGCTCAAATTAAGCTATTCGCAAATGACACTTCATTATATATTATGGCTGACAATCCAACATAAACAGCTAAAATTTTGAATGACGATCTAGATAAGATTTATAATTGGTAAAAAAAAATGGCTTGTTAATTTTAATGCCCAAAAAACTGAAAGTATGATAATTTCAATAAAAATAAATAGACCCTTTCATCCTCCATTAAATATGAACACCAAAGAGCTACAAACAGTAAGTAAACACAAACAAGGTGTCTTTTTTTCTAACAACGGATCTTGGAACGACCATATTGAATATATAGTTTCTAAATCTTGCAAAAGAATAAATATATTGAGAAAAATGAAAAATAGATTTTGACTTGAAAAAATTTCGCCCAATTCTTGAATATGCCGATGTCGTTTGGGACTCTCAAAATCAGAATTTGATTGCTAAACTTGAAAGTATTCAGCTTGACGCAGCGCGTATCGTCACGGAGGGGGGGGGGGGGGGGGGGGTACTAAACTTACCAGTATAAACAATTTATATATTGAAACTCGATGGGAAAAAGTATCTGAAAGACGACGCAATCACAGACTTACTCATTATCACAAGATTTTGAATAATAAAACTCCAGATTATTTAAGAGACTTATTGCCTGATTTAGTAGGCAGTAGGCATGATCATAATACAAGACAGAGAAATAATATTTCACAAGTCAACACACGGACCCGTTTATATTCTGAATATTTCATCCCTGCAACAACAAAACTATGGGACACTCTTAACTTAAACATAAGAAAATGTGAATCTTTATCATTATTCAAAAAACAAGTTAGTACCCAAAATAGTAAGATCCCAGCGTATTATGATATAGGACATCGTTTTGGTCAAATTCTTCATGCTCGCTTAAGAATGGATTCAAGCTCAATGAATTCTCACCTTTTCCTTCGTAACCTAGTAGACTCTCCAAATTGTCGTTGTGGTGATGTAGAAAAAAATTCTCACTTCCTGTTATCTTGTCCTATATATATACTAATTTAAGAAAAGAACTATTGGATTCTGTTTCAGTTCTTCCTGTCCAAGTTAACACAAAAACTTTGCTTTTTGGATCAACAGTAGTCTCAGATGAGCAAAATAGTATTTTATTTAGTTTGGTGCAGAAATCTATTATTAAAAGTAAACGTTTTAACCCTTGATGTTAATGCTTCATCACTCAATAGGAACCAAAGCATTTCACACTATACATTACAATAGTTCATGTTTATTTTTTTTATCATTAAATTTTTTCTTCTTTCACCTTTTTTATCTTCATATATTTATTACAGAGCATGCCAGTATTTCTATTTATGTATTGTTCAATAAGTGTATTATTTTTGTAAAGGAGACAGATTTGTAAAAGCAAATTGCTTGTTTCAAGTCTGAATCCTGAATATTATTTCCTTTGTATAATATCGTATCATGATGAATTATCTGAATAAATATTGTTAAAACAAATGTTGTCTTATAAATACGTCTTTCATCAACACGATTAATTATTTGATACAAAAAAGGTAATACAAATACGGATATTTCTTAGAAATGACGGTTATACTATGAAATGTACGGTCATCCTTTATAAATTACGGTCATCCTTTCGAAATTGCGGTCATCATTTTACCAATCACGGTCATCCTTATTATATGTTACGGTCATCTTGAAAATATTTTAAAGATGATTTACGGTCATCTTAGCGAATTTTTCAAATCCAATTTCCCGTTCTATACACGTTCCTCGGTAGAGATTTGTGACTTCCGTGTGAATCTTTTATAAATTTACATCGTACCAATGTATGCTTTGTAAAGAAAATGATGTAGAAACACCTTAACAGACAATAAAAGTACTGACCTAATTTTTCGTCCGACATCTTGGGATGACCGTGAATGCAGTTACGGTCATCAGCTTTACCCCAGTGATGTTGATAAGTAAACAAGTAGATACTAGATCGCCAATGGGCATGCTTAAAAAGGCTTTAGATCATTGGACAAAATCAGGGGCTAATGATCAAGTATTAGAAGTGATCAAGAACGGGTATAAACTACCTTTTTACACTGTACCAAGCATTTGTTTTTTAAAAAACAACAGATCGGCATTAGATAATCCTGAATTTGTACAGAGTGAGATAGAAAAATTAATTAATTTAGGTTGTGTGTCAAAAGTAGATCTCATACCAAAAGTAGTAAATCCTTTAACAGTAGCTAAAAACAAGGATAAGTTGAGATTAGTTTTAGACGCCAGGCATGTAAATCCGCACTTGCATAAATTTAGATTTAAGTATGAAGATGCAAGTGATGCAGCAACTTTGTTTAACAAGCAGGATTATCTGTTTTCATATGATTTAAAATCTGCATACCATCATATTGAGATATTTTCTGAACATAAACCATATCTTGGATTTGCGTGGGAAATTTCAGGAAAGATTTCCTATTATGTTTTTAATGTATTGCCATTTGGTATTTCAACAGCTGGTTACATTTTCACTAAAGTTTCTAGACCGGTAGTACAGTATTTTAGACAAAAAGGTATAAAAATCATCATGTATTTAGATGATGGTATAGGTGGAGCGGAAAATTATGAGAAAGCATTAGAAATAAGTAATCAAGTACACACAGAATTGCTAATGTTTGGGTTTCTTATAGCAGAACAAAAATGCAATTGGCAACCTTCTCAGACAATTAAATGGTTAGGTTTAATATGGGACATGTGTGTTGGCAAGATTTATGCGTCACCTGAACGTTTAAATAAACTGAGAAATTTTTTAAAACATTTTTTCGAGAAAATTTCTTCAGGAAACTGTTTATTTAAAGCGAGGCTAGTGGCTTCATTAGTAGGTCAGATAATTTCTATGCAAGCAGCTATGGGTAGTGTTGTTAGATTGAGAACTAGGAGTCTTTATGAATGCATAATGCAAAAAGCTAGTTGGGATTCGCCAGTTTTAATTAAAGCAATGGCATTTGATGAAGTCGTTTTCTTGAAGGAAAACGTAGAGTTCCTCAATGGCAAGGAACTGTTAGACGAGAAAGTCAACACCAGTGTGGTGTACACCGATGCCTCTGGCACAGGCTTCGGTGGGTATATAGTAGAGTATGAAGAAAGCGAAGTTATAGGTTCATGGAAATCTGATGAACAAGTAAAAAGTTCAACTTGGCGTGAACTTGAGGCAGTTTATAGAATGCTTATGTCGAAATTAAACTATTTGAAGGGTCAAAAAGTTCTATTGAAAACTGACAATCAGAACGTTGTACACATATTATGTAAATGTAGTGTCAAGTTAGATTTACAAACAATTGCAATAAATATTGCGAACATATGTACTAGGGAGGCAATTTCGTTAAGCCCACAATGGATACCCAGAACTGATAACGTAAAAGCTGATTTATTCAGTAAAACATCAGATTGTGATGACTGGGAGATCAAAGAATATATTTTCAACCATTTTGATAAAAAGTGGGCTAGATATTCAATAGACAGATTCGCGTCAGATTACAATAGAAAATGCATACGTTTTAATTCAAAACATTGGTGCACAGGTACCGAAGGTATTGATGCGTTTAATTACGCATGGGCAGGAGAGAACAATTGGATTGTTCCACCTCCTAGTTTGATTGCAAAATGTATTTTAAAGATAATACAAGAACACGTTACATGTACATTAGTAATTCCCAAATGGACCTCAGCAGCCTTTTGGCCAATGTTAGTGACTGAGGGGGGAAAACTGAAAACTTTTATTGTAGAGGCAGAAAGTTTCTCCTCAAATTATATTTTACGAGGAAGGGGAAAAAACGGTATTTTTGGTATGTACAAATCTGTATTTGACATGATGGCATTAAAAATTCGTTTTTAATTCGTTAGAACACATGTGTATAGAACATAACAGCTGTTACAAATTGGAACAATTATTTTATGCAGCGAAATAGATATTTATTATCTAATTTATTTTGACAGGGATTCAACTAGGACAAACAATAGAAGACGAAATATGTGCAGCTGGTGTGACGTCAGAAAACTTTTCAACTTTAGCCGATCGAATGGTACATTTTTTATTACATTCTAGAAGTGACAATACAACTAAATTATATCATGGTGCTTTTCGGAGATTCGAGAAATTCATCATTTCTGAAGGAGGAGTGGCAATTCCAGCAGAACCTATTCATGTGTCATTGTATTTAACCAAGCTTTTAGACAGTGGTTCTTCACACAGTGTTTTACAAACTGCTTTTTACGCTATTAAGTGGGTGCATAATATAAACAATTTAGATGATCCGACAGATAATAATTTCGCAAAAAATTTGTTAGAATCCTCAAAAAGACAAGAGCATAGTCCAAAAGTTAAGAAAGATATTATTGACTCAGCTGATATAGTTAAGCTTTGTGAAAAGTATATTTATAGTGAAGACATAGGTGTAATAAGGGATTTAGTTATGATAGTGCTTGGTTACTCTGGTTTTTTACGATTCAGTGAAATCAGTAATATAAAATACAAAGATATAAAATTTTGTGAATCACATATTGATATTACTATAGAAAAGAGTAAAACCGATCAATACAGATTAGGTGACTCGATAGTTATTGCCAAAGGTCAATCCGCAGCATGTCCTTTTAATTTACTAAAAAAGTATTTAAATTTAGCTAAGATTAGTTCGTCAGATGAATTCCTATTTAGACCTATTTTCAGATCAGGCAGTTATTATAGTTTGATATATAAAAACAAACCACTTAGTTATACTAGGTCTAGAGAATGTATTGTCAATCGTTTGAAAGAAGTATGTAAAAATTTGAATATTGGTTTGCATTCGCTGAGAGCTAGTGGTGCTACAAAAGCAGCGAATTCTAATGTAAGCGACAGGTGTTGGAAACGTCATGGTCGTTGGAAAAGCGACTCGGCAAAAGACGGATATGTCGCTGATTCATTAGAACATAGATTAGAAGTGACCAAGCATTTAGGTATTTTAATTTTTAGGAGAAAATGTATTTTTCTAGTGTTTGTACTAACTTTTTCTGCGCCCGTTCTCTGTGGATTTCTATAGTTCGTCCGTACGGCAAATGCAATATATATTTGTTGAGTTATTATTTAGATTTATACAGTTTGAAGTATAGTTCAATTTGTATTTGGTATACTGGTCAGTCAACATTGAGTATGTTGGTATATATAGTTTGGTATAGAAAATACCTTACATTTAGCTGTATTTATTGCCGTCGTGGTTCCATCTTGTCGCCTTCGTACTTTTATTCGATGACAACACGACAGGATTACGAGGTTTTCACGTAGTCGTGTTTCCATCGCAAGACCTTCGGGTAGCTTCGTGATTCATTCGTGTAGACATCGTAATGTTAAAACTGCCCGATGGAAAGTTCTCTGAAGTTCAGCATTTAGAGCAAATTTGACAGAAGGTGAAAATAATACTCTCTGTCTTAATTTTTTTAGACGAATCAAACAAGCTGTTATTGGTTTGCTGACCATGAATTAGTAATTTTAACATGTTTAAGGAAATTTATCTTGAATATAGACATGATAGATAGAGTTACACTGTAAACAGCAATAATGTTCAGCAAAATAAGATCTACAAATAAGTCAACATGACAAAAATGTTCAATTGACCTAATGAGGAGTTATTGACCTTTTAAAGTCAAATTTTACATTTATTTGTAATTTTTTACTGACTTGGAGAGACTTGGGCAGGCAGTCGGTCGGCTAAAGAGCAGCCAAATGTTGTCTGTGTATTTACTCATGAAATATTCAACCAAAGCTTTTAAAATTATAATATGTTGTCACTGACAACAAAATGGGGTCAAGATCAATAATGACAATTTTGACTTTTCCTGTTCAGGAGTTATGGTTCTTGAAAAATTGTAAAATGGTGTTTTCAGTCATGTCTGTGTAATTACTCATAAACCATTCAACCAAAGCTGTTTAAATTTTAATATGTTAAACAACATGGCAGACATGGCTTATGACAGAACTTAACGGGAAAATGCAGTTTCAATTTATATCTCTGACACTATTTTGCAAAACTATGCATTATTTTATGCATCAATTGTAAATAACAACATCAGCTGAGTGAGACAGGGTCCTTGGATCCTCTATATATGTGGCGGAACAAAATTATCCATACCTGCTGCATATGTACTATATAATTTCTTTCTGAATTGTTTACACTAGTAATTTTGGAGTCCCTTATAGGTTGCTGTATGGTCTGGGTCAAAGCCTTGTAAAACATGCCATAATATATCTATCACCTGTATTTGTTATTATCAGGTTGGGAACAAGCCTCCCTCATGCAAGGGTCATTTATTTTTAGTTAAACTGATTTTATTATCTCTTTATTAATTTCAGCTATGTCAACCAGAAGAACTTTGAACACATTTAATGAATTAGTTTCTTTGGAGATTTTAACAGTAATTGTTAAGACTTGAAACCAGACAAATTGAAACTGTGAGAACATTTACAGTGTAAATCAATGTACATGTAGCTTCAATATGAATCAATTGATACACTGTAAGTATTTTTTCTATGAAAGTTAAATTAGTTGTTTACAAAAGTTAGTTTTTACTAGACAAATTTATGCTAGATATATTTGAGAATAAAATACAAGACCAAATTATATACTAAAAGTAAAACAAATACAAAAGTTTTTCTAAAAATTACTAATAGTAATATTTTCTATGGTGATATTAATTATATGATCAAATTGTTAGATACAACCACACTGTGACTAATAAAATAGAGGATGTTGTATGATTGCCAATGATAGACGAAATGACAGCAATTAACAACTGTAGCCTAAAGTAGGACACCATACAGCCTTAAACAATGAGTAAATCCCATATCACACAGAGAGCTATAAAAGACCCTGCAATGACAAATGTAAAACAATTCAAACAAGAAATTTGGCCTAGTTTATTTACAAAATAATTAACAAAAAACAAATATGTGATACATCAAACAACAACCACTGAATTACAGCCTCCTATATGGGAACAGACATAAAAATGTGGCAGGGTTAAACATGAAAGCTGGTGCCCAACCCTCCCCTTACCTGGAACAGTGGTGTAACAGTACAAAATAAGAACAAATTATAAAAATCAGTTGAAAAAGTCTTAACTCATCAGATGGATACAAATAGAAACATATTTAACAAAAAAAAAAGAGGGGATGGCCAGGTACAAGTATACTAACCTGAAAGACATTTAGTACAGATCTAAGATTATTGACTCTAAGCAAACTCAAGCTTAATATGAGATGTGAAAAATAACTCTAGATCTGTTAGGTCCTGCAACTTTTGAACAACTAACTCCAAAAAATCAAAATTAAAAGGGAGCTCAATCTAAATTTTGTGATAAAATTTCATGAGAAATTGTTCAAATTAAAGGAGACTATAATATTTAAGGACTATTTTTGGTCCAAGAATATAAAATGTTTGTCAACTATTCCAAAAAGACACATAATGTTTGGAAATGCATAAATTTCTTGAATGCACACATACAGTCTAAAATATATTTTTATTTGACAAAAAAAACGAGGAAAATCAAGAAATTTTACAAATTTTGTCTACGTTTATCATTGTTTATTGCCATAGTAACTCTTAAACTGTTGAAGAAAAAAACATTATTTTCTGAATATGGTGTACCTTAGTCTAGTTTGGACAAATTTTGAAATATTTAGGATAACTGTTAAATTATCAGTAATATCTGGGCCAAATAAAAACTTTTTTTATTTAGCCCCTTAATGTCTACTTTGAGATATTGAACAAAGTGTTGTCATTTGAAAGGATGGATGGACAAACAATGGCATACCATATACATCCCTTACCTACTGTACATCAAACCCAGAAGTTACAAAGTAAAAAAAATGTGTTATTATATTTTCAGATCAAAATTATGTCAACCTGATCATTGGAAGTTTACCAAGTTACATGAGAAGCATTGAAAGCCTGCGGAGATTCTACATGTTTACACAAATGGAATAGACTCACACTTTAAAATAACTTTCAGACAAGACTAATGTACTCTCAAACAAGGATGATTCATGTATCAATGAGTGAATTGGAGTGCATTCTAGCTGCACATGAAAATTTGTGTACATTTTTAAATATTTATTTCCATTTTATTAACCGGATTTTTGTGACAAAAATGTCGGTTATTGATTTGGGGATGTACGGCGGATGGGCGGCAATCAAATGTTGTCCGTGCATTAACTCATGAACCGTTCAACCAAAGCTTTTAAAATTTTAATATGTTGTTACTGATGACAAAATAGAGATCAAGTTCAAAAATGACGATTTTGACTTTTACCGTTCAGGAGTTATGATTCTTGAAAGATTGAAAAATGGAGTTTCCAGTCGTGTCCGTGCATTTACTCATGAACTGTTCTACCAAAGCTTCCCAAATTTTAATATGTTGTTACTGATGACAAAATAGAGGAAATATGGAAATAATATAGTTCAACTCTGATTTAACTTTTTCCAAATATATAAGCATATGAATAACTTGAGAAGTGGGGTATAGGTCCATTGGACAGCATCCCAACAACACAAAACACAAGCATGACAAGACTTAGTTTGAATACATATTTCCAAAATATTAAAAAGGGTGAATATATCTAAATGTATAGCCCAACAAATAAAGATTTGCTATCAACAAAAAGAAAACAGTCATAAAATTAACTTGCAAATGCATTATTATTGTGCAAACAGGGCTAATAACCAGATTTCAAAATGAATACATTATGTCCACTTTCAGTGGTAGATTTTATGCATGAGATAATCCAGTATTATAACCGCTTTTACTACAATGACATTTATTTTTGTCCTAAATTTAATGTTAAAATAAATATGGCATAAATTACCATACGAGAAATTCAAGCTCCATGTATAGCTTCCAGTTTTTGTTGTCGAGTCTGTGATTTGTGTCACAGAAAGCTCGACATAGGGATAGCTAACTTTTCAAAAGCTTTATATTTAAGAAGGTGGAAGACCTGGATGCTTAATACTTTGTCAGTCACATGTCCAATGTCCTTGACCTCGTTTTCATGGTTCAGTGACTACTTGAAAAAAAAGATTTTTTGAAATGTTAAATTCTGTCTTATATGTCTTATTATAAGTAATAATAGGATAATTATATTTGGTATTTGCCTACCTTGCAAGGTCCTTATGTGGTCAGACAGTTTTCACTTGACCTTGACCTCATTTCATGGATCAGTGAACAAGGTAAAGTTTTGGTGGTCAAGTTCATATCTCAGATACTATAAGCAATATGTCTACTATATTTGATGTACGGAATGATTGTAAGTTGTACATGTTTAGCCGGCAGGTGTCATCTGACCTTGACCTCATTTTCATGGTTCAGTCGTCAAGATTAAGTTTTTGAGGTTTGGTATTTTTTGTAATACTAAATGCAAAAGGTCAACTATATTTGGTATATGGACATGATGGAAATACTTTATGATCTGTATGTCAGTCGTGCAGGTTTAATTTGATGTTGAACTCATTTTCACGGTTTATTGGTCCGTGTTAAATTTTGTGTTTTGGTCTGTTTTTCTTAAACTATACATATGCAATTATATAGGTCAATTATTTTTTCGTATGGAATTCGAAGAATTGATAGCTGTTCATGTCTGCCTGTCATGGTTCATTTGTCCTTGACCTCATTTTCATGGTTCGTCAATGTTAAGTTTTCTTGGTTAATGTTAAGTTTAAGTAACAGTTGTAATAAAGCTTTATATTAAGGACTATCAACGTAATTAATATCAATGATAAGTAAAGAAGGCAAGACTTTTCAGTTTGTGCGCTTTTGTTTACTGAATAAAAACTATGAGATGTGTTAGTTGCTAGTGAGACAGAAATTTAGCGGTGACAAACAGACAATTGGACCAGAGTCCTCTTCAACTTGAAATATAAGCAATTGATTTACAGTACGTATATTCATTACTGGTTTAATGCACACAACTACAATAACAATTATTGTTAATGCCAAGAGTATCAGGACATAATTTGGGTGTAATAGAAACCAAGGTATCTGTTAGCTTAAAACCCAGTTCCCAATCATGTATATTAAATAATTGATATTGGTTAATGTGCAGTAAAAGTAAAGAGTATATGTAAGAGAGAAGGGTCAAGATAATTTTTAGCCCACCTGGCCCAATGTTAAATAATGTACACCCCTAATTACACCAAGATAACTAATAATATCAGGTGAGCTACACAGGATACTTGGAGCCTCTAGTTTAGATGAGCACTAATAAAAAACATGTATTAAAGATTAATGCAGCAAGTTTCAAAATTTCAGAGAATTATTTCATAGCTGTCTAGGTAAAATGCTTAAATAATGCTATACATTTGTGGCTGTATAGTTGTATGGTGATGTCATCTTCAGAAGAAACTTAGTTTCTAGACAATAATTAAAGTATAACCATACCCGTAGCCAGGAGGGGGGGTTCGGGGGGTTCGGACGAACCCCCCTTGAAATCAAATAAGCACTGTTAAAGTCAATGTTCTTTTCGAATTGTGACTGTTAAAGTCGAGTTTGTGAGTCAAACGAACCCCCCTTTGGAAATTCCTGGCTACGGGCCTGATAACATACAGTGGAGTCCCCGGTGTCCGCGCGGCCCGTGATATTGCGCATTAGCTGATTTCGTCATATCAACACAGTAACACATACAAAATCGTTCTTGTTATTGTTTAAGCTTTCCGAAGGGATAAAAAAAGAATAAAATTGATAAGTTCAAGAATTAATTAATAACTGCAATCCCGTGATATACCATATTTCATATATCATCAGATTATTTTTGTTTTATTTAAGTCAAATTAATATCAGATTGAAATATTTTTTGCTCTGCATCCTTGGAAGTGTGTTTGGTACAAACTGAGCTATATTTCGTAGTATAAAATCTTTCCTTTATTTCAAATAAGCTATTTTTGGAAGGCATGCGCGAAATCAACGGACATTGGAGGAACTCTCAGAACAGGGGTTTTCCTAATTTTGGACACACATTACACAAAATCTAAAGGATGAAACCATACAAACAGAAGATTTTATGAAGTAAAAGTATGTTATGAATGTGTTCACACAAAATTATCCAATTATTGGTTTTATCAGTTGAATGAAGTGAAGTCATAAGTCTTAGGTGCGCGGATACACCGGACTGCACCGTACGTGTATAAGTTAACGGATCTGTACAATACACCTTATCGCTATTTGTCCGCCATTACTGGATATCACACAGGTTCCCGTAAAATTATGACGTCATCAAACAAAATAGCTGACGCCACAATGAAAAAGTGATTGTTGTATGCGTCAAAAGTTCAAGCGGCAGGGTCAGCCGGGAATAGCGATAAGGTGTATATGGTCCAACCAGTCCAAAATAAAACTTTTTATATATATATATTTTCCGGTTGGGGAAGATAACTTAGATAAGAATGCACACATAATAAAGGTCCTATCGTGGACGTAAATTTAATGCTCATTTTTAAAATCTATGAAAAATTGTTTAGATTTTGGGAAGATATTTAAAAATTGACTTTTTTCAAACCGGTAACTAATGGTTCTGAGGAAATTATTTGCATAGATATTCGTTTGATGGAGTAAAGGAAAATAGTTCCGGAAGGCATAGCCTGGGGTCATGGCTAATCTTGTCAGTATAGCTAGATTGGGCCGGATCCCAGGATACGGAAGGCACTGTACGGAGTTAGGTTCCGCCAAACTCCCCGGCAGTTCCAGTTCCGATCCGCATACGGGCCCGAATACTACTCTACACTAATCACTGCCTTCTGCTTTTTTCGTTACGCGCTCTTCAAGTGGTTTGACCCGATGACCTTTTGTTGCTACTGAAGCAAATATGGCCGACCATTGATGAATGAGGATATCTGTTATCAACTTTACCATTATACATGAATAAAAACGATAACTGTAAGTAAAATACACTCAATCCAAATAATTTTACTAAATAGAAACTTTGCCAAATTCTGTATCGTTGAATTATAGTTAACCCGTAACAGACATTGACATCATTAAAAAAAAAGAGAAATGTCATCATTAAAAAAAAAAGACAAAGGTTTGGTTGTTTATATATAATTATTGGAAAAAGAAATAACTATATATATAAATCTGGATATCAAAACGAAGATAAAGTTTTGTTTAAAATGAATTTTATGGGGAAATGAACAATGAAAGGTCTTTTTACTTGCAACTGTATGAAAGAGATGCATGAGTTAAACCTAATACAATTTTTTTTCACTTTTAATTTACATAACTGAGCTTCATGAAAAATTGCCAGCGAGAGTATATGGTATAACTGGGTGAAACAACTGCACTAGTGCATGTCTGCTTAAAAACCCAACCAATCATGAGGAACTCTTCATGAAAAACAATATTTAAAAAATTCAACATTGAAACAATAACGTCATGCATCTTTTCACAGTAAAAATATAAAACAATAATTTAAAAGGAATAATGTCAATGTCATTGGAACTCATAATAAAACCTTTAGGATTTGTCCAACTGCATAAATTTTCTGTAACAGCCTTATCTTCTGGTAAATTCTCCCCCCTTGATACTACTTCTGCCAATAAAAACAAAAGTGCCCCAATATGGGAACATGCTTGAGTCAGTCTGAAAAATTAAAGAACATATTAAATAGATTTTTTATTCATGATGTGGATATCAATTTTTAATTATAATTTGAATAAGATACCAATTTAACACTCTCATAAGATCTTTGAATTTTTTTTTATCAGTTCATGTTCTTATGTTAAATTAGTCAATTTTTACTCATTACTACAGTTTTTAATTGATCAAAATTTATAAATATATGCATTCTGTTCAAATGTATCTTTATCTGCACATTTGCACTTTATTAATAAAGACATTGCAATTATCCTTGGAGAACATAACTGGTTTATTAAAGGTTTTTGCATTTAACTATAAAATTTAAATAATTCATATTGATTACAAAGGGAAAGCACAAACCATTTCAATTTTGCTGAGAGATACATGTATTAGCCCCAGATTTGAGTTTTATCCATACACATGAAACAGAAAGCTTGTCATATGCAAAACATAAATACTGTTTATCAAGGACTGCATTTTGGTACTATACATGTAGATAAGGAGTTAAGGTTAGGCCAAATATATTTTATTAGTACAAATATTTATGACATATTGAAAGGCTATTTTTTCTTCTTTTTTTCTGTCCTCATAGGAAGGCGTAAAAAATAAAATAGCCTTTCAATATGTCATTATTATTTGGACTTATCAGAGACATATATAATACAAGAGATTGGCAACTCGTAGTAGAGTCTATATAACGGCCAATGAAATCACTTGGCCACCGGAAGTGCTTGGGATTATGATGTGACCTGGGATGAAGGAGGATCGAGATGGGAAAATTCCGCCATTGTTGTAAAAAGAGACGATACGGTTACAGATTTGTTTTCTCGTTTATGTCAATTGCTTTCACAACTAAAGCATGTAAGTATATTCAAAAGATACATCTAACTAGTTCCACCGATTTGTTTATACTATAATGTGCTGAGATTGTGATAATAATCCAATGCAGACCTATTTAAATTCGGTCCATTCAGCTTCCCCTCTTTCAATGCGGTACCTCGAATTACCGAATAACAGTGTTATTATCCGAATAACTCATGTAATTACCGAATAACTCTTCAAATATCAATATTAACACATTTAAATGACTTTTAAACATATATTATTGAATAAAATTACAATAGAAGTGTATTTTATAACCTAAAAATAAAAAAAAAGTTGCAGGTAAGTTAATATTGATCATTATAAAATTATGGATATCGGTGTGTACTTCCAAGATGGCGACCAAGAAAATCGTAAGGAATGAATAAAAGAAAGATTGCATATATGCCTTCAAAGGAAAACGCTATGAAAATATAGTATTAAATAATTTACTGTATATACAGAGAATTGTCTAATAATTGTTTTTCAGAAAGGATTTGAAAATTTAACCAGTACATCAAAGCAATGCAATTACTCCAATCACTAATTACTTTTCATAACAATTTACTCAACATTAAATAAAATGTAATTAAGAATTTTCACATATTCAATTCAAATCTAATCAAAAAATTATTAGAATTGATTGTTTTAATAAAAACAAAGCTTCTGAATGGATGATTTTTATGTTTATTCTAATAAAATTTTCTCAAAACTAAATATAAGATTTTCATTGGCAAATATAAATGTTTTTACAAGTCACTTTAATTTTGTATAAAAAGCCATGAATACATGTGTGCTGTCTTCCATTTTCAAAATGGCTTTATATCCGTGTGTTCAATGTGATGAAGAATGTGTTGATTGCACCATTCAATGCAGTTGTTGTGATCGTTGGGTTCACAGTGCTTGTGTCCCAATGGATGACGCATTGTTATTGGCCTGGTCAGATGTGTCTCTAAAGTTCCTTTGTAAGGACTGTTGCTTTACAGACAACAAGTATGACATGGCCAAGGCGTTAGAAAGGTAAGTAATTTTCATACATACCTTTTATTATAAGCTATACAAATGCGAAATTGGGTTTTTTATATTATTAATAGAGAGTGAAACATGGTACAATTATCTTTTTTCAATTATTTTAGTGTTTAAGTAAGTGTTTAAGTAAGTATACAGTTTTGTTTATGCAATTTATTTGTATTCTGTTTAATGCATTTTTCTTTTATTGTTTCCCCACTGCTGTTTTATGCACTTGATACATAATGCATGTATAGTATTGTTTCGCATGTTTTCAGGTTGAAATTCTAAATAAAGTATTTCCGCGGACTATGACAGATAAGCCCGTGCCTTGTGCAGGATATCTTAGTAGTTATAAATTTTTTAAAATAAATTCTAAATAAAGTATTTCCGCGGACTATGACAGATAAGCCCGTGCCTTGTGCAGGATATCTTAGTAGTTATAAATTTTTTAAATAAATTCTAAATAAAGTATTTCCGCGGACTATGACAGATAAGCCCGTGCCTTGTGCAGGATATCTTAGTAGTTATAAATTTTTTTAAATAAATTCTAAATAAAGTATTTCCGCGGACTATGACAGATAAGCCCGTGCCTTGTGCAGGATATCTTAGTAGTTATAAATTTTTTACAATAAATTCTAAATAAAGTATTTCCGCGGACTATGACAGATAAGCCCGTGCCTTGTGCAGGATATCTTAGTAGTTATAAATTTTTTACAATAAATTCTAAATAAAGTATTTCCGCGGACTATGACAGATAAGCCCGTGCCTTGTGCAGGATATCTTAGTAGTTATAATTTTTTTTAAATAAATTCTAAATAAAGTATTTTCGCGGACTATGACAGATAAGCCCGTGCCTTGTGCAGGATATCTTAATAGTTGTAAATTTATAGACTTAAAGGGGCTTAGTTATAACATCCATTTCTATAAAAATATGATAAAGATAATATTTTTTTAATAACTAAAATTAAAACAAAAACTAATTTAAATAGTTCACTATTCCATATTTTATTTAAAAAAATGCCCACCCTCACATTGTTCATTGCCGTGACGTGGCGTGAGGGCTCCACTTTGGTGGTCTAAGATGAACACGTTGAGGGATTGTATGCAATCTTTCTTTTCTTCATTTCTTACGTTTTCCTTGGTCGCCATCTTGGAAGTACACACCGATATCCATAATTTTATAATGATCAATATTAACTTACCTGCAACTTTTTTTTAATTTTTAAGTTATAAAATACACTTCTATTATAATTTTATTCAATAATATATGTTTAAAAGTCACTTAAATGTGTTAATATTGATATTTGAAGAGTTATTCGGTAATTACATGAGTTATTCGGATAATAACAGTGTTATTCGGTAATTCGTGTTACCCCTTTCAATGCTGTAGAATCGGTGTGGCCCACCATTTTATTTCATAAAACTAAGAAATTTACGATAATATATGCAATTTTATAGTGTTATTCTACTCCCGATTGTTATCCCGTTAAAATGATACTATTTTCGTTTATTTTGATCAAATAGTGTTTTCATAAAATACCATCAAAGGTGATTTATTTAGTTTTTACATTAATACTCAAATCCAGCTATGCGAGAACTACCTTTTTTCATAAAACTTCGAAAATTAAGATTATACATGCAATTCCATAGTGTAATTCTTTTCCCGATTGTTATCTTGTTAAAATGATACTATTTTCGTATACTTTGATTAAATAGTGTTTTCATAAAATACCATCAAAGGTGATTTATTTTGTTCACATTGATACCCAAACCCGGCTATGCGGGACTTACCTTTTTTAATAAAACTTAGAAATTATAAAATAAATATGCATTTTAATGAGCCTGTATTTATTCCAAATGTTTTCTCGTTAAAATAAGATCAGCGGGGCATATATTTGTATTATAATGGACATGTAGACATTCCCAATTTATTTCTCTTTTCTTTGTAAATTTTCCCCATCATTCTCTATTCTTTATTTATTTTAGCACCCCATCATTCTCCAATCTTGTTTTTTTGATAAGATGTTTCCTCTTGTCCTTACTTCTCTGATTTCAAATATGCAGTTATTCCGATACTCTTTTGTATGAATGAAGGACAGTGCCAGAAAGTCACAATTCTTTTTTTCTGATTATTTTCCTTGAACAAAAAACACGTATTTCTATTCTTGAACTATTGTATACAAACCAACTTTGTATACAAAAATTATCACAACATATCAAAGATTATCAAATAATTGTTCCAAAAAGAAAATGTCAAACTGGTTTGGCATTTAAATGGCTTCATGGTGCCAATAAGTCTTTCTTTTGTATTATCAAAATTTAATAAATCTTCATTTTTCAAATATAATAACACATTTCGTAACTTTAATATGAATATATGTTTTAAAGATATTTCTCTTATATATACAAACAATTATCAAAAGATTATTTGGGATTTTTTTGTCTTGTGACTTTCTGTTCTACTAAATTTGTGACTTTATGTCCTGTGACTTTCAGTCCGTTATGCTTTTGTAAACCCCTTCTAGACCCTCATGAGACCTACAAAATATGTAGAAGCAGAGACTAAATAAAGTTAACGTTGATGTCAGCAACTTACATTGTATGTTCACGGTACCACTTTTAACACTTAACAAACATATAAAAAATGTGTACATATAGCAAGCTTGAAAGGTCTATACATGACAAAATGAAATTTAAAATAGATTTAGCCAGAGACATATAATACAATATATGTCTTTGATTTAGCATAATAAAAACCGGCAGAATGTTGTATGACATGCATGTAGGAAGTAAAGTTTACAAGTAATACAAATAGTCTATTCAACTCTATCTTTTTTTTTTAATTTAGAATGCCAAAGAGGAAAAGATGTAGAAATTAACAAATGGAGTTAAAAAGAGACTAATCCTTGACCATGAACAGCTGTTGGTACCAGTATGGAGGAGACATCTGTTCCTGTTTCAATCCACACTGAAGATGGAAAGAGAATGAAAAAATATGAACGCTTAAATTTGATTGTCATGCTGTTTCTTTTTCTAGCACCAGTGAAAGGCACAGAGCAACTGATTGCACAAGAAATTGAGACATTTGCAGTGAATGAGACACACAATAAAGATGAAGAAGCTTGCCATCTCCCTTTCACTGTATGCAATTTATTACAAGTTACCATCACTGATACATGTATATATCCTTAGCTGTACAGATACCGAAATTTGCATAGTTAAACTGTACCAGACCAGTTGCAGGGAAATGATCATAAAACTCTCAGTTATCATTGACAGTAAAATTATGAATAAATGATTGATAATAAAAATATAATTTATACCTGGAATTGTTTTTGTTCTCTCACATTTTGGTTTAGTTATTGAAAAAGGATGGAATAATGTGTAGTGATATTCTAGATATATTGTATACATAAATACATGTACATGTTCTGATTCTCAGTCTGACTGGTCCTTTTCATTTCAGAATACTGGGATGTATGTAGGTGTTTTTTTTACAGATGTAATTTGGTTTATTCAAACGCCACACCACATTAATTGGTTTATAGGTTTTATTAATATGAATACTGTGGGGAAAAAACAACAAACAAGAACATAAAATTGTACGGCTTGTGCTTATGGTTAAATCTATTATCATGCCTTTATTATGTATGTGCTTTCACAAAGTAAGGAGCCTGTAATTCACTGGTGTGTTGCTGTATATATCATATTTGGATTTTTTTTCTTATTATTTTGTTCATAAATAAGACTGAGTTTTCTTGTTTGATGTGTTAAACCTTTTTCTTAAATAGACTTTGTATAGTTGACAGTGCAATATGAATTTTACCCATTGCTTAGAGCTTTTTGGTCACCTTAAAATGTTGATGTCTGTATCATTTGGTTTCTTGTGGAGAGTTAGACATTATATTGCATATACTGTACAGAAAAAAACGAATGTCACACACTCGCACATCAATATGTAAAAAAAAATCTGAAATATTTGCCACTGGACGTTAACAACCATCAATTAAATCAACCTGATCAACAACAAACAAAAACGAAATATTTGCCACTGGACGTTAAGCAAGCATCAATTAAATCAGCCTGATCAACAACAAAGGAAGACACATTTTCGTGCAGTTTGTATAAAGTAACAAATAAAAGGGTTTTAACTAACAATCAAGTCAAAATGTTGTTTAACTATTCACACATGTCCATTTCTGTTTCAAAAATAAAAGGAGATTTTAACTAGTCTAAAAGTAAAAAAAAAAGAAAGCAGGGAAACATGTACATTACGCTTACAATATGGTTAATCCCTTTATATTCGAGGTCAAAAGTGAGACTTATATTGCAATTTTCTATTAAATGATCATTAAATGTAAGTCCTAACTAAATACACAATCCGTGAAAAGGAGAAGCCATAAATTTACCGACAATCATAAAAACAACTGAATGCAAGCTCATAATATTTCGAAAAACACAATTAGAAAACAATTTACAGACAATCATAAAAAATCAACCCAATACAAGCCAAATTAATAATGAACCCAGAAAGTAATCATTTTTTAATGATCTATGCAAATTATAAATATAAGACAAAGTTGATTATGATAAACGATATTTATCAAACAAATTAAGTTTTTTTTTCTACACATTATTTAATTTTATAATTTGTAAATAATATTTTCGGAAGAAGTGTGTACACCTGTGGTGTAACTACTTCGTGTGTACCAGGTGTCAAATAAAACTCATTTTAACAGGTTGTGATTTACCTGACCATCGGATAATTCAAGCCGAATATACATGTCACACTGCAGTGACATTATGTCTCCGAGACAGGTGTATATTTAATAGAAACCCATTATGAAACATTCAAATAAAATTAACTCTGATACAAGACATACAATTTATTACATATTAATTATTTAAAATCGTATTTCTAATACAATATCAAATAATGTCTCTTTTTCAATAATACAAATAATCAAAATTAAAATGACATTGAAATACATAATTACGTATGAACTAAAATTATTCAATTAATTATGTTAAATTTAACACTGAAACAGTTAATTCAACTTTACCATTTCTTCGAGTACCTTTAATACTTTGATAAAGTATCTATTGACCACAGAAATCTCGCGAGATTTAAATCTGGCCGAGTGAAATCACGGGATTTCGGCGAGTTGCCAATCTCTTGTATTATATGTCTCTGGACTTATACATGTATACTACATGTACTTCTAAATGTATTTTTTATCTAACAAATGGTTTTTAATCTTTGGCTCCTTAATACAAAAGTCGTTTTTTTCGCTGTTACCACATGTCAAAATATTAAGCTCAAAACATAATAAGATTTCTAATGAGTTGCGACCAACACCATCAGTTTTTATGTTTGCATCAATACAGAGGCGTTTTAAGTCCCTCAAGTTTAAATTCTTTACGTCTTTAAAAGTTTGTGGTGTTAATGGAAGAGGTTGGATTAATGTTGACACGCTTTTTTTGCTAACGGAAGACATTTTACACTGTATAATTTTTCAATTTCTACATTCTTGCCGCCTTGTTTACATTTAACCGGAACTCCGCCAGCGCGCGGTGTATTATGGGTAACCTTGAAATAGACTATTGTAAACTCGTACCAACGTCAACTCGTACCACTTTACAAAAACTCGTACCAATGCAAACTCGTACCACTGCTAACTCGTACCAACTTATTTAAATGCATTTAAATGGTGTTAAATGATGTATGTAATTTACTTTCACTCAATACCTCTCAAGTCTGTAAAATGTATATAATTTGAAAGTACAATGAACAATTGTTAGCTAATGTTCCCTGTCTATTGGATAGAAAATACCGTTGCAGATTTGTCTCCTTTGAAACGATTTTTTAAAACTTTTACTGATAAGTATTGAATTTAATTTTTAATCATTCCAAAGTAATATTTCAGGAATAAATCCTAACAGTTAATCAAAACGATTTTCAAAATGAAATTCTTACTTTTTATAAATAACAAGTTACAATGAAATGTAACCGTTTCCTGTTCTCGAATTATCCCGCCAAAAAAGCACATGGCTTTCAACAATTGTTAACAAAGCATTTAATTTGTGATCATGCATTAATTAATTTAATTTGGATATATAGATATTCAACTTAAGGTACAGTTATATTTTTCTTTCTTCTGGATTATAAACTACTTTGAAAGATCAGCTTAAAAAATAAAGCTTTTTAGAAAAAAAAAACATTCGTTCTTTGATAAAAAAAAAATCCAGTATAAAATTCAAGTAATAAAGTTTACAAAAAAATACCATAAAATATTCGTTATTTTTAATATATTTTTGATGGTACGAGTTTGCAGTGGTACGACTTCCCAGTGGTACGATTAAACTTTTTTGGTACGAGTTAACATGGTACGAGTTTCCGTTGGTATGAGTTAACTTGCTTCCGTATCGTTAGGTCGAAGAAATCGATTGTGGTCAATTGTGGATTGAAAACTATCGCATAAAATTATGTTGCGAGACTGAGAGTGAGAGTCTGAGTCGGGTAAAATTTACCCGAGAAGCTGCTCTATATGGATTAAATTAAGGATAAATTTTCTCAAAACTCGATTCAGATATATACATGATATATAATTTCATGGAATAAAGAAATGAACCAATCATAAAACTATTATACAATGTATTTACTTGCAAAATAACACAGGGTAACACACACACTAGATTTATTATGAATTTTGCTTTTATTATATATGTCATAATGGTCATGTGCAAAATAAATGTACAATAGTCTGGATGGGAACATTTTCATTTCGGTATTCAGGGTTTGAAATTATCATGAGTCCACACACAATAGCCCCTACAATTACAAGCATTTTAGTGTGGGCTACTTCAATTTTTTTTCTTTATATATAATTTACTTAATTTAATATATATGTTGGATATAAAATTTAAGCTGTGGGCTACAATGCTAAAATTTTTACTTCAATCCCTGGTAGAGGGGGGTAGGAGGGGTCCTGATCCCGAAATTTCGGGCCTAAAAACACGAAATCCCGAGGTCCCGAATTTAAATAATGTAAATCCCGACGTCCCGAAATTCGAAAACAAGAATTCCCGGATCCCGAAAGGGTCAATCCCGAAATCCCGAGCTTAAAAACAGCCGATCCCGGAGTCCCGATAAAGGTCCTATCCCCCCTCCTGGTATTACTATTTATTTCAAGAATATTTTATTGAATTATTATATCCAGTCAATTTATACAATGTAATACCCCCCCCCCCCCCCCCCCAAAGTAAAATCATTAAGGGCAAATAAAAAAAATATGTGTGTTTTCTATTTCCCTATTTACCCTATGATTTAAGGTTACAAATAGCTGTCTGCCTTAGAGTTTTTTTGTCGTCTTTTCAATAAGCATTTTACAATATAATTTCTCTCCCAGTGTTGAATAAAGTAAATTCCCTATTTTTTTCATAGATATTATTTAATTTGGCCTTATATATATACATGTACAATTAATAAATGTTTTATTCCTGCAAAAAATGCACTGTTGACTATATAATCTTAGGACGCCAGTGATCTAATGTTGCTTTTTTTTTTTATCTTACAGATGGTGACAAAACAGCACAATGTTTAGACTGAATCATAATGAACATGATGAATAAAACAAAAAGTGTATATTAGGTATTATTTTATTTTTAGATATTTTTATTTGCATGGATTATTTAATTACTTTATCAAATTATAAAAAAATACTATTATAGTATTTAATTAGCCTGACTCGCTGTCATATGGAATAAATATATTACATGTACCAGAGACATATAATACATTTATTATATGTCTCTGCATGTACTTACATTGATCTTCTAAAAATGTTTGTAAATAAGGTGACTTCACATTTAAATACTTCAATGTTTCAAATTAATTCTTAAATGAAAACTGAGTTTGACAAGAAGCCATATTTTATCAAATTGATTAATGTAGACAAATCTTTTTTACAGTTACAAATGTATGTGACAGTTAAACACTCAATAACTTTCTTTAATTAGTATAGTAAGATAATACAGAGTGAATGAATTATAAAAAAAGGTTGGATTCAGTTTTTAATTGTCAATTATACTTCCCTATATTTTTCGAAATATCTTTTCATATATGTGTAACCAAGAAATCCACTGTCTAAAACTAGGAGACTGATATGAGGATTTGGTCACAACTAAATGTTAAACCTAAGCAACCATGCACCATAAACTAGTAGTAATACACAAAAGATTAATTCCACTTAGTATATAATTTATTTCCAAGACTGGAAATTGTCACCAAGCCTGTGACTTCCAAACTTATATCTTTTACAAAATAGTACTATCTATATATGAGAATTAAACAATAAGCTAAGATCAATTATTACATAATGTGTTGACAAATATAAACAAGTTATTATCCAGATAAAGAAAGATAAATAATTAAAACAACTCTTTAAGCAATTTCTCTAATTTAGGGCGATATCTTTTTGCACCAAAAAGTAACTCATTTGTGCCACAACTGAATTACGCCAATACTTCTTTTGCGCCACCTAATTTCCAAAACTAAAGGTATCATTTGCGCCAATAAAATAATCATTTAATTCCGCCATTTTTATTTATTTTATTTAGCTCTGAATTTATCAATTTTGAAGGTCGCTCCGACAACATATCGGTTGCTTTTCTTTTGCATTTGTTTCGTGAATATGATCTTATTCTCCTTTCAAAATAATTGCACACGATTCATCTGTGAATAGCCTAGCACAACACAACTTAACTGTACATCTCTACCTTATATCTTCAGTTTTCTTTACAATGTCTGACGGAATTTGTGTTCTTTAACATGATGACTGGTTTTCCTCTATTGGACTCTATTATTTTTATGGTATGGAATACATCTTGAACCTTGACAAAATATTCTATTACTTAACAATTTATTTTTTGGTGAGTTTTCTTAAATTTGATGATAGAGTGTATAGTTTAATCTTAAATGGAAAAGTTGATTATAGTTCATGTACATGTATGATATAGGTAAAACATGTACAGGTATGATATAAGTAAAAAAAAATATTTACAGGTAAATGTGGCGCAATTTCATTTTAATTATTGGCGCAATTAATACCATCAAAATAAAAGAGAGTGGCATAATTAATACCTTTTCAAAACTGCAATTGGCGCAAATTGATTGGCATAATTAATACCTTTTCAAAACTGCAATTGGCGCAAATTGATTCTGCCCTTAATTTAAGAAGGATAAAAGGATTAAGCCCTGAGGCATTATTGTCACTTTGATTATAAAATGTCCATTATCAATTAGATATATATATGTCGTGTACAAGTTGCGATTTTGTACAGGTTATAACATGTACAAAAATGTTGTACATGTTATAACTTGTATGATGCAAAAATACAAGTTATAACATGTACAAAAGTACCCCATACATGTTATTACCTGTACAAAATATTGCTAAAAAATGGTTTTAACTTGTACAAAATTTTAAAATAAATCTTAAAGAAGTAAAATATATTAACTTATTGTCCAAGTAGAATATATAATATAAACATAATTAATGATTAATTCTTTGAGTCTCAAACATTAGCATTAAAAACCTAAACACATCTGAAAGTCATTTTAACTCTGTCATATATGTTTAATAAATAATGCACCAATTTATTTTTAGTAAAACTTATTTTATTATCTCCTAATTAATTTCAGCTATGTCAACCAGAAGGACTTTGAACACAGTTATTGAATTAGTTTCCTTGGAGACTTTAACAGTAATTGTTAAGACTTGGAACCAGACAGAATGAAACTGTGAGAAAGTTTACATATACATGTACAGTGTAACTTCAATATGAATCAATTGATACACCGTAAGTATATCTTCTATGAAAGTTATAAATTGGTTGTTCACAAAATTTAGTTTTTACTAGACAAATGCTAGATATATTTGAGCATAAAATACAAGACCAAATTATATATTAAAACAAATACAAAAGTTTTTCTAAATATTACTTTATTTCCAATATTTATGATGATATTAATTATATGATCAAATTGTTAGATACAACTATACACTGTATAAAATAGAGGATGTTGTATGATTGCCAATGAGACAACTCATCCCATGACAGACAACATGACAACAATTAACAACTGTAGCCTAAAGTAGGTCACCATACAGTCTTTAACAATGAGTAAATCCCATACCACACAGAGAGCTATGAAAGACCCTGTAATGACAAATGTAAAACAATTGAAACAAGAAATTTGGCCTTGTTTATGTACAGAATAATGAACAAAAAAAAAACAATATGTGATACAACAAACAACAACCACTGAATTGGGACAGACATAAACATGTGGCAGAGTTAAACATGAAAGCTGGTGCCCAATCCTCCCCTTACATGAAACAGTGGTGTAACAATACAAAATAACAACAAATTATAAAATAAGTTGAAAAAGTATTAACTCATCAGATGGATACAAATAGAAATACATTTAACCAAAAATAGAGGGGACATGCAAGTATACAAACAACTGAAAGACATTCAGTACAGATATGAGATTATTGACTTTCAGCAAACTCAAGCTTAATATGAGGTGTGAAAAATAACCCTAAATCTGATAGGTCCTGCAACTTTTGAACAACAGACTCCAAAAAATCAAAATTAAAAGTGAACTCAATCTAAATTTTGTGTTAAAATTTCATGAGAATTTGTTCAAAGCAAAGAAGACGATAATATTTAAGGACTATTTCTAGTCCAAGAATATAAAATGTTTGTCAACTATTTCAAAAAGACACATTATGTTTGGAAATGTATAACTTTCTTGGATGCACACATATCAAGTCTAAAATATATTTTTATTTGACCAAAAAACAAGGAAAATCAAGAATTTTACAAATTTTGTCTAAGTTTATTGCCATAGTAACTCTTAAATTGGTAAAAAAAAAACAACAACATTATTTTCTGATAATGGTGTACCTTAGTCTAGTTTGGACAAATTTTGAATTATTTAGGATAACTGTTATTTTCTTAGGAATATCTGGGCCAAATAAAAACCTTTTTTATTTAGCCCCTTCTACTTTGAGAATTGAACAAAGTGTTGTCATTTGAAAGGATGGATGGACAAACAATGGCATACCATATACATCCCTTACCTACTGTACATCAAACCAAAAGTAACAAAGTTAAAAAAAAATGTTTATATATTTTCAGATCACAATTATGTCAACCTAATCATTGGAAGTTTACCAAGTTATATGAGACCCATTGAAAGCCTGTAAAGATTCTACATGTATACATAAACGGAATAGACTTGAGCTCACACTTACAAATAACAAGACTAATGCACTCTCAAACAAGGATTATTCACGTTTCAATGAGTGAATTGAAGTGCATACTAACTGCGCATGGAAATTTGTGTGCATTTTAAAATATTTATTTTCATTTTATTAAATTTTTGTCTTCAACAAATTTTTGTCTTCATAAATTAAGCATGAACATACATGTATTGTTGTTATTAATTAAAATAGAAATAAAGAATAGTTTTATGTCAGACTCAATTTTAGCCAAATAATACAGTTAAATATGATTTAACTTTTTTCCAAATATATGAACATGTGATACAAGGAGAGGTGGGGTATAGGTTCATTGGACAGCATCCCAACAACACAAAACACAATACTTAAAGTTGAATACAATTAACAGAATAGTTTAAAACTTTCAATTGGCCATCATTCATCAAAAAGTATGAATATTTTCAAATTTATAGCCCAACAAATAAAGATCTGCTATCAACAAAAAGAAAACAGGATTAAAATTATCTCACAAATGAATTATTATTGTGCTAACCGGGTTTATCAGATCTAAAAATGGATACAATATAAACACTTGATTAAATAGTAGATTTTATGCATAAAACAATGCAGTATTACAACTGCTTTTACTACAAAGATGGAAGACCTGGATGCTTCATACTCTGTATATAGATGCTTCATGTTACAAAGTTTCCGTCAGTCACATGTCTAATGTCCTTGACCTCATTTTCATGGTTCAGTGACTACTTGAAAAAAGTTAAAGATTTTTTGTAATGTGAAATTCCCTCTTATTATAAGTAAAAGGATAAGTTATCCTTTTGGTATGTGCGTAGCTTGCAAGGTTCCCATGCTCGTCAGACAGTTTTCACTTGACCTTGACCTCATTTCATGGATCAGTGAACAAGGTTAGGTTTTGGTGGTCAAGTCTATATCTCAGATACTATGAGCAATAGGTCGAGTTTATTCGGTGTATGGTATGATTATAAGGTGTACATGTCTAGCTGGCAGGCGTCATCTGACCTTGATCTCATTTTCATGGTTCAGTGGTCAAAGCTAAGTTTTTTAGTTTTGGTTTTTTTTTTCTAATGCTATGTGCAATAGGTCAACTATTTTGGTGTATGGAAATATTTTATGATCTTTATATAAGTTGCACAGGTTTTATTTGACCTTGACCTAATTTTCACAGTTCATTGCTCAGTGTTTAAGTTTGTGCTTTGGTCTTTTTTTTTTAAAACTAAGCAAAAGGTCAACTGTATTTGTTGTATGGAAGAATTGTTAGCTGTACATGTCTTCCTGGCATGGTTCATCTGACCTTGACCTCATTTTCAGGGTTCATTGGTCAATGTTAAGTTTTCTTGGTTAATGTTTAGTTTATGTGACAGTTGAAATACAGCTTTATATTTAGGACTATCAACATAATATCAATGATTAGTAAAGAAGGCGAGAAATTTCAGGGTGTGCACTCTTGTGTTTCCTTACTGAATAAAAACTATGAGATTTAATTGCTTTTGAGACAATAATTAAGCAGTGACAAACAGGCAATTGGACCAGATTCCTTCTCAAAGTTTTTGAAATATAAGCAATTGATTTACAGAACATATATTCATTACTGGTTTAAATTTAATGCACACAACTACAATAACAATTATTGTTAATGCCAAGAGTATCAGGACATAATTTGGGTGTAACAGCTACCAAGGTATCTGTTAGCTTAAAACCCAGTCCCCAATCATGTATATCAAATAATAGATATTGGTTAATAAATAAATTTGGTGTATTTACTGTCTTCTGATTGGTTTAAATTATTAGTTTTATTTTCAATGTTGCCAATTTTTATGGCGACACGCCCACTCTGACGTTTTGTATTCATACGCCAACATGTGTGTACGTTATTATTGTTAATATGAATAATATAAAAAGTTCTTTGAAACTTATTTGTGATAAAAATTTATTTATAATGAATGGCAATAATTTATTTTGATTTTATTGAACCATAAAACTAATTTTTGACTCTTCACATTTTACATAATCCGCTTCGCGGATTATTCAATGTGAAGAGTCAAAAATTAGTTTTATGGTTCAATTATATATCAATATACTAAATAAATAAATGATTGGGAATATGTTAAAGTAATAAAAAGTCAAGAGAATTTCAGAACGCAATTTGGTTCCGAACAATATATATCACGCTTTGTGCATGCAGACTCCACGCGGCCTTCACGTGATTTTACTATTTTTAGAATAATTGCATAGTAACCAAATGCACTTGATTCAACCTTTACTAATTATGCAACATTTTCGAATAATTCACTAGAAAATATTTCAATAGATTCTAAAATTAATATTGTAAATATACACACTGCAGTTATTAATAGATAAATAAAAAAATAACTTGTACCCTTTAATACATCCAATCACAGCGTTCTTAAGTTGACTTCCTTCGCCCTGTCTTGGGTACACAAAAGGCCAACCTAATGCTGGGAAAATGTAACACTTCCGTTTCCCTATACATCAAGCATCATGAAATTGAATATTATGTCCAGAACTATACGAATGAAAATTATAATAGATCCAAATTTTATTCAGATATAAAGAAACCGAAGTTTTTTTTTCGATTTATTTACATAAACTTATTAAATCAGCTGCAGCATTACTATTATATGTAGACCTTCATTGCATAAAACAATGGAAATAACATTGTATATTGATATAAACGATCAAACTTGTAAATTCAAAATAAATAATAGCCATTCATTAAATGTGCAGTAAAAGTAAAGAGTATACATGTATGTGTACAATAATGTAAGAGAGAAGGGGTCAAGATAATGTTTTGATGAGCAGTAATACAAATACAATAAAAATGAATGCAGCAATGATCAGTATTTCAAAGAATTATTTCATAGGTGTCTACTTAAAATGCTTGAACAAGAATAGGATTTATAGCTATTAGGACCATTACATCTACATGTACCATTCATCTATTAAAAGGGGGCAGGTTTGTTTTCTCTCTTGGAAGTCATATAACTTTAAACTGTATTCATCAATTTTTTCATTCAACTGCTTGAAATTTGTGGTATGATGATGTCATCATTAGGAGACATTTAGTTTTTAGACAATAACTTAAGTATAAGAGAATGGATCTGTGCAAGATGGTCCAAAATTAAAATTTTGTTTGATTTTTATAAAAAAAATATTATGGGTTTTTTGTTATGCTGAATCTAACCATGAATTTAGATTTTGAGCCCCATTATCAAATTAGTCCACATTGAAATTCTTACGGTCCAAAACTAAACTTAGCTTTCATTAAAAGTTCAATTCTTCTGATTCTTTGATATATACTGAATCTCAACATGTATTTATGTTTTGGATATTATACCATATTACATTTACATATTATAAGGGAAATATATCCAGTTTTAAAATTTAAAGTTTTTTATACTGCAATCAGCTGTTTTACTATATACAGATAAAGCTATACGTATAAACGTTAGCTTTATACGTCAATGACCCCAAGTAACCTATAAGCCCCGCCTCCTTATTGTATTTCATCAACCAAGTCACGTCACGACCATGACAACGTAAAGTAACAATGGTCAAACTTTTATGAATTTAAACTTTTATGTCTTCAAATTGGTTATTTATATACCATGTTTATCAAATGTTATTAGTTAAGTTCATTTTCTCTTTCTAATGTCCTTATTATGCAAATGTCTTACCGCCTGGACTACGCTCATAGGGAAATACCCCAAAATGGTACCCCAAGGGGAAATTCCAAACAATTTTTTTAACAAATTTTATTACACATTTTTTTAATTTTTCATTTTTTTTTCGATTTCAGTATAAAGAAAATATACGTATAGTGTCTTGAAATATGAAATTTATTTGTATTCGGCACGAAACGGGAAAATGCTCGATGAACTTCGCATTTTCCCGTTTCTAAGCCTCATACAAATAAATTTCATATTTCAAGACACTATATGTATATTGTCTAATAATCCACATTTAATCTGTGCAAAAAATCAGCTATGTTAAATATATATATAATCATGATAATCACAATCCAAATTGAGATCTGTATCAATCTTGAATGTTGTGTTCATTTATATTGTTCCGGGTTCCATCTCTGGGTAGTATATAGCAGCACCCAACCATGCCAACAGAGCATTATATTTTGGAAGGAGCAAACTTGTTTTAACATTTCACTTTTGAAAACATTATTATAGATACAACATAAATAAATGCTGATTTCATGGATTTTCTTGTTTTAAACTTTTATTACACCTCGAGCTCTGTCATGATTGATGAAATGAAAGACTGACCATATTCAAACTTTAATTGATGATGTCAGAAAAAAGTTCAAGCCTGCAATAACTCTTGGATGTGTGGTTGTTCACAAATAAAATAAAACGGAATAAACATTATAATTGCTGTTGTAGGTAAGAAGATCTGGAACACATGTGAAAATATGTCACATTTTGTAAGGTTTGATATGACAAAATGAGATTACTAAATAAGACTGTAGCACATGCAGGTTAAACCATATAACCTATATTTGCTTAAATCAATATCATTTGAACTTTGGTGCATAGTCACATTAGTAATCATTCATGAACTCCATATTTTCATAATCATGATCATATATGTATTACAACACTTTTTTTAAATGTGTTAAAGAGTTTCTGTTCCAATTATTGTGTAAAAATCAATTGGCCAATATACTATGTGCTTATAAAGTTAGTGAACATATTGAAGGGGAAGTTAACATGGTCATTTGTTAATTAGTTCCCAATGTGTTTCACTATATGTCCAGGATGCAAACTTTAACTGACAACCTCTTTACTTCATACTTACAATGTCTTGACATACATGTATTGAGAGTACTGTACATAGGTGAAAACAAGGATTTCTCTCACTATACAAATCCTTTGTGAAAAGAATGAAAATGACACATTAATATTTTTTATGTTATTTAACTAACAATGTTAAACCTTGAACGGATATGATATGAACCTAAAATCTTATATTATGGGAAGGGGCACTGACTGACCTAAATTGGGGGGGAGGAGGACTGGGTCACACTAGATCCAACTATAAATGGATAAAGATGTCACTTTGGAAAGGAAACATGGAAAGGCTTGATGTGGTAGACCAAAATTCAATGAACTTCCTCCGTTGACAACCGCATATTCAAATTCAAATTATCATTTGTACTTGTCCAAGTTTATTTTTGCAGCATTTGTGCTTGTTTTCTCTTTGGACTTAGGAGGCACTATGCGCCTAACATACATTTCAATTATCTGATTCACGTTTCCCTCCATGTTTACTTTCCAAAGGGCTGGGGAAGATAACTGAGATATGAATGCACACACATAATAAAGGTCCTGTGTTGGACGTAAATTTATTGCTCATTTTTTATATCTAGGAAAAGTTATTTAAATTTTGGGAAGAAATTATAAAATTGAAGTTTTTCAAGCCGGTAACTAATGGTTCTGAGAACATTTATTGCGTAGATAAACGTTCCAAAATTTGGAACGAATTTCGAAAGCCGGTGGAGTAAGGGAAAAAAGTTCCGGAACGGAAACGATCACTGTCCGGAGTTTGAGGTTCCGCGTCTGCATTTTATGATAATAATCGTCGGTGAATTTTTAAAAGCCGAAGATTATGAAAAGCCGTAGATTTTTAAAAAGCTGAAGATTTTGAAAAGCCGTAGATATTGAAAAGCCGATGATTTTGAAAAGCCGTAGATTTTAAAAAGCCGAAGATTTTGAAAAGCCGTAGATATTGAAAAGCCGATGATTTTGAAAAGCCGTAGATTTTAAAAAGCCGAAGATTTTGAAAAGCCGACGATTTTGAAAAGCCGTAGATATTGAAAAGCCGTAGATTTTAAAAAGCCGACGATTTAGAAAAGCCGTAGATTTTGAAAAGCCGAAGATTTTGAAAAAGCCGAAGATTGTAAAATTTATAATAATCGGCGGGATTGTCAAAGCCGAAGATTTATTTGTATCCATGTATTTTTAAGGGGGAAAAATAATAATAATAATAATAATCGGGGGGTTCACTGTGGCTTTCCATAAAGGTCAGATGATTGATTTAATTTATTATACACATGATAACTTGATATTTAATTTTAATACATCCAATTGATTTTATTTGTTTATGTTTATTATATGTCTATATAACGAATTATGATGTTTAATTTAATTTAATTTTGTTTCATTCACATTATTGCTTTGTCTTTTATTGAGGCATCTAATGTTGATGCTATCCATGCTAATTGCATTTTGTTATGCAGATTATTCTGGTAACTTCCTATTATCAGGTATGTTATTTAAACTAAATATTCGATGCACGCTGAGAGTCATCTAATATGCTAGACAATACAATTATACATGGTACACCTAATTGTTATTTGATGTTACGAATTATTTAAGTGAATTATATTTAACTACTAGAGGCTTCACGGTGGGTATGGTTGTCCTGCCAGAGAACGTACTGTGCTGGTGATTCGGTCCTGACGGGTGCTGGTGGGTCCTGATTCTGTGCTGGTGGGTTTGTTTACATTGTATCAGAACGGCAATAAAACGACTGCGTCATAAGTACCATGCAAAGTATTATTACAACAATATAATATTGCAAAAGTCGCGCAAGTTCGTTAAACGAAATTGTCCTGACGATGTGCTGGTGATAAGAAAAACGGTCCTGGTTCTGTGCTCCTATGTCCTGGTTCTGTGCCTTTATATTTTAGTTAAAAGTGGCAAATATTCAAGATCATTGATGCTGTACTGTTATTGACTAATTAACTGTTGTCTGCTTTCTTGAAATTGACATTGTTATCAATCTGTTTACTGTTATTATGAGAGAAAAAATACCCCTATTTTTTATTCTTTTTAAAATTAACTGTAATTTTATTTATTGGACTGTTTATGGAACCCTTCTTGTCCCCTTTTAAGATAAGAAAATATGTTTACGATTTTCGGGATTACGATCATTTTGCAAGATCACCAAAATACGTTGTAATTTATACAATACTTATATAAAGTATATGATGTGGTATGTTTGTTGTCAATGGACAAATTTCCATAAGAAACCAAAGGAAGTATGTGTTAACAACCATACGTCATTGTACGACCTTTAACAATAACCCATAAAATAAAAATGTAAAATGTTTTGTATAAAAATGGAGAGCAAAAATATAGAAGAAAGGACTTTCTGAGCGTTTGAATCATATATCTTTAGCAGCTTAAAACACATTTGTTTGTGAAAAATTGAGTGCTGACTATAAGAATGACAATAGTATTGCGGGTTTGTTTGTTTGGTTTTTTTGGGGGGGGGGGGGGGGGGGGGATGGGGGATAAGTTAGAGCGAGGTTACAGTGAAAGTGTTAAGCTCGGAATAGTTTCCCGTAAGATTTAAAAGTTGTATTTTAAAAGAAAAATGTATCTTACACCTATTAAGAATCACTTGCTGTATCTGTAAGATTTTTTCAACATAATTTTTTTGTCTGAACGGTTATCAGGTAATTTTTTTTCGAAAGTTCGATAGAACACTAAAAAAAATCACTATTTTATGAAAGGGCAGACTAGAATATGTCAGAGAATATGCCAGAGAATGAAGACGAGATAACCTAGAGAACATTAACAAAACTAAGATTTCTTAGCTTTTTCATTTCAAAATTCCAAAAATAAATAAATATTTTTGATAAAGAATTACAGGGGAGGAAGTGAACAATGTGTCCTTCTTTTCTATATTTAAATATTTTTATGAATAAAAATCAAATGTGCCTTAATTATAATTGAAAATGAGTAAATGGAAAAACCTACCAAACTAAAATACACTTTTATTTTAATATTGGTAATATCACTAAGCTTTTAAGTTTTGTGTGTCCAACACACCATCTCTGTAGTAATGACTCCTTATTAAACGATATTTCACATCTTCATTTTTTTCTGCATTTTTTTATATTGTGAATTCTCAGTATTATTATAATAAAAAGTAGACTTAATTTATATTTAAAAAAACTGAATCTAAAGCCAGATAAATCAAACATTTTTGTTTCTATCTATCCGTTTTCAGGACTTTAACAATCAACGTAAACACGCTTGGAAATTAAAATGCGTACTCGGCTGTATGTAATCGATCATTTTTAGACACCCTCCTAAAAACAAGCCGGGGGTGGGGGTTCAGAGATGCAAATTAAGTACTTAGATCAATATTTTATATTTTCGTGTATGGTTTATCACCCCCCCCCCCCACCCCCACCCCACCCCCCCCCCCCCCTGTGGCCTGTCAATTACGAAAATGTGCAAACTGCAATAGTATCAAAACAGCACAGACAATGAATAATAGAGATATAATTTTGTACATATACATGTATCAAGGGGAAACTTCTTGCAACGCATTATAATTTATAGTTCATTATTGTATTTAGTAGAAAAAGAGAATTTAGTGAAAATAAAATCACTACCGAGTTGACCCTCTAAACTGTAAGCGTAACACAGAAATGCTCGGTAAGTTTTGCCCTAATTGCTTGAACATTTGCAATATTAAAGCCGATTTCAATGAGTGTGTAGACAAAGGGAATATCTTTGGTTATCTTGCTTGCTGAACAGAAAAGTAATTGTTAGGTTATGTAAACTATCCTACTTTAAGAGTAGACTAGTCCGACAAATGACACCTGTAGGACCAGGCTAATTCGAAAGGAAGGCAATATACCTTACATAACAATGACTTCATGGTTTAGCTAACAAGCAAGCTAACCAAAGATATAACCTTTGCCTACATACTCAATGGAATTGGCTGTAACTAAAAACTCGAATACATTTTAACAGACAGTGGTCTGGTTTGTTGATGAATATTGTTTTTCCTAGATTCACTCTTGAATAATCATTTGGTAACATTTGGTCAAGTAAATTGTAATACGGACGCCAAGACAATAAATGAACCTCACACGACCCCTCGACACATATATGATTTTATAGCTATTCGGGTTGAAAATCAGTTGAAATTAAGCCAGTTGTTTGTGTGTGTAAATTTGTATTGTTTTAAACTGTTATGACTTTTTAAAGTTAAATCTAGGTGTTTAATCTAAGAATTTCTATTTTAAACTTATATACTTGTTTTATACTCAATTGATAGTATGTACCCTTGTGTTGACCCCATGCTAAACATAACAAAAATCTCTGTACAAAGGTCTGTGAATTTTCTACAAAAAAAGTGATTTTATTTTCACTAAATTCTCTTTTTCTACTAAATACAATAGTATGGTGATCAATGAAAAAATGTAAACAAAGACGAAAATAATGATTTTTGACGTTTTCACTCATAGAAAATGGAAGAAAACAGTTGAGATTTTTCAATTTTGTTTCTTATGGGTTCATATGTAAACCATTAAAAAGTTGACCCTCTAGTACCGAGTAAAAAAATCAAAATGTCTATCTACCTTGCACATTTCAGAAAATTCAGATCAGATAACGAAACTGGGTCCAGCAACATTTATAAGCAATTTAAGATTTTGACCCTCACAGTTTCCATTCACCACAAATATTCTCGTTACAACGAATCATTTTAAATACAAAAATATATACCAGTTGCAGCCTTTTGTTTATCTATTAATATATGTATACGGATAAAGTTATGAAAGGCAGCAGGGTCACCAGGGTGAGGAGTCCATGTCATCTGAAATAAATGCTAAGCATAGATCTAGAAAGCGGCAGATAATCATGACATTAAAAAAACTCTCTTCTTTTAGACTTTTTTCGAACAAATCGACACATAAAATGAATTATATAGTATTGTGGAATTTTTAACTTGTGTTCAATTCATTGGTTACACCTTTTACAAGGATAACAGTCCTGTCAAGACAGTATGAGCTGGGTAAAATATTTCGGAAAAGAAGATGGAAATGTAAAAGTTTCCGTGCGTCAGGTGCAACAGCATACGAACAGTTAACATGCCTCGTCAGGGTGGAAGCTAAAAAGTCCACGAAAAATTTGATTTAAAACCTTTATTCGTTCCAACAAAGTTATTGAGATTTTATTGAGGATCTACGACAACAATTTTTTTTTTTTTTAGAATTTACAGCTCTTCTATAAATATACACAGGATCCTGTATGAGCCCTATATAGTCCCTCCCCCCCCCCCCTTTTTTTTTAATCATAAATCTCAGATTTTTCGATGTATATCACTTATTTGTACCATATATATACTAATATACCATATTTATACTCTAAATATGCATGTTTACTATCAACGTGAATCTCGCTCATGGGAGGGACTATATGGGGCTCATACAGGATCCTGTCCTCAAGCACCTGTGTAAATATATGCAAAGCAAACCATTGGTTAAATTGCTTGCTATGATTGTTTGGATTTTTGTAAACGACAGGTAAGTAGTCTGTTTACTATATACTACAATTTGTTTGGAAAATAAACATTAACTTCAATTCCTGTCAGTTTGTATTTGTCCAATCAAATCCCAGTATGTATTGAAACTCCGCCTACCTATTGTTTAAAACATCCAAGCAAACATAGCAAGCAAGTCAATCAATTTTTTTTTTGCATGCTTTTATAGAAGAACTGTACTATATAATGCAAAGAAGCGTTTAAGTCTTTCGCCAAAAAAATACTATCAATTTCTTTTTGTCCTATGTAAACTTCCGTACCATTTCCTTCCATTCATGATCATTAAATTGAACTGTAAAATATTTCTTGGTACCTTCTTAATTCCTTGATGAGTCTTATGTAAACATAATTATGACAATAACTGTTGTGAGAACAAGATTCACTGCACACTTTTAAAGTTCTGCTTCATCAAACATTAAAATGTGAACTTAAGTTTTGAGACTTTTTTAATCTACACGATTGGGATTTTTGTATATGAAAACATGGTTTATCTATTAGTTGAAAATGCGGCTTTGAACTAGCTTTCAGTACCTGCAAGCATTCGTTATTCAATAATGTTTGTCTTTGTGTTATTATTTTATGTAATAAATTGTTGTGTTGGTACACCACTGTAACAATGAAGGAGGAAATGAGGAGGGTTGGTTGGGTGGAAGTGGGGAGGGGTATGCGGAGCGCTAACAAACATGTCTATGCGGCATGGGCTTTTATCATTGTTGAAGCATCAATGTAAGGGGCATCTAAAATATCTTAATAAAACTATTCTTATTTTAGATACTATATATTGTTATCTGATATTGGACGAAAGATGTTGCCCTTTTATGTAATTATTTAATACAAGTTACGATCATTTCAAAACACATATTAAACAGTTAAATGGATGCACAAGAGCTAAACTAGGAGTCATAGATCCTATTGACAACAATTATCTGCCCAATTTTATTGATTTTGTAACATTTGATTCAAATATGACCAACTTCTTATCCAAAATCACCAGCACCGTATCAGGACCCACCAGCACAATGACAGGACCCACCAGCACAGTATCAGGACATGAATAAATTGAGAAAATGCTAAATTTTAGATAAATTGCAATGTTTTTTCACAAAATAGTTTTGTCGCGTGGATTGCGGTATAGAAAGCGGACTCTATGAGCATTTTTTGTTTTATTTTTTCAGTTCGAGATTTTCTGAAAATGAGCATTTCTGTGTTACGCTTACTGAAACAGTTTAGAGGGTCAACTTTTTAATGGTTTACACATGAACCCATAAGAAACAAAATTGAAAAATCTCAACTGTTTTCTTCCATTTTTTATGAGTGAAAACGTCAAAAATCATTATTTTCGTCTTTTTTTTCATTGATCACCAGCACCCGTCAGGACCAAATCACCAGCACAGTACAACCATACCCACCGTGGGCTTCCGTTAATAAGAAATATTCGGTAAATGTTTTAAATTGACATTTGATTAATTGATTTATCATCAATTCTTTTCCGTCATAGATATTGCGTTATTCATTTCAGAAGGAGAACAGCCCGTGTTACTGAGGACAGCTGCACTGTTCCAAAAAGAACATGATGAAGTGCCACCCAGGACGCAAATTACAACATCTAATGCACCAGGACCATCTACCACGTTTAACAGTTCAGAGGATTTACCGAATAATGAAGAGTCCGTAATGCCTGCGTATTCACAAAACATCAATGAACAAGGTGCATTTCAAAATTTTGAATCCAAAGTCAATTCTGTACATGGAATTGCCAGCATCAGCAATGATTTGGGTAATAATGTTTCTAGCCATATCAGACAAAAATCTTAAAAGGTGAATATATATTGATCTGGGTTGTTTTTTGTCAAACCCAGTACCTATTGATGATAATTCTAATACTTTAATAATTCAAGATGCATCAACAGTTAAGCTTTATATTATTAGTCAGTGGACTGATGCATTCCTGGTTTTCATTGATATTTACTTGTCAAGTCATTTGGGATAGGCAAGAGGACTTCTGAAAGACACGAGTAACATACGACTCGACGAAAGTCAGATTTCCAATAATGATATACTATGATAAAGTGTTCATTTTATATCATAATATTTCTCATACAGAAAATAATAATTTCATACTGGGCTTGCTTTTAGTCAGAATCAACTGTACATTTATAATATTGGGTTATTTAACTATTTTCTGAAATTGACATATTTTTGACCCAATTCTCTCCTTTGATGGTCTTAAGTATGTTGATCACTCGATCTCGTGTTTGTTAGTGTCATCACTTCTGATTACATGTGTGTAGCAATTCAATTGTTAACTTAGCAATTTCCTTCAATCGGGACAATTTGTAATCACCGATGAAAGCAATTGTTTTGTTTCAAACTTGTTGAATATTGTCAGTTTTTAAAGACGTCCCAGTAAGTGAAAATGAACCTACAATTGCCATATCTCTTACACGTTAAATACACCCTTGTAGATTTCGAAAAAGAGTAGGCTAATGCCGCTATAAGGCAGCACTCGCACCTGCAAAGTGGAAAGGGATTTATATAAGTTGCAAAACTTGTTTCCCAATCCACTATAAATAAATATGTTTAAACTACACCTACAATGTCCACAAATTATTATGAAACAATATATGGTTACTATTAAGAATCTTCGTTTCTGATGGATGCTTTCTTCTTTAAAAAAACAAAAATCCACGAATTTAAAAACCAACAAACATATTACTTTTGCTCAAACCACAAAATTTAATACCCACGAACTAAAGTATTTTCACAGTATCTTGTCATGCTGATCGTTTTAAGTTGAGGAGAATGTCTTTAACAAATTAATATTGAAATATAGTAAAAAAAACTTGCATGTTACATGTTATGTAATTTTTTGTCACGTCGTTGTTGCTTACTTAGCTGGCATCAGTGAAAGTCCTGTTTAACTTAATATCCTAAAGATTCTTTTAGCAAAGAGAGCTCGGTGTTTAGTCTTTTGTAGACGAAACATCTATCCGACTTTCAATATTTGAATCCTGGTATATATGATGAGTTTTTTTAATGAAGAGTTTCGAAAAAGGACAACAGAAGAACATGGACATCAAGTGGTTGTAATGACCCAAATAATAATATCTAAAACAAACAGACATTGTTCGTTACCTGGTGCTGATATATTCTTGTTGAACAGTCCTCCTGCATTTTGATTTTGATTTGTTTGATCAAGTTTCACCGACTTTTCCATTCTTGCCTCCAAACGACAAATTTTGTTAAACACGTATTGGTCTACAATGATATATGATATAGAATTTAATAATTTTAAAACTCAAGTGTGTATATAAATGAAAAAAGAAATTGTCAAACAGAGCTTCGATTATTAAAAAAACGACAAAGCGGTTTGGCAAGAATGTTTTAAAGAATTCACATCTTCAGAAACGCCCACTTTTACAATTGAAAAGAAACGACAGCCACATATGAATAAAGAATATCGGCTTGAATACTTTTGGTCTGTATTTCAGTTATGTCTATCACACCAATATCTATCATGTCCTTATCTCAGACAAAGCTTACCTTAGCCGTATGTGGCATAATCTTTGGGAGTTTTGGGTCCTCAATGCTTTTCATTTTTGTACTGGTTTGGTTTTATAACTGTTTTGATCTGAGCGTCACCGATGAGTCTTATGTAGTCTAATTGCGCGTCTGACATATCTATACTATTAAACGAGAAGACCTCATTTTAGGTGTCGCTTCTCTTCTTTCCACAATAAATTAATCGACACGCCTCTGTGTCCTATAGGTACAGTGCATAGTGCCATTTGTCATCCATTCATATGATTATTGAGATTGAGTTATTTTTGGAGAAAAACGAGAAAAAAGGCATCCGGATATTGTCCCGTCATTGGACGCAATTTTAAGTCAGATAAGACTTCCGGTTTGCGTTTTTCTATATAATTTGAACATACATATACAAAGAATAAAGTGTATTTTCAGAATTCTATCTGCTATCATTTTCAAGTTTACTATCCACGGCAGTCACAGAGTTAATTAAATAGAGAGGGTCTGTTTACTATACCAATGACCACTATGGATCGACTTAGAATTGAAAGTAAATACACTATATTTATATAGTAATGAATGTTCATAATTTACAGATAAGCGCTAAAAATATTCATGTGAACTTTTGATACCTTTTCTGAAATTCTCCAGTCATTAAATCTTTTACAAAATTCATTGATTACAAAAAAAAAGAAGATGTGGTATGATTGTCATGTTGAGACAACTCTCCACAAGAGACCAATATGACACAGATATCAACAACTGTAGGTTACAGTACAACCGTCAACAACTAGCAAAGCCCATACCGCATACTCAGCTTTAAAAGACCCCGAACTGACAATGTAAAACAATTCAAACCAGAAAACTAGCGGCCTTATTTATGTACAAAAAAATGAACGAAAAACAAATATGTAACACATAAACAAACAACAACCACTGAATTATCGGCTCCTTACTTAAATGTTCATAACATACTTAATGTATGTTTATATAGAAATTGATAGACAACCAAAAAATGAGAATATTGGAAATAAAGGAGGAGGGATAAAAAAAGCATTTTCCTGTCCCCAATAACCTATGACTTATGATACATTTGCTGATTTTTTCCAGTCATTCAAAATTGTACAAAATTCTTCCAACAACACTTTACATACTTTAAACTACGCTCTGAATGCCCGCGATTTCGAGGGTGTGTTCTAGTTATATTATAATCCTAGTACCATTGATAAATACTTGGTAGTTAAGCTTTTGAAGATCACTTTTTTATTTTTGAAATTTATTTACCAATGTGAACTTATGGGCATATATCTGATAACGGCCATAGAACTAAATTCTTAAATGCTTGTCAAATATATTTTTGTCTATATACCTTTAAGTGCTTCTTTGTTATTCTATTATTTGGTAGCTGTTATAATGATTAAGATTATACCACAATGTTGCTGTAATCTTATCTTTGACAACTTTACCTATTATGTCTGTGAGTTTGTTCACACATCGTTGTCAGTATCATGTAATTTATGCGACTGTCATGCAAGTCACAGGTTTAGCTAGCTTTAAATCCGGGTTTAATCCACCATTTTCTACATAAGAAAATGCTTGTACCAAGTCGGTAATGTGAAAGTTGTTATAATTGGTATAATATTCGGGACAACCACATATCAACAATATTAAGATTAAAATGCATCCATATGTTAAAACTATACCAAATTATATTATTATGTCTTATATAATCCTGGTACCTTTAATAACTATTATAGTTTAAAGTTTCATTATATGACAAGAGACGGTTCGACCTTAGTATATTTTCTATGTATCAACATTTTGAATAATCTGTGTGTATTATTTTAAGTCAATAATGTTAACTTAGCATCTAAAGCTACATGTATTTTCTACATTGATGAGCTCCTTTTTATCGTGTGTAAAAATATACAATCTACCCGAACATAACGTATACTTTGATATTGATCGCGGACTTTGACTTCAATAACTCTATAAGTTAACTGTAAATTGAATACCTACAATCGAACAATTATATAAAACCAAGCGTAATGCTTCGGAAATAATCATTTTCCGAAACACAAATCTACTTGATATTTCCGACTTTAAATTTTTAACCGTCTGTTAACCTCGTATAAAGGTTCGAACCACTGGGCCCTGAGTCTCCTTGGCTGAAGAGATCGAGATTACTATTTTTGTTTAAATTAATAAGGTCTCGCAAAATATCAACACATGTAAATTGCTATAACAATATAGAGTAACAAAGTCAACAATGAACACATAAAACAGAGCATTCAAATAAGTCTATCAAAATATTGCATTGTCAAATAAGATAAAAGTAAAAAAATGTAAAATGCATATAAAAGGCTTCTTAACAAACGGAAATCTACCGTAAAACACTCTAACTTTACCGTAATCTCATTAAATATCTAATTCAAAACCCCAAAACAAAAACTCTCTAACTCAATTATTACTATTGCACGCTACGGAATTAGACTCTATATTTAAAGGGAACTTTAGATAATATAGGTCAAAATAAAGTAACGAAGAATCACCCTGAGAAATAAAGCATATCGGTTTTACTCAAACCAAAATGTAGTGTCTCATTTAGACATCGGGATATAATAAACCCGTATGCCCTTAATAATGTAAACAAACCACGGCGGTTTTATTCAAACCAAAATGTTAATTATGTCTTATACAGACCTTGGCATTATTCGATCAAACGCACGAAATAATATTTATATACCTATATGGAGTTATTTTCTTTCAGAACGACAGGTCATTCTTTTTCAGAATCAACCCAGACGATACCATGTTTCAATGATATATGCTCCGGGGCATAAAATAATGGCCTGTTTGAGGTCATTATTCTTCCTTGATAAACATGCAATCTATGATTTACTTCAAATCTTTATTCGTCTTATAGTTTTTTGCCGATTTGAAAATTTACTTTTTAAAGTTCAATCGATGATAGATGTAAAAGAAACCGTCATTGTGGTCCCGCATTTAATTTTAGAAACAAATAACGTGAAGTTTTGTTAATTTATCACTACAATAAAGAAACATTATCATATATGTCAGATGAATTTTAATATAGACTTTCATAAAATAAAACAGATTCAACATATTCGTGTGTAAGATTTTGAAAATCTTATTGAGTCAAACTGAATAGGTTGATTGATTTTTGTTTTTTTTATAGACTAGGCTCCGTATTGTAGGCCGTACCTTGACATATAATGGTTTACTTTTATATATTGTGCGCTCATACCACATATTTCTATATTTATTTAACTTAAAGATGACTTATAAAATATAAAGACTACATCTTCAAAGCAGAAAGTTAATTGGTAAACTATTCACTAGTTATCAAACATTCAAACAAAATTCATATATGGTAGCCCATCGTCATATAGTGAAAGTGACGATCACCACTGACAAATGACTATGGTCATGTACAAGTTACGACTATCCAATAATCAAGTTACCACTATCATAACAATCAAAATATTGGAGGGACGATGATCTTCCGTATATTTTCAATGGCTTTTATTTCTGTGACAAGGTCACATGTGATATTAAGAACACTCACATACAACAAATTAAAAAAAAACTATTTTACCTGTTTTAGGCTACGTCTTGTTGGGATCAATTACGGTGATCAGTTTAACACCAGTGAATACTTTCACATATAGAGGGGAAAAACCGTTTCATTAGCTAAATATATCAAGATTAACCAATACCAGACTGCAATTATATTGCTCTATTTTGTAAGCTTTTGAATAGTTATCAAAGATACCTGTGTTATATTTTTGTATGCCAGACGCGCGTTTCGTCCACATAAGACTCATCAGTGACGCTCAGATCAAAAAAGTTTAAAAGCCAAAAGTTTAGAAATAAAGAGCATTGAGGATCCAAAATTCAAAAAAGTTGTGCCAATTACGGCTAAGGTAATCTATGCTTGGAATAAAAACATCCTTAGTATTTCGAAAAATTACTTTTCAACCAGTAAATTTATAAAAATGACCAAATAATTGATATTCATGTCAACACCGAAGTGTTGACTACTGAGCTGGTTATACCCTCGGGAACGGAACGTCCAATAGTAATGGCATCGACCCAGTGGTGTCAAACATTATCAAGGGTACCAGGCTTATAATTTTATAGGCAAGATGCGCGTTTCGTCTACATGAGAATCATCAGTAAAAACACATTATTGCACTATTCATGATCAAAGTTTTTAATAACTACATTAAATACATTTGATCTTTATACAATTTTATAAAATTCATCTAGAAATGTCGTAGTGTATAAAATTGAAAGAGTAATTTTCGTAAATATTTCTTTTTATAAAAGATATCTGGTCCAGTTTAATCAGCTGATTTGATAAATTGTTGGTGTTTTACACTAATTTTATCACTTAGTCTTACTGTGTTTATTGTTGAGGAATTTAGGAAGCATGAGTGCCCGGGGAGGTCCATAGACGTTCACCAGGAAATTGTTCAATCGAATATGTACATGTTATGTAATTTCTGAAGGATTTTTTTTTTAATACAACCCTTTCATCTTACATGTTAAAAAAAAGGTATAATAAGTCTGTGTCGTGAGTTACTGAAAATGTATATTGAGAATATCCCATAATTAACTTCTAAAGATAAGGAATATACACTGATGAAAAAGCAAATAAAATCTTATTGTTTACATTCTATATAACAAAATATTATTTTAAATTCCATCCCGAGCGTAAGTAGTAAAGAAGACTTATGAATTATTTTTTTCAGGGGTTAACAGGATTTCACGTTTTTAGTTTGAATGTAGAGTTGGTGTATAGTATTAAGGGTTGTATGCGAGAAATAAATAATTTTTCTGATAGAATAAACAAATTCAAAACCAATAAAAAATTGTAAACATATATATTTTAATTAAGTAAATAAATTGATCGGAATAATAATGATACATTGACCTTAATTCTTTTTGGTCTATAACTGTCAAAACATTTGCGCCGGAATTTCTTCCATTGACATCGTGATATATTGTTTACTTTGGATTATCAATATCCTTTGATGTAATGTGATATGATTAAATGTGATATTATTTGTCTCTTCTTCTTATATAATAGTGCTTGAAAAACTGGTCATTATCGTGATATATAGACTGTCCTACGGGCAGTCCATGTATCACGATAATGACCAGTTTTTCAAGAACTATTATGTTTATTTCATTGAGAAACCATGTTTTGGAAAATTCTTATAAATTCAAAACGCCTAAAGCGAACTCGAGTAGTTGTACGATTTCTATAGCAAAGAGTGAAGACCACATGGCCCGGGCGTAGTAATACTGCCATTTATTTTAGTATGTTCAGTATATAAATTCTTAATTAAGTTCTCTTTAATTTCACAATTAACGAAAAAAAGTAATAAACAATTAAACTACTTGAATGTAATATTAAAAACAGGAACATGTTTTATATAAAAGGTACATCTTTCTCAACAGAGAAACCACGCCCCACCGGTCATTAACAGAAAAACCAAGCCCCAACAGACATTATCAAACGGAAACCACACCCGACCGGTCCATATGTACTGTGTATCACAGTATAAATTTTCAATTTTTGGTATAGTACATACATATTGTAATTTTGTTTAGTATTTTTTTTGTATTTTATATGTCATTTATGTACAACGCCATTGAATACATATTGTATATGTAGAAATAGGCGTTTAATTAAGTTTTCATGTTTCATGTTTCATATCATAAAAAATTCATTAACGACCGTGTTAGATTTGAAATGTAATTCCAAAATTGTTGGGTTACTTCATTTATTATTACTGAATTTATTTATTTTATTTGTAATTCTTGTAGATACGACTTTTGGGTATTTGCGCATACTTGTAATGTTGCGCTCTTATGAATTGTTATATTTCCCGTTTTTAAAGTTTTATGACGTTTAGCCTTTTACGTACGTTACGTTGTCTAGTTTTTATTCATTACATGTTATTTTATATTCGGAGAAACATCGTTATTTATAGAGAGATCATAATTGGTAAGAAATAATTTATGTACATTTAAAAGAACAATATTTATTTAAAGAAGGAATATTAAGAATAGTAAAAGTATTTATAAAGTAATATTTATTTCAATTAACTTTTTACTTTAACAAGTTATTCATTAAGCGTGAAAGAATGTGTTTCCTATTGTTTGTTTAGTATTATGATTTTAGTGTTTTAAGTTATATTTTTACTTACGATGTATGTTTATGTGTATTTGTATTCTATTGTAGAGAATCGGTTGATATGATAAATGAGTATAAGAAGCCAAAATTAAATGTAATTTTAAAGAAAATAAAAGATTCTTATAGACCGCATACTCGAGTTTTCGCCTTATTTATAATTTGATGCCTAAATGATGTGATCCGCTAAAGACCGGTTTTCTGGTCCGTATTGTTCTGTTAATGACCGATGGAATTTATTACTGAAGATTAATGAATATCATGTGACCCCTTATTATCCAATAAGAGAATCTTATTCTCAACCGATATGAAATAATATAGTATATAGTTTGACGTCAGGTTTGTACACATGAAGTCACTTATCTAGTCGTTCTGAATTTCATTCTGCATATCACACCCTTTCCTTACGTCACCTTGTTCAGTCGTTGTGTAATTCTCGTATCACGACTTTGACACGAAAGCAGCCATAATCAGCCACGTCTTTTTGGCATTTTAGTAACTATACTTTAAATTCAGTTATCACTGGGACATCTTTCGGATTTTGTTTCATGTTTTAGTTTTATGAGTGACGTTATATTTTGTGACGTAATCAAGTACTTTACAGAATATCCAAGCAGCTCTTTAAACTTCGTTAGCAGGTAAAATATTGAAATTGAAAAATTGAAAAGTAGTATTTTGTCATTGATAACCTTAGCCGTATTTGGCACAACTTTTTGGAATTTTGGATCCTCAATGCTCTCTAACTTTCTACTTGTTTGGCATTATAAATATTTTGATTTGAGCGTCACTGATGAGTCTTATGTAGACGAAACGCGCGTCTGGCGTACTAAATTATAATCTTGGTACCTTTGATAACTATTTGTAAATGGTAAAGTAGTGTTAGTATGGTATGGTTATAACGTGGCTCATGCTTCAAATGTTTATTTAAAGTGATATTAGAAAGGAATTCATTTTAACGTCGTTTTTTTTTTACCATATTCCATCTGAAGTTTTATCGCCACATGGAGAGCACATGCAGTGAGATTGATTCTATAATTCTTTTTTCATTATTATTTCATTTTAACAAATATAACTAATTGATGCAATGTTGACTTAAGATTTGTAGATTATAATAATTATAATGATTTCGTCCTTGTTAAGCTAATAATAATATGTACGACCATTTGAAAGTAAAATAAGCTGATGAAAAAAATAAATAATATTCTACACACATTGTGCACAATCAATTACCTCCGTAATTTTGAAATATTTTGAAACTGATATGATATTCTATTTTGTTAGTTAGATAAATTTGATAAAAAGTAGGCGAATATTCAAAAGAGACCTTACCATGAATTAATGTCGAATACTTTGTATGTATATACCGTGAACATCTACAATGTAAGAATACATCGAATCTGAGTATTGTATGGTACTTATCTATTCAACTAATGTAATAGTATCTACAATTTTTGAAATAATATTCTTTAAAGTGTCATGTTGGTTACCGACATTCAGAGTCTGACATAGGTCAACAAAGTTTTTCAACTGTTTCTTTTCCAATAATGTTAAACAACAGAACATAATGTTCTATTCAAGCTTAATGACCTCGTTTATATTTTTAAACAATTTAAAAATTTGTGTGGTTGATTTTATAAGGTAATAAAAATCTCTGCCAGAGTACTAATTTGTTTAAAGGGATTTTTTTTATAAACATTACTTACATAGAAAAATGATTTCTGTCAAAAAAAATACATATAGCCAGCAGTATTAAGTTACCCAATTGGCATGAACCAAAACGCAAATAAAGGTAAATTAAAAGAATAAGTTGATTATATGAATGTCAAAAATTATGAATAAAAAAGAGGAAAGGTTCCGCCATAACGGAAATGTAACACAGGAAAATAAAAGCCATATATATAGTATATCAATAAAATGGACGGAAGAAATTATCGATTCTGTTTAAAAGCTTCATAAAATTATTTAAAATGCGTGTGCGTGTCACTGTTTTTTTATAGATATAATCAGTTGGAAAGTTGACAGGAAATAGATCGAACTAAAGTTGTCTTATATAGTACATTTGCACTATTTTCTTTAACAAACAATGAAAAAATAACCAGATTTTCTGAAAGTAAGTTTTAACCTATAAATTAGAAAATTACCAAAAGGAAGAGAAGCGGAGATAACTGTTATTACCACTATATGGATTAAACTATAGAGTATTTCTAATATCTAAGAAAATGTCAAAAACAATTCTAATGCAATTTGGATGTAACTATTTTTTTCATTGGCTAACAGTTGCCGTCAAATCCACAGTTGACCAGGCGTAACTAAGGAGAGACCCGCCATTTTGAATTGATGAATCAACAAATGTTCGATTACTACTATATAATCAAAAATAAAACAACACCTGCCTCGAATTTGACGTTTTTAATGTAATTTTATCCAAATTTGAAGCGTACAGGTAACGAAATAACCTCCAGTTCGTAAGTTTTGTTTGTATGACGTCACGTTTAGCCATGACGTCTTTGTGCCAAATTTAGTCATGAAGTTTCGCGGATTTTTTTTTATTTGACAAATTTAGACATTTTTTCAAGTTTTATCGTATTTTTTTCTTTTTGTAATGCATTAGAATCGGAATAACAGTACTGTAGTTAAAGAGTTGCCACCGTCAATTTTGATTTGACGGTCGCAAATCTCCGTTTTACTGTCTCCGCTCCGCGTCGCCAGTAAAACTGCATTTGCGACCGTCAAATCTACAATTGACGGTGGCAACTCTTCAACTACAGTACTGTTATTCCTTAAATAGCGAATATCTTTAAAGATGGAAAATTGTAAGGTTCAACCCAACAAAAAAGAGCAAGACTCGATAACTTTCTAAATTATTCATTGCTGGTCTTCCAAGTCCCCCAGGAAACCTCATTCTAAAACAACTATACCAATTGCATCATTAATAACAATCGAGGTTCAATATTACTGTGAAATTACTGACTCTAGGGGTGGTGTGAATTACATGGAAATGTGGATCTTGAAAATTTTAAAGATCTGTGTATACAATAAATATACCTTTCCTCTTGTAATAGTATTACATTCTTTTATTTTTCTACCTTTTGTATAAATATTCCTGATTGCAAACAAAATGACAAATTATAGATATAAAGGTGAGTGACCATCGTAAAATCAAGTTTGTTTACGCAAGGATACATCGTGCTTGATTAATTATCATTCTGAGTGTCCTTATAACCAACGATAAACATGTATTCCTGGATCTGCCAAGTGATCCACGACACCTCTTTCTAAATATAAACATAAATTTTATCAGCAATCAAAGCTGTATTTCAAAGGTTTTTTGAAGCTACATATGTTAGAGGTGGCGTGAATTAGATGTGGATCCTCAAAATTCCAAACATCTTTTAAATTTCATTCAATCTAAGACTATCTCAACTTCCTATAGTATTAAAACATTTGACATTTTACGATTAACACAAGTTTCCATTTCCAAACTAAAAGACAAATTGAAAGAGCTGGAACTGCTTTGTTTCACTAAAAGAATAACAAACGTAGATCCAATATCTTGCCTTAGGAAACAATAGATTCTACTTTGTAAAAAATCACTCCGGATAAAACAAAAATCATCTGAACCTGACATTATTAGAATGCTTGATTTTTTTATTCCCAACATATTAATTACGTTTGAAGACGTGTTTTTAACCAACAATCGGCAATACCGAGGAAAACAATTGTTCTCCTTCACTTCTTGTAGACCTGTTCTTTCCTTATTATAATTCTGACTACATACAAAAACTTCGAAGGAAGAAAAAAAACCAGTAAGCAGTAGCTTTTAACTATAATTTCCGAAATATAGATGATGTTCTCTCACTAAATTATTCAAAATTTAGAGACTATGTTGAACGCATCTATTACATCAAAATTGAGATAAAAGTATACATAAGATATATTTAAGTCTGCCTCATATCTTGACACACATCTAGAGATGTTATGGAATATCAGTTTCAGGAATATGACTTTATACCGGGAACTATTAACATGACCATTTCGACGGGTGCCACATGTTGCAAATGTGGCGCAGAATGTGCCCCTCTTCTAGCACACCGGAAATCACCCTTAGTTTTTGTGGAGTTCGCTCAGTTTTTAGTTTGCTATGTGGTGTTTGATGAATAAACTAATCATATATACCAGGATTGAAATTTTATATTAAAGCCAGACGCGCGTCTCTTCTACAAAAGACTCAACAGTGACGCTCGGATCAAAACATGTTAAACCCCCCCCCCCCCCCCCAAAAAAAAATACGAAGTTGGAGAGCATTGCGGACCAAAAATTCTTAATATTTTGCCAAATACAGGTAAGGTGATCTATTCCTGAGGTTTAAAAGCCTTTGAATTCAAATTCAAAGTTTTGTATACAGTTCATTTATAAGTATGAGCTGATCAATGATAACTGTAGACAACACAGAAGTGCTGACTACTGAGCTTGTGATACCCTCGGGAAAATAAATCTCCACCAGGAGTAGCATCGTCCCAGTGGTTGTAAATAAACTCATCATAGATACCAGGATTGAAATTTTATATTTACGTCTGACGCGCGTTTGGTCTACAAAAAACTCATCAGTGGCGCTCGGATCAAAACATGTTTTAAATGCCAAATAAAATACAAAGTTTAAGAGCATAGAGAACGAAAAATTTCTAAAAGTTTAGCCAAACACAGCTAAGGTAATCTATTCCTGAGGTAGAAAACCTTAGTATTTCAAAAATTTAAAGTTGTGTTAACAGTTAATTTATTATTATGAACTGATCAATGATAACTCAAGACAACACAGAAGTGCTGACTACTCGGCTGGTGAACTTATGAATTTTTGTTTGTCTACTTGTCTTTTTTACTTTGAAAGCCATTGCGTTGTAATTTAACTTTCGATTATGTACCTTAATATTCTGCGATATTGATCGTTTCAGATCTTAACCGCGGTTTGCAATCTTTAAGGTCAGGAGGTGCCACTGAGGTGGCTTATTAAGGTTTTGATGATAGGTGTTGGAAAAGACACGGAATGTGGAAGAGTGATCTCAGTAAAGATGGTTGTGTAGCTGATTCTCTAGTTTCAGAGCATTGAGTTTATAAATGTCAAGTCATTTACTTGTAGTTCTTTTTGTGATATACCTGTGATTAAACGATTTGTCAGTTTTCTTTATATTCATTTTTGATTTTCTATAAGCATCGAGCTTAAGAACAAACTTTAGTTTGTAGATGAGTTATTTGTATTCAGAGTTGAGGTACATAAATATAGAGAAGACTGGCTAATTTCCAACCGTAACCGATTATTTTCTGTATAATTAAATGTTTCAACCTCGTTTCAACGCTGTAATTTGCATTTCAATAAGGTTAAATATTGAAATTATACATTAATCAAAATGTTGAGATACATATTCTTTCGAGCAAAATTGATGTACAGTTACAAAATTAAGCAACCATTGGAATGCATAGTATTAAGTCAAACACTTTTTTTTGCAAACTTTTTATAACTTTTTTTTAATTGTTTAAATAAAACGTGATATAGCTACAAAAAAAATACTTAAACGAGGAAAGTGAAAAACAGCCATATTAAGAGTGATACAATTGGAAGTAAGAGTATACTATATATCTTTATTTATCTTTACATAATTGTATTGTGTATATTTACAATAGATATTTTAAAATTATTCATAAAAGCTTTCAAAATTTGAATAAATTTTATGTAAAATTACGGTTGCCAAGGATATTTTTAGACGATTTCTCTTGAAAGACGACGATGTCTCTATTTTAAAGGAATCTTATTTACTAAATTATATATCTCATTCAGACATAACTTTGAATAACTGAACACAACTTTTTGTAAATCAATCAGAGGTGAAATGACAGTTTCTGACAAGGAAATCATCTTACAAAAGTACTTACAAAAACTCACACCGGAAAAAATCGAACAATTTATTGAAAAAATGCACCATCTAAGCCAGATAATATATATGAATAATTGATAAATAAATTGATAATGTCCTTGTACACTGTGTCTAAAGGTTACAATGTACCAAATAAAATTACATGGGCGCAGCCATTTTATGAAGGGAACATGACATAGAGATAAAAATAGATGGCTCTCTGTGATTGGTTGTTATATCTTTTATACATTTTTCTTCTGGAAAGCATTATGAATGAAGTTTCATGCAAGCACAAATTTGTCCTAAAATGTATAGTATGAAACGCCGAAAATAAATTTTTTATGTTGCTCAAAATTAGGGAAAATTTTCTGCGAAATCGTCAGGTATCGTGAAAAACCCCAAAATTCACCAAGAAAAGCCATGGGACCATATATATTTGAGTGCGGTAAAATCACAAATAGATATAGAGCTTCAATTAGACAACAACAGATTTCCCATAATTAGTTTAATGAAAACGCCTTATTAGGAGATTATTGCTAAAAATAGCATTGCCGGCAACGGGGCCACCATTTAGTTCTTTATATCCTATACCACACCGGCAAAATTTGTTCGGACTCGATGGTATCTAACATCCGGCACAATGACGGAACATTAATAGACAGAAGAAAGCTAGGTTTCTCCTTATTTTCTTACTTTTTTATGATATCGAAGAATATATATTCATATACAATTATTCTCTAATGTGATATGCAATATTTTCTACAACCGTTATATATTAATGGAGAAAAAAGTAAAAATGCACGCCAAAATGACGAATTGAGTGAACCTTGCCTCGAAATTGTTTAATTTCTCGTTAAATTGTTCACATTGTACGAAAAGAAAGGTACGGGAAGATAGATACTGACACGGAGATTGCAAAACTGGTTTTTATGAACATCTCATTACTTGTATTTCTGAGTATGGAACGAAAGAAATTGGTCATGTCAAAATGGAACTGGCCGGTTTCGTCAATGTTTACCACCCGGTTTGGTCATAGATTACGCAGTGCATAGCCCGGTTTGGTCAAATATAAAAATCGCATTGCATTATTATTGATAATTTACTTTCCGTGCGTACACTTAAATATAAATGATATGTCTTATTATTTTAAAAAAAAAACGCCAGTGAAGTTGTTTGCTATGTCCGATCCGGTTCGTGAAATTTGAAATGTTCAGTTGTTTCCCTTTTTTTTTTAAATTCAAGAACGGTGTAATTTTTTTTGGAATACTTGATTGTTTTTAGCTCACTTGACCAAACAGGAAAAGTATTTTTTTTTATCATCACTTGGCACCGGTCGACCGTCGTTCATTATCTTTCAATACAATTTTTTACAAAAATGTTCACATCTAAAATTACTAGACTGCATTTAACAAACCTTATTTAAAATCATGTTTTTTTTAATCATGATTAGGGTATCTAGTTTTAAAAAGTTTACTATGACCCCGCTTGTCAACCAAGATGGCCTTCTTGGCTAAGAAATAAACAAAGGAGGCAATGCAAGTGCATGATGTCAATTATTTAAAATTAGCCGTAGACATAGACAATTCGAAAGGGCCAGATGATTATCACAAAAATGTTGAGCTCTACCATTTGTCCATTTACTATAAAATTCTCACATAAGTTATAACATTGCCCATAAATGACGAATTTGAAGTTCTTTTTATCAATTTCTATCTATTATTTTCAAACATATATACAAAAGTCATATAGCAAAAATGACTTAGGAAGTCAAGAAGATATACAAATAAATCGACTTGGCCGATATCCTAATAAAACTTATTGACCTTTAATTAAGAGTTTTTGTTTCATTTTATTGCGTTTTTACACGCCCGAAACAATTTTGACAGGACTAATTATTGTATACATCCGTCCGTCCGTCTTTCATTCCTTCCATCCGTCCGTTCCTCCATCTATCAGTCATTCTGTCCGTCCGTCTATCTATCCGTCTATCCTTCTGTCCAGCGTAAACATGTCGCACCGTAACTTAAGAACAGCTTATCTAGTTTTCATGAAACTTAACAAAGTTAATTCTTGAAATGGTCAAACGATCTGTAAACCTTTAAGTGAAACCAAATTAAATCTTTTTGAGTTACAGAACTTTGCCGCGCCATATCTCAAAACGATTTATCATTATTGCATCAAACTTAACACACTTCTTAATACAATATAAATCTTAACTTCTGCATACTTTTTGGTAATGTTTTAAGATATTTTTATTAAGCGTAATTTAGGGTTTTTTTGTTATAAAAAGGAAGGGCCACATATTGCGATGCATCTCAAAACCTATATAAAAAATATCATAATGTTAATGTTAAAAAATAATTAAATATCAGTGTTTGCTATTGAGAATTTATATTTAATTTAAAATTAGTTTGAAATAACGTATACGCCTTTCATTAGTAAAATGTGTAGTACTATAATTACATATGTAAAATAAATGTAAACACCCCAAGTTTACTTTATATTAATAAATATATATCTAAATTCTTTCGAAAGACAATGTTCAGACCCGTGGTAACGTTGCTTTTCATAAATTGTTGGTTTTAAAAAAAATATTAAAAAACCGGGTGATATATATAGACGAAACCGGGTGATTGTGTAGAAACAACAATGACGAAACCGGTGTATTTTAATTTGACATGACCAATTTCTTTCGTTCCATACACAGAAATACAAGTATTGAGATGCCATAATGACTAGTTTTGCAATCTCCGTGTCAATATCTATCTTCCCGTACCTTTCTTTCCGTACAATGTGAATCTATTAACGAGATTTTAAACAATTTCGAGGCAAGGTTCACTCAATTCGTCATTTTGGCGTGCATTTTTACTTATTTCTCCGTTATAGAACGGTTGTAGAAAATATTGCATATCACAATAGAAAACATTTGTATATGTATGTATATTCATCGATATCATAAAAAAAAAAAAAGTAAATAAGGAGAAACCTATCTTTCTTCTGTCATTTGATGTTCCGTTATTGTGCCGGATGTTAGATACCGTCGAGTCCGATCAAATTTGCCGGTGTGGTTTAGACAAAGTGTTGTATGAATGATACAAATTCAAAATTACCATTTGATTCTTCATGTTCATATGTAGGAATAAACATCTTCTTTTTATCAAACAGAGGTGGACAATTTCAAATTAGAAAAAAATCATAATGATTCTTTCAAATGCGAAAAATCGAACAATTATTGAAACTTTATTCACCATTCATCCTAGATTTTATACTAGAATATGAAGTGATAGTGAGGTATTCCGTTGTAACTTCTATTGTCGCCATTTATATGCAGTGAAGACTGTTGGGCAGGAATTTATTTAATCAAAGTGATTTTTAATTTTAAAAAAATCTAAAGAACCAAATTATAGTATTGTGGTACAATTAATAACAAATAGGCAAACTTTTTTCAAACCAATGAACTTCAAGTAATCTATAATACTAAAATAACAATGTCCAATTTGTCAGCCGTGTTGGGATAAAACCAAAAAATCAAAGAATTCAACTTTATTTATAGCTAATAATGGTGTTGACTAAAAATTACACCACTTCGGACCCTTTTGTTTTCCACATAATGAATATTGCCAGTTTTGGGTCAAATCCGATACCGAAACCAATATTTTTTCTGGACCATATGAGTATTTTGACCATACACTTATGGTCATTTCCATATGCGTATACTCATATGGTCGGACCATATGAGTATAATACTCGTTTGGTTATTAACGGGCCGGACCATATGAGTATTTGGACCATATAGGTATAATTTTTTTTAAATTACATTATTAAAGTTTCAATAATACTAAAACTTTAACAAAAAAAACACCAATGCTAATAACATGACAATATATTATTCTGATAATTCAAATACTACATAAAAATACATATTGATGCCATAGTTAGTTTTCATCGCTAATAACATTCTTGCATGTAGGCTTGGGGTAACATTTACTTCCACGCGGTATCATATCGTTTTTTGCATTTGCAAGTCTTCAGTGGTTGTGCACGATTCTTTTTATTAACACCTTTTGTTTGCGAGTAAAAAGCTAGCTATTTTGCAGCTGCTAACAGTAATACCGAGGTCTTGGGTCATTCCGATATGTCTACGGTGTTTAAAAAAGCTCTAGATCTTAATATCGTGGCATGACTGCAACATACCATATTCACAAGACAAATTAGATAAACTATGTTACTTTCCAGTGACTTTTTGTGTAACAGTTCATAAAGAAATTTTTTGATTTTTTTTTTAAGTCGACATATTGCCAATAACTCGTTCTAACAAATCAGTAATGACCATCGGTAATGACCATCGGTATAAAATGTGTTGATTGTTATAGTTTTGACAAGTAAGTAATTAACTGTGTGAAACTTCTATTTTTTATTTAGCTAATCGTTTTAATATAATATAATAACAAAATTACCTATATGATAGCGTCTTTTTAATGAACGGTCATACCATATATGAAGAGTTTAGAAGTTTTTAACGTAAACTGTAACAGAGTGTTAACTACCCTGACCATACGCGTATGGTCCAAATACTTATGGATGGTCCGGAACATATTCACCTGATACCTATTACTTTATCTGTACGTTCTGCATCTGACAGGAGCACCAGCAAACGGTGTATTTAGGATTTTGTTATATACACGGGTTAAAATCACAGGGTTGACACTAATAAATTCAATCATTGTCACATTGTTGACAATACAAATACTAAACTTCTAGACTGAAAACAAGTCGAATAGGTACAGTTTTTAATTTATTAGCAGACATGACGTAAAACAGCGAATCAAAGAATTTAACTTTATTTATAACTAATATAGGACAATGCTGTTGATTAAAAAAACTCTATTCAGACCCTTTTTTCCCCCGAATAATTAATATCATCAATAGTTGATAAGTTCCAGGTCGACGGGTTCAAACAGAAGATTTTGAAAGCAGAGAAAACTGTGCATATTATAATCGGCATTATTTTATCAGATGACAAAAACTAATACTAAAATAAGGCTTAGGTATAGTTATATACTTTAATTCAGTCACGGACCCGCGATATCACGGGTAGTGGGAGATATTGTCGAGATAATTGTACAAATCGTGATACAAGCATGAAATTTAGTATAGAGGTTGACTAAACGATAATTAGAAAAAATCAGCTGCTGGCCATTAAAAAAATTCATTTTTACAAGATGGCCACCGCTCATTTTAAAAATGGCATCAAGTCAAATTCGCTTCATTTTGTAAATCCTTTGAAAGCTGTGCTATAGATATAATCCAAAGTCAATTTTGATAAAACGTAAATAACAGAATAAAGGAAGCCAATGAGACAACTCTCCATCCAAATAACAATTTAAAAAAAAAGTAAACCATTACAGGTCAATGTACGGCCTTCAACACGGAGCCTTGGCTCACACTGAACATCAAGCTATACAGGGCCCCGAAATTCCTTAAGTACGATAAAACAATACATAAATGACGAAAAAGTGACTTCCGGTTCAAAAATGGCGGCAATTACGTTGAAAATGGCTACATTTTGTCAATCCTTTAATAGCTGTGTTCCAGGTATAATCAAAAGTAAGGTTTGACAAAACGAAAATAACAGTTCCAAAAGTACGTTAAAACAATACATAAAACACGAAAAAGTTACTTCCGGTTCCAAAATGGTGGCAAAAACGTTGAAAATGGCTACATTTCGTAAGTCCTTTGAAAGCGGTGTTGTAGGTTTAATCCAATGTAAGTTTTGATAAAACGTATATTACTGTTCCGTTAGTACGATGACACAATACATACACATTCCGGTTCCAAAATGGCGACAAAAACGTTAAGAATTTCATTTTTTTGCTTCATTTTTTTTCTCATTTAAAAGAGACATTACTAAATTTGTTAAGTTCAAATACCTAGTTTGGTTAGAAAAGGCAGTTTGCATTCCGTATTATTATATGACAGTTGCCAAGAGACAAACGCGTACAAGGTAGGCCAGAACGGAATCGTTTACAGTTATCATCAACGCTGGATTTTGTGCATCTGCTTTTAAAAACTTTCTGATACGAGGGTGCAAATGCAGCCAACGAAGTCCATTTTGGTTTCCAACTGTCAGTGTTTGTTTTTCTGTCATCCAAACCCAGTTTTCATGACTTGGAACGTGAACCTGATGAATGCATCAATTTGTTTGAGTCTACCTTGGTATGCTTCTCTTTCGATGTGCTCCGGGAGAGAACATCTTGTAGAGGAATGGTATCATAAGGGCGCTGCTTCCTGACAAATGATTCAAATCGTGCCTTGTTAACAGCAAATGTTGTTGTTGCCGTACACGATGCAAGCAAGTCCTTCTATGATGTCCATGTCTCTGTCTTCATACAAAACTAAAGCAAGCAACAACATCCTTTAAATTTGGAAATAGTTCCAATGTCTGCCAAGCTGACCTATTCACTTTCCCACCAAATGCCGACACGGTGTCACATTCACAGAATGCATGGAAGGAAATGAAAGCAGCTGCACGAGGACCAAGCACATGTGTCATATACATGAAGCCATCGAAAGTATTTTCTCACTCAAAAACCTATCCACACTTTGTCCATACATAATACTGCAAGAGCTGCAATCCTAACACTACTACTTCTGTATCAGTACTACTTAACATTAATTTTATCAACCATTTTCAGCAGCAAGCTTATCTTGGTCAAACAAACGTGTATCTGCTTGTTCTTTGTTATAAAGGGATACCTCGGAATTATCCGTATTGAAATTGCAAAGAATATTTCACCTTGAATAGTAACATAAAGAAGCAATTCAGTCGGCAACAAACTTGAATCATTTCATTTTTTTGTCATCTTCACAAAGAAAACGGCTCCAAATCCATATCGGTGCAATATTTTATGTGAAGCAGTATGACATCAATTGCATAATCATCAACTAGTTTTGAACGTGGTGGCTTGGAATTTGCTGCGATTTAATAACACTGTTTAAAGTGACATCCTTAGACAAAGACAAAGAAGTTATTTTGTTTTCATGGATAAAGAAATCTTCCAAGTCAAACTGTCTACTTTCACAAGAAATGAAAAGTATAGAAAAGAGATCGCTATAATGTTCCTGTTCTTCAGCTTTGTTTTTTAACATAGCCATTTCCAGTTTCATTTTACGGCTACAATAGGAAATTGTTCTTTTTGTCTGGTTATAAAAAGCAGATTTTCCTTCGTTTTTCATTTACTTTAAAAGATCTTCGAATTGTTCAGACCTAATATCTTGGAGTTTATATACATATCTTATCTGCCTCCGAGTCAATAATTTTCTTTAAAATATCAATTTTGTATAAATGTTACGACTGTTCTAGACAAAAGTAAAATCAGAAGATTGATTTCCAAACTCGGTCATCACTTTAGAAAGCCTTTGCATCTTTTGTGTTTTCATAGAGTCTTTATGATGTCGTCCATCTGTTTAAGAATGACTAAAACCACTATTTTGTTCAAATTCATCTACTAGTCTACTGACATCCATCCATCCATCCATCGTCTCCAGGGGATCTTCGGTGGCACCAACATCACCATTCACAATAGCATTATTTTGTTTTTGTGCCTGATCAATTGTACATGTGATATAAGAAAAGCACTTGCTGATCTTACGTACAGTGTACTAGCCATTAGCACCTTGTTAGTGATGTTCGGAGATGGATCCGTGACCTTCGAACATAATTTTCATGATCTGAACCAAAAAAATACGATATCATGCTTGATATGGACTGTTTGTGAGGTACGATATCTGACTCACAAAAGTTCTTAATTCATAATTGAACAACAGATATTTAACTGTTATCGAGCTGACTCTCTTTCCTTGTACCTGTCTATCAAATAATCGAATGACACAGAGTGTATATGATATATATTTTCTGCGTTTAGACATTAATGGTTTAAGCAACACACGTAGTTATCTGATTCGTATGTCTAGACCTAGGTTCATTTGAATATATATATATGAAAATAATATGACGTTCTAGGTGTTGCAATGTCGGCTTCAGCGAGGGACCAAGTCCACCCACTTTCAGGCAACAATTCCCAATGAATTTTAAAACAAACCATTTTTATGTACTTTCCACCACTTGAAGAGAAGAGTGAAATTTTTTAGAGGAATGAAATGTCGACCGAGATAAGTTTATAAAATTCAAATCCTCCTCTGTTACATGAACTATAATTTACATCAGTGCGCCCTGGTGGTGGGTGCAAATTGCTCTGTATGTCTATAAGCAGTTTGCGCATGCGCAAAATTGATAAACGCATTTGTTTCATAACCTTAAATAATTTTATCAAACTAATTCATAATATCAATAAAAATCTAAAAGGACCAAGTGATAAATAAATAGTTCAAATGTTTTTGTTTGAGTTTTGTTAATTATTCGCGCATGCGCAAAACATAAAGATTCAAATATCTATTTCTATTAAGTACTTCAATTGCAAGGAAAGTCACCATCAAACCATATAATATTTTTCACTTAAAGAAGCTCAAAGAACAAGTTTTGAAGAAAAATAAGTATTTTTGAACTCGAAAAACAGGCATTTTTGAAAAAAGGACTTGGCCATATTGAAAATTTTTTTTTTTATGGCCAGCAGTTATTTCTTAAAAAGAATATAATAATGATGCTTCGTGATAATTTTCATGCTTGTATCATTATTTGCAATATTCCCTAGATTTTGCTTGCTAATATCTTCCACTAGGGTGTGTTCTAGTATAAATATACTAATATTGCTTTTTCATACTTCATACAGCCCACCACACCCCCACCCCAAGTTTATGCTCTTTTGTTCGTGAGGGCATTTGACAGTCCTCTATACAACTGAATAAATCATACATAAAATTTTATACAGAATAGTTTATCTTAATAATCCTCTTGAAAAATATAAACTTCCTGAAACTAATGAATGTGCCAGTTATAAAACAGTAGAAACTATAGAGCAAACAATTGAAAGTGAAATGGTTCTGACTTGGTACAGTCGCAAAAATACGGCTGGATTAAACATTTTTTGTCAGAAATGGTAACAAAAGAAACAAAGCAATGTGACAAGGACATACATCAATAAAACTGATTCAAAGATTATGATTCGTCATATGAATATCAACCACTATCCCTTGCGTGACTGATTTAGTTTCATACAAGCATAAAATGTATGAGAAGATCATAACCCGTATCATGCAACGATTGGCTTTAGAAATGTGTTTGTCTTTGATGCAAAGACCCTTTGTATCAAAATAAGGCGAAAATATGCAATCTTTAACGAACGAACAAATGTATCGTGACCGTATATCTTCTTAAAAGGTTTAAGGTTTTGTTGGCTTTAGAGGTGAATGCCGACTTTTTTTAAGCACCACCGATATATAACTGGCAATATGTTTTTTACTATTGCGAGAAACATATGTTTAGGGTTATGAATTGCCTTTAACATACACTAAGAAAATTCACTACGACCAGATTGAACTCCGATAAAGCAGTCAAGCAACTTTTTCTAAAAGGGCATCTGCGCGTTTATAAATACACTGTTTCGCCAGGTGTTCGTGATAGTGTGCGAACATTGGTCCGTCGACTTCATAGAGGCAACCGAAGAGCAAGTCGTATTGGTATTTTTTTAATTTTTTTTATTCTATCATATTTCATATTTACACACTATACAATTATAACACGTATTCATCTACTATGTTTTTGTTTTATATAGGTTCATCTAAATAAATTGGTTTTATACACACAAAACTATTTTTCACGCGCTCCTTATGGTGCCTTATGCGTGAAGCATGAACTCAGATCTTCCGATTGATATGATTCTCAAGATTGGAAATCAATCAATCACTGTGACAGCAACCGAGACGGCTAAACGCCAAATAATGTTTATTGTATTGTATGTATACCATGTAGTATGTATCAAATAAAAAAAATAATGAAGAAAACACTTCATAATTATAGCTTCCATGTTACCATTTTTTTCAGACATACTTTAGAAAAGATGAACACAACTTTGGTATTCAATCAGTGCTGTAATAACAATTTCAAACAAGAAAAATATTTTAAAACGATACTTAAGAAAATATATGGCGAAAAAAAATCAATTCATTGAAACTTTATACACCATCTATAGTTTATGAACAATTGCTATATTGATGTATCCCGTGGTAACTTCTTTTGACGCCATTATGTATTGATTGACTGTTAAGAAAGTTTATATTTGAACAAAATGAAAAAAAGCAAAGTGAATTTTAGTAAATATACAAATTCGACGGAACAAAATATGGAATATATTTGTGGTAACATAACAAACTTGCAGACACATTTTTTTCCAGATCACCGAACTTTTTAAAATATAAAATATAATCAATTTTGCCTTTTTTTAACTCCTTAAGTTTACACTCACAGTTTTGCTATTTGGCATTATCTTTTTAACAGTGCAATACAATATACAATATGCTTTATTTCAAAAACACTCCGTCACATTGACATGTGAAACAAGAGGAAAATTACAAAATACAATCACATACAGTTAAAGAAATAAATAAAACAAATTAGAAATAAAATATTTAGAAAATTACCTTAATTTATATTAAGTGAATAACTCAGTTTACATTTTTGGCTGTAGTTAACGAAATTATCATTATCAGAAATGTGAAAGTTGTTATCCATTCTTTTAATGTGTTAAAACTTTTGATTTTGCCATTTGATTAGGAACTTTTCGTTTTGAACTTTGTTCAGTTTTTTTGTGATTTTACTTTTAAAAAAGAATATTTTTTTTTTGCTATATACATCTGTATACGATACAGAGATTTGTTGCTCTATTATATATCGGCTTGGGTATTATATTGAAAATGGCATGTATTTCATCATAAACTTCCTACAAATTGTTTTTATTTGAAGCAGACACTATGTATGTATCTATTTTGATTCGATAAATATAAGATAACAGTTATCAAAGGTACCAGGATTTTAATTTAGTGCGCCAGACGCGCGTTTCGTCTACATAAGACTCATCAGTGACGCTCATATAAAAATACTTATTAAGCCATATGTATAGTTATATTTGAAGACAATGGTGGTTATTCTTTATATACTGCGGCTCATTCAACTAAATGACAACTAAATGACAAATTTGGGGATGAATAAATTAGGAGTGTATGTGGTGCTTCATGCAAGGTTGTTTGATTTTGATTTATCTTTGCTAAAATGTTCAGTTTGACCTCATATGAAAGTCATGCAAGTTTTAAACCCTGACACCAATGGTTACCATAGCCACGATAGGTACTTATGTTTTTTCGAGTTCATTTGTAGATGAATTTACTGACATGCATATATTTCATACAATTCTCAAATAGAAATAAAGACTAAAATACTTCTGAGTGTTTAAATACTTTAATAGCACAGATAGCATGGGTATGAAGTATAAATCACATAATTTCATTAAATATAATGCTATGTATAGAAAATATTATAAGGTGAGTTGCCAAACACATAAAATGATTAAAATATATGATCTTTTCATAAAGTCTTACTAAAACAGACACTGCAGCCCAAAAGTCGCTTTAATTTATCCTAAATTTCAGAAATGCTTTGCATTTTCTTCGGTTCAAAAATGTTAAAGGGAGTTTGGTTGCAAATTAATTTTATTGATTTTGTATTTTCTGTATTTTAGCAATGAAATTGCGTAATGTCTCATATTTCCATGAAACCAAGCACTCAAAGATAAAGAGTTGAATTATACAGATTGTAACATGCAGTATAGGTGTTTCAAATGAAAAATTTCAAGTGAAATGGGTTCTTATGTAAAAAAAATTAGTAAGCATCAGGCTAACAAAAAGGGGAAGTTGCCAAAGACAAATTATTTTTGTTGTATTTTTTTTATTCCAAATTCCTATAGTAGACTTGCCTCTATTACTATAAAGAGTAAAACCCATTCATTTCTTTTTAGTAATCATATTTAGGTCATTGCAGCTTGCTCAAGTTTAATTCTGGTTTCACTGTACTAAAAAATCTGATGAAATTCAATTTCAAGTTCAACATATTGAAAAATTTAAGGTATTAGCATTTAGAAGTTGTGTCTAATAGGCCAAAAAAAAAATTAACACATGTTGCAGCTTTAGACTTGCATGCTGGGTAACATTTAAGTTATTTGATCACGAAAACCTGAGAAAGTGTGGAAACATGTTTGATTTAAGTAGGTACAAATCCAGTAAAAATGTATTTTTAAAAACCTTTGAATTACATGTACATACTTATAACATTGACAAGCATTTGATCAACTTAATTAAAAATATCTCTATTTGGTTAACTGGTGAGAGAATTAATAGCACATTTGAGCATATACTGTTGGTTTGCTTTTGCTTTATTTTTTTTTCTAAAAATTCTCCTCGAAAAATATCTAAATTTGCAAAATCCTTTTTAGCATCGATGAATTTTTAAATATCAAACTGTATAAAAGTTATTTTGAATTATAGCAGTATGTTATATTTCACAATGTAAGCTAAACAATGAAGATGACAATTACAATAAGAGAGGGACGAAAAACACCCGCGGGACAGTCAAACTCATAAATCGAAAATAAACTGACAACATCATGGCTAAAAATGAAAAAGACAAACAGACAAACAACAGTACACATGACACAAACATATCCGATATCAATTATGAAACGGTAACTCCATAACGGTCAACCAACTCGTGATGGCGTACGTAAAAAATACGAAGGATTTATTTCAACTTCACTATTTTGAACTCTTGGTTTAATAGCTTCCTTGTTAAGAACAACCCTCAAGAAAATCATGATAGGAAATGCAAGCATAGGAACATTGTATCAATTTGGAGATATATACCTCGTATGCAGGTGCTGCTATTAAATGATACTGACACGTGTAGGCAAGCATGAGATTGTTATACACATATATAAAGTACAAATATTTAGTTCTCTGATCAAAATTGACATAAATATGAATAAAGAATTTATTAATAGTATTATTAAAATTATTATTATTATTATTTTTATTATTTAGTAAATGCATAAAGTTAAAATTTCTGACAAATACAAATATTGTTATATTTATCAAATGACTAAATACATACGTCACTTTATTGGTTGTCTTCAATTTTGATGACCTTTTGCAGAAAGATTTTCGGAACTTCTTATTTGCTTATGAGAAAGCCATTCTGATGATGAGAGAGTGAGAACACTCTATATCACTGCAAACCAATCTCTCTTCTATTTTTTTTAAACTGTAAAATGACTTGTTTTCTTCAAGACACTTCTCCAGCATCGAATAGATCTTTTATATAGTTCAAATTTACCGAGACTCGCCGGTTTTTCTATTTCTCAAAGCATATCTATGAGTTCCTTTGCAATTTATTTTTGTTTGATCTTGCGATTGTTCAACTCCACCTGAAAAATTTAAGCCTAACCAGAGACTTATTTACGTATCCGTAATATTATAGCTGTTGTCTTCTGACATCAAAAATATGTTTACCAAAAAGAAGGTGTCTAAGCAACTAGTCTTCTTTCATAAATCTAGTTATTTTTGGATCACCAAATGTCTGTAAAAAATAAGAAGAAACAAATGGTTTTCCATTAAAAGATACAACATTCCTGACAAGAGATTAATTATAAACTTCGGTGCGAAATAATCTCTATTATTACAACTCTAACATTCACTACATAGAATAAAAAATAAAAGTACACAGGCTAAAAATGGACCTTAATTATATTTTTTTCTTATTCTAACCGGTAGCAAACTCTATTTCAATTTTGCAGTATTCATCTTGTATTTATGATATTATGACAATAACAAAAAAGGGAGATCAAACGATCTGGAGATATGATTTCCAATGAGACAACTATCCACCAAAGTTCAAATGAAATCAATGTAAGCAATTACATGTGTAGGCCCCTGTACAACCTTCAAAAATGAGAATAAAATGGCCCAAGGGTATATTCTGATGAGACCGCAGAGATTGCACGGTGATCAGTTGGGGCAAGTAAGGACACTTCATTCAAACTTGAAACAGATGATATATCTAATTTATTGATTATTTATCATGTTTGTAGAAAAATAAATGAAAATGGTTAAGTTCCAATTACTATTTCACAAATAATGCAATGACACAGGTCTTATTTACTGTCTATTTAGCTGTCTCTTGTTATGACTTGTTTTTTTCTATCAATTACAAATCTGCAGTAATCTGAACATTATTTTTGTGCTATTCCCTCTTCAACATAAACCTGTTGATAAGAATTAAGATATTATACATTTGTACATATGCATGCTCAGTACAGTGAGATACATCTACATGTACCTTGATTTGGCTTTACATAATGGGTTAAATTATTCATTGAAATAACTAGCATGTGTCCCTAGTACATGGATGCTCCTTCCGCACTATCATTTTCTATGTTCAGTGGACTGTGAAAAATGGTTGAAAACTCTTATTTAGCATTAAATTATAAAGATCATATCATAGGGAACATGTATACTAAGTTTCAAGTTGATAAGATTTCAACTTTATCAAACACTACCTTGACCAAAAACTTAAAACTAACTCGGGACGGACGCAAATCCCAGAAATCATAATGCCCATAAATGGGGTATAATAAATGGGCAATAAAAAATCCAGCTAGGAATCTATCTATCATGTGTTTATATGCTGTGCCTGTTGCTCAATCCCTTTCATATCTTAATGAATAAAATATGTTTAAAATCAAAATCAATCATGTTTAAAAGTTTATATATAACCATATTGTATCAATCTAGCTACACTGAACATGTACATGTAGTACCGGTAAAACTGTTGATAAAGATATGAAATTCTCATCTCTTTGGGAGCTACATTGTCAATGTGACTTTAACCGTGCTTAATCAAAACTGTAAAAAAAGACTTAAAAAAGGGGTTAACTTTAAAGGTGAGGTAAGGTTACAGCTAACTAATAACACACATACTTTTTTGTAGGTCTAAATATATTTACCACTTTTTTTCTAAAGTCAATTGGTTACATTTTTAGACAGGGATTTGAGGCAACCACTAAACAAATAGCCACTGTTGAAAAATCAGTGTTTGCTTCAAGAAAATACCCCCTTCCCCCTTTTCAAATAATCAGTGCTCTTCATTCTATATATATATATATATATGATTTAATGTCATGTTTCTATGTCTTTTTTATGGTGTCAAATTGCTTTTTTTTATTTATCTAATACAAATTGACACACTTACTAGAACCAACTGAAACATTCTAGTTCTGTTTTGGAATACACCTTATCGTTAATCCCGACTGATCAGGCCGCTTGACATTTTGACATCAAACAACAACCAATTCTGCATTGTGGCGTCAGATTTTTTTTGTCTTATGACGTCAAAATTTTACAGTGAACCTATGTGATATCTAATAATGGAGGACAAATAGTGATAAGATGTTTTCCCAAATTACAGATTTAAAAGGGTCATGAAAGTGATGACAGCAACTCCTGTTGTCTTCTTGTCTACTGCAATCAAAACTCCTGTCTATGTTTGTGGCATATGTATTTGGTAAAATGTGATTTCGGGACCTAGACATGCTAGATTCTAGGGTGAATTTAGTCTTTAGCCTCGTGTCTAGACTCATCCGAATGGGAATATCTGTGCCTCATAATTTATTATTTCTTTGTTACCGTACACTCTTTTAATAAATGAAATATTTGGCTACACTATATTTATCCAAAAATATGTTTCTTCACTCCCTCATCCATTATTTGCTATCCATCTGCACATTTGTCGAGTTCCCTCTTTCTATTATCACATTTAATATACCCTTTATTGTTAAGACTTTTACAAAGGGAGATAGTTTTAGGTATATTTTTAAAGTTTTTCATCCTTTATTCAATCAAGCTTATCGATTTGCACCGAAATTCCCGTTAATATCAGTTTGGAGTGAACTATTACATCTAACAAAATAGTATTTATTGAGGGACTTTTGAAGTTTTATTGACATATGAAGTGCATGCAAATTTAAAAAAAAAGAATTTTTTTTCAATAAAAATTTAAACAAAAATGTAGGTTGAAATACAACTTACATTTTATTTTATAAGAAAGTCTAAACTTTAAGGCAAAAACAAAAAGTATGTCATATAATGATTTGAATATTCAATAAAAATTAAGTATAAAATGTCCTCTTTCAACAACATTTTCAAGTAAAATTGGTACCAAAATAGAATTGCCCTGTATTTACATATTTTGCGGTGAATTGTCATTTTTCAACCATAGGGCTATTATATGTTCTTAGTACAATACTAGAATCTAAAAATCAGCTGAAATCTCCACCACCCCTTTCATATTTTTTTTTTCGATTTTGCATGGTTTTCTCATAGACATCCATTTAAATATGTCATTAATGAGTTGGATGTATATATTCGCATTCTGACTTATTACATACCGTTTATATTATGTGTAAGAACTTTTTCTTGATAAGAATATGAGGCAAAGTGTTATATAGGGAAGCAAATTTAAACTTTGACCAGATTTAAAACCACCAATATAACATGCAATTTATCGAGTGCTTCGAACGAATTTTGGCAAACTTCAAAAGTAATTAATTCCACTAATTTTAAATTTAAAAAAGAAGCTCTGGTTTGATTGACAATGAGAGAATTGTCCACAAGAGACTAATATGACAACGAAAATAACAACTATAGGCCACAGTAAATGTCAACGTACGGCCTTCAACAATGAAAAAAGCCTATACCACTTAGCCTGATTCAAACAACTTGTTATTAAGTTTTAATTTTACGACGTGTGCTAGTAAGTAGAATGTACAGTTAAGTAGTGGAACAATGGCTTGAAGACGAAATAAATCTATATTTAAGGTGTTTTGTGCAGCTTTTCAAGTCAGTACATAGTTAAAACGTTCATTGTACTTTGTGAAGCTTGTAAAGAAGTAGCTAAAATCAATGTGTGTTACAGATATCATTTTCCGAATATGGAGAATGATGGTGAATTCATGATTTCCTTTTGCAGAAACAATGGGGATTAACTGTGCACCACTTATTACTGACCTGTTAATCTATTGTTAGGAGTTAAAAATATATGACTAAAATCAGACATCAGACTTATAGGTTTTTCAAATCCATTTTGAAGCTTCCGCTATTTTAGAGGGAATTTTGTCATAACTACGTATTTTTGGACATAACGAATTGCTCATTCATGTACAAGTTTTGTTGTCCTAAGATTGGTGTAATACATTTGTAATTTCTATGGTCGTCTTTATTGATTGATTGTTGAGCAAAAATCATGTTAAACAAATCACATTGATCAAGTAAATCTGTTGATAGAGCCCGATATAAATTTGAAGATGAATACATTTGCATGTGGGAAATAAATTGCGTTTTTGACACGATTTGCGACACCTCATACCAATCGGTAGGCGCACAATGTGAAACAAAAGTTCTGCAAATTTAATGGTTTACTTATTCACTGAGAACAGAACGTTACACTTTAAAATGTCTACTAAAAAACAAGAATGAAGAAAACACTTCATAATGAAAGCTTTCATATTATTTTTTCAGACATACCTGTGAAAAGACAATTTTGTTGATCAATCACTGCTGGAAGACAATTCCGACCCAAGAAAATATTTTAAAACGATATTTAAGACAATATATGGCGGAAAATATTGATCAATTTATTGTAACTATATACACCATCTATAGTTTATGAACAATTGCTATATTGATGTATCCCGTGGTAACTTCTTTTGACGCCTTTATGTATTGATTGACTGTTAAGGATGTTTATATTTTAACAAAATGAAAAAAAGCAAAGTGATTTAATTAGACAAATTTTACACAACCAAAATTAGATATATTTGTGGTAAAATAACAAACTTGCAGACAAATTTCTCTCCAGACAAAGGAACTTTTTCAAATATCAAATATTATTAATATTGCCTTTTTTAACTCCTTAAGTTTACGCTAACAGTTTTGCTAATCGCCTTTAACCCTTTGCCTGTGAATAACTCATGTCACATTTTTTGCAGCATTTACAAAAACTATCAGAAATATGACAGTTATTTTCCATTCGTTTGATGTGTTTAAACTTTGGATTTTGCCATTTAATTAGGGACTTTCCGTTTTGAACTGAGTTCAGTTTTTTTGTGATTTTACTTTTAAAAACAAAAAAGGTTTTTTTCTATATCCATCTGTATAACATATAAAGATTTGTTGGTCTTCCATATGGGCTTGGGAATCATATTGAAAATGGCATGTATTTCAACATACACTTCCTACAAATTGTTTTTTATATGAAGCAGATACAATGTATTTATCTATATTGATTCGAGAAATATAAGAGTATTTATATTTGAAGATAATGGTGGTTATGCTTTATATAATGCAGCTCTTACAACTAAACTACATATTTGGGGATAGTGTATGACGTAAAAATCCTGTGAACCTGTATTCTGTATTGACGTCATAAACAAAACTCTACGAAAACACTCTGTCAACTTTATAAACAGACCAATATACAAATTTTGTTCCGGTTTACATATCAATATACGGTCAATGCAATTTGATTGCCAAAATATCACAATTGCAACTTTATCAAACCGATCACAATCTGTCATGCTTGTGTTGTTAGATAACATCACTGCTGCTCATTGTACATATATGCAACAACTATATATATCATATGCAGAGCAAAGTATATGATATATATTATCAATTTATTGCTGTTGAAAGTCACCAACTTTGATGATTTCATAGCCTAAACTTTTGTATCATACCATAAGAAAATATATGAGAAGATCATAACCCGTATCATGCTAACGACTGTTTTTAGAATAAATGTGTTTGTCTGTGATGCAAAGACCCTTTAAGTGTATCAATATTAGGCCAAAATATTCCATCTTTAATGACAACCGTATCCTAACTTTATCTGTTCTTCAATACTAAGTTGATTTTAAATTTAAGTTGGCTTTTGAGGTGAAAGTTGACATTTGTTGTGCTATTTCAAGAATATTACTATATAAAATCGTACGTGACATACCTGAACGTATAAGATGCGTGCATATTGATTTATATTTAGAAATGATCTCCTTGTACCGATGATAAAATATGGTAAAAGTATTGACTTGTTTAATTTGTGATATCGAAACCCTAGTGTAATGATTTTTCAGTAATACATAGATTTCTTTCAAAAACATCTCAAAATCTAAAACGTTGTTTCATACACGAACGAATCGAACAAGTTAAGATTCCAAACATGACTCATTTAGATCATCGTTCTAGCGACAATAGCAATATTACACATATACAGCCATGTTCAGTTCTCTTTAAAGACATTTTGGTGTTTGATGACACAGTACTACACTGTCGCATTTCAAAATGTGAGACCAAAGGCTGCAAAACGTGTGCAATTTTAATTACAGATGCTGAATTCACTAGCAATTTGACCAAGAAGTCATATTTTACCAGAAGTTACGATGATCTGAATTGTAAATCGATGAATGTCGTCTACGGATTAGAGTGCAACCTTTGCGGATTGGTATACGTCGGTGAAACGAAAGGAAGGCTAAACAAACATATGCGCTGTCATAGATCAGACATTAACCTCAATGCTGACGACATTCTTTACCAGCATTTCAATCAGGCCGATAATTCCATCGTTTCTATGACAGTTCGCATTATCGAAAAGATATACCATTGCTCTAGCAATCATAATCTTTCTCCGTAGACAAAAAAAAAAGACAACTGGATAAGACAATTGGGAACTGCGACACCTTATGGTTGCAATGACAAAATTAATTGTATAGGTATTCTATCTAGTCCTTCGTGTAACTCGGTGGATGTGATGAATATTTCAACTCGACTCTTCGACGTAGACGCAGTCATGGTCATCGTCATTATACATCACCTTCTCTGCATGATGTCTCTATTAATGACTTGCTGCCATTTATACAAAAGCCGTTAGGTATTCATCACATTCGCACGGAACTTTATCCATTACCCCTTTCAAAACTTCATTCTCTGTTCAATTTATGTTTGGAATCCACTGTTACAAATCCTCATTCAAACCAATACAAACTTGAAGCTATAATTTCGGATATTGCAAGTCACAGACTTTTTAAGCCAGTCCGCATCGGAAAAGATGAAAAAGAGAAAAGATCTTTCCTGAATCTGTCCTTTTCTAACAAAGGTCTCGATGGCGTTAACTTAGGCAATATCCTTGATCACAAATTAGTTCAATCGAAAATACCCCTTTATTTCAAAGACTCGTCGGTACCAATCATTTCTTATACCTATACCAAACCTATTGCAACTAAAATTTTCAATTACAAACACGTTTTGTAGGATCTCGATATTGACTACTTCAAGTCTAAATCTCCTGATTGCACTTGTGCTAGTTCCCAATTCACATATAATCCTGCTGGCCACGTTATTACCGGTGACCTCAACATTGTTAATAACACTTCTCTACGAAACGTGTAATCGAAAGGTCCGAAATATTGTAAACCTAAATCCATCAATTGGAAATACAACTTTAAAATTTTGATGGATTCAGTCGAGGATTATGCCAGGCAATGGGCTAAGCGCGAGAAGGAAGACGTAGACATTCTTTCCAAATGGATTAAGGCAGTGAAGTCGTTGATACAAATCAGAATAAGGAAGCTGAATGGGTTCATCAATGCCCATGCTACGTCAATCTTTAAAGACTCAAATGTTCGAAACATCTATTCGACCTCCATGACAAATATGTTGTTGTCCCCGCAGACAAAGCCCCAAATAACATCGTTTTTGTGTGTAAAAGTCATTACATTAACTGCTTGATAAACGAATTAGGTATTTATAATTCACTTGGAAACTCAACATATACCCTCACGACACTTACCAAAGAGGAAATCCTGGATAATCATAGGTCTGTTCTATGTTTCTTTGGAATTTCAACCAAAGATGAAATTGGATCTTCCATCACTGTATTGGATACCTAAACTACATAAGTGTCCTTACAAACAACGGTATATAGCTGGGTCTTCCAAGTGCTCCACGAACCCTCTTTCTAAATTATTAACATCTATTTTATCAGCAATCAAAGACGGGCTTCAAAGTTATTGTGAAACTGCCTATTCTTGAGGTGGCGTGAATCAGATGTGGACACTTAAAAATTCCAAAGATATTTTAGAGTACATACAATCTAACTCTCTTTCATCTTGTAACAGTATTAAAACATTTGATTTTTCTACTCTATACACAAGTATTTCACATTTCAAACTAAAAGACAAATTGAAAGAGTTTGTATTGCTTTGCTTCATATAAAAGAATGGCCAACGTAGATACAAGTATCTTGTCTTAGGGAGGAATAAATCCTACTTTGTAAAGAATCACTCTGATTCAAACAAAAAATTCTCCGAAACTGATATTATCAAGATGCTTGATTTCTTGATTGACAACATATTTGTTACGTTCGGAGAACGTGTTTTTCGACAGATTGTCGACATTCCAATGGGAACCATCTGTGCCCCTCTACTTGCCGACATATTTCTTTATTATTATGAGGCTGACTTCATACAGGAACTTCTTAGGAAGAAAGATAAGAAGTTAGCAATATCCTTTAACTCTACTTTCCGCTATATAGATGATGTTCTATCACTAAATAATTCAAAATTTGGTGACTATGGGGAACGCATCTATCCCATCGAACTAGAGATAAAGGATAATACAGATACAGTTAAGTCGGCTTCATATCTTGACCCACATCTAGAAATTGACAATGAGGGTCGGTTGAAAACAAAACTTTACGACAAAAGAGATGATTTCAGCTTTCCAATTGTGAACTTTCCATTTCTAAGTAGCAACATTCCAGCAGCACCTGCATACGGGGTATATTTCTCCCAATTGATACGATATTCCCGTGCTTGCATTTCCTATAAAGATTTTCTTGATAGAGGGTTGCTGCTCACAAAAAAGCTATTAAACCAAGAGTTCCAAATGGTGAAGTTGAAATCATCCCTTCGTAAATTTTACGGACGCCATCACGAGTTGGTTTACCGTTATGGAATAACCGTTTCACAAATGATATGGGATATGTTCCTTACGTCGTAACTACAATCCCCTTCCCTTTCATTAATGTGACCTACCGAGTTAGACTATTTACCGGATTTGTTATCACATAAGAAACACGACGGGTGCCAAACGTAGAGCAGGATCTGCTTATCCTTCCGGAGCACCTGAGATCACCCCTAGGTTTTGGTGGCGTTTGTGTTGTTTATTCTTTAGTTTTCTATGTTGTGTCATATGTACTATTGTTTGTCTGTTTGTCTTTTTCATTTTTAGCCATGGCATTGTAAGTTTGTTTTAGATTAATGAGTTTGACTGTCCCTTTGGTATCTTTCGTCACTCTTTTAAGATATATAAACACCATAAGACGGTGACAAGGGAACGTCACCATCTAAAAATGGATAATTAACAATAGAAAATGACTCTGTCGTTAATTTGCCTTATCCAAAATTTATGCAATTCACACACAATGTTAATAATCACACAAAGTAAGGCCGAGTTAAAATTTGGGCAGGAATGTTTTTGACAATTATGCCCCTTTATAACTTGGAAAATTGAAAATGTAAAGCGAAGGCATTCGTGCTTTGAGAATTTTTCTTCTTTCATTTTGATACGGGTTTTATGTTTTATTAGTAAGAGCCGAATGCACTTTGTCGCTGTGCGAATAATCTATTAACAGTGAAAGGGAAATGTCACAGAGTGAGACAAAGGTATTACTATACAGATGGCAAAAACTATTTCTGTAGAGTTTTATATTTTCGGTATCAAGATAGAATACCTTGATGCTTCATACTTTTGTAAGTAAAAGTCTTATGTTTCGAAGTTTCCGTCTGTCATATGTTACCTATTTTAAATGGTACAGCGACTAGTTGAACAAAATTATATTTTTTTTATCATGTGAATTTTTCACTTATTATGAGTGATCAATGTTAAAATTACGTAATTACGTTTCTCAGATGTAATGACGGACTAGTAGGTCAACTCTATGTGGCACATTTTCATGATTCAAATTCTTTGGTCAATGTTAATTTTTTTCTATAAAGAGTGTATAAGAATGGCCAACTGAATTTCTTGATGCCTTTAAAAAGATGCCTATTATCAAAATTTTAATCACAATCCAAATGTAGAAAGGTTAAACGTATTAAAAGGGGCCATACTTGATCAAACTATTCAGGGTTTTACATTTGCAGTAATATCAAGCTGGGCCCTTGGAAAATTTTATCAATTTGATAAGTAATTTTATATTATATCTTAAAGAGACAAAAATATTGATAGAATCATGTTTTCATTTTCAAGTTGTATACTTTTGTAAAAATAAAATGTATACGTATTGAAAAGCTTTAAAAGGTGTGAATATCAAATATTATATGATGTGCTGCAGTTCTGCATTGTCTGATTTACTCTGCATTTTTTGTTTTGTGTCTACATTTTCAGCATTTTGGGATTAATATAAAAAAGAAGATGTGGTATGATTGCCAATGAGACAACTATCCACAAAATGACACAAACATTAACAACTAAAGGTCACCGTACGGCCTTCAACAATGAGAAAAGCCCATATCACATAGTCAGCTATAAAGGGCCCCGATGTGACAATGTAAAACAATTTAAAAGAGAAAACAAACGGCCTTATTTATATAATTTTTTTTAACGAAAAACAAATATCAATATGAAGTAAACTAGGTGCAAATATATTTAAACAAAATGCGCATATATGTGCATATATAGAAAAGAATGTGCATATAAGATAAACGATGCGCATATGTAGGAAAAGTACGTGCATGCAAATATATAAAGAAGGTGCATATAAAGTAAACTATATCCATATATATGAAAAGTATGTGTATGTATAGAAAAATTATGTGAAGATAATGAAAAGTATGTGCATTCATGTATTTAAACATATGTTCGTATTCCGCAGCTATGGCATTCCATATAGTAGTCTCTTTAACAAAACAGCGCACATGTCTATCAGATCGCGTATAACTTGTGCGCACAGGGTAGTAACTTTTGCGCAAAAGATAGTGACCTGTGCGCCAAAGTTGGTAACTTGTGTGCACAAGTTGTAATTTTTTTTGCATGACACTCCAGGGCTTCCGTTACAACGTTTACGATCTCAATGAACCTAATAAATATGAAAAATTTAAGAATGCGTAAAAATATTGGTGTTGAGCGATTTGAAGAGGAAGTTCTGCATACGAATTTCAAATCCCAGGTAAAACAACCTTACACTGATATTATTAGTTACATGTACATAGTGTGTTAGTGACCTAATATGATATATACAGGGTCAGTAAATTTCATATGGGTTCGAGCGGAATTTACTTACCTTGTATATATCATATTAGGTCACTAGCACATAATGTAACGAATTTATCTTACCGACTATCTTTATTTGTTGAATTTAGACTAAAGTTGTCTTATTTGCTATCATAATACATCTTCTTATTTCTGTATTAAAGTGTTCAAGTGTTCAATTTTAAAAAAACCTTCTCTAATTGGTCTGCACTAAACAACTAATGTAAACGATAAATGTTTATTATCAACAACCTTGATATCAACAATATTAATCAGAACTTTAATAGTTTTAAATAATCAAACTGTTCCCAAGTCGTAAATCCATAACTAACCGTGTATTGAAATAAGCCCCGCCTCTTTACTAACCTAATATTGAATATACACGGTCTCCACGAGGTCACTTTTAACCAATCATATTCCTAGAAATGTATAGAAGGTGAGATAAAGACGTTTATTTTACTTGACCCGTTTTGAAGTTATATTTTTCTATTGTATTTGAATATTACCAGCCGCAAATAGTAAGAAACACTTTCTTACAGTAATGTAAGTTTAATAACTGAGAGTTTTGCAAAAATAATGCGTTTAAAAGATGTTTTGTGAATTTTACTTCTTCATTTAAAAATATTAAGGTAGGACTATTATAATGGAGAAATTCCAAATACCATTTGGTGCACTTTTTGAGGTTCATTAAAATCAAACTTTTAAAAAGTTTGAAAAAAAAACCAGTTAAAAATATTTCTCCCAAACGATTTATGACTTATTACATATCAATGTGCATCTTCGCTAGCCAAGGGTTACGATCCACTCCCGCTCTCTTCACCCTTGGCGGATTGAGCCAACATTTGTGATAACAATGATGCGCCATCTATCGGAAGATAAAAACCACGCCAATTCCGAATACATTAACCTTGACCAATGGTAGCACTTGAACTCTTCAGCTTGGAGGTAAAAACACGGTAGCGTCTAGATGCTACACACTTGGTAAAGCCGAAAATGAAAGCATACGTCAACATTCATGCATTTGTGCATGAAACATACACAGGAACTTCCATTTGTTGATTAAAAACACTCAAGTTTTCACTAAATATAGTCGTATGTTTAGGGATGCAAAGGCTTGTTGCACAAAAAACACGTGGCAATTGTTTACAAACACTTTCTACATTTACACGTGATCATGTTACAGGCGCATTTTGATTGGATGCAGCGAGTTTTGACTGCAACCAATAATCAGTGTCAGAGGAGAAGATTTTTGTAAAAGATTACTAAGAATTACGAAAAAGGGTTAAAAATTGCCTATAAAGTGCAATAACTCCTTAAGGGGTCAATTGACCACTTCTGTCATGTTGACTTATTTGTTTATGTTACTTTGCTGAACATTATTGCTGTTACAGTTTATCTCTATCTATAATAATATTCATGATAATAAACAAAAACAGCAAAATTCCCTTAAAATTGTCAATTCAGGGGCAGCAACCAAACAACGGGTTGTCCGATTCATCTGAAAATTTAAGGGCAGATAGATCTTGACCTGATAAGCAAGTATACTTCTTGTCAGATTTGCTCTAAACAATGCTTTGGTTTTTGAGTTATAAGCCAAAAACTGCATTTTACCTCTATGTTCTATTTTTAGCCATGGCGGCCATCTTGGTTAGTTGGCCAAGTCACCGGACATATTTTTAAAACTGGATACCCAAATGATGATTGTGGCCAAGTTTGGATTAATTTTGCCCAGTAGTTTCAGAGGAGAGTTTTTTGTAAAAGTTAACGGTGCCGGACGCCGGACGACGTCGGACGACGGACGACGGATGCAAAGTGATGGGAAAAGCTCACTTGGCCCTTTGGGCAAGGTGAGCTAAAAAATAAACTGTTAATGCTTATTACCTCCCTTTTTACATGTTAAATGTACGTTAAATGTACGTATGTATACCAACAGATAGCAAAACACTATAATGTGTGCATTTGGTCCATGCAAAATGCCATACAATGAACATAAACTGTCTGATTCTTGATTATATTTTACTCTCTGGCAATCATACCAATGTCATATAAATTTTATATTTGAAATATTACTTGTTTCATTTTTGTGGTTTATTGCATTTGATTATCTAGACCAAGCTCATACATTTTTATTTTTTGTATCATGAAATTGTTTTTAAGGAAAGCATCAAGCTACTGATGCACATTACATTATCATAGTGTACTTACATCTATAAATCAATCAATTTCAAAGATCCTCTAGCAAATGATCAATCTCATAAGGTTCATCACAGTCTTCATATAAACTTCATATACAACATCTTCGTATTCATCTTTAATCTGGATAACTTAAATGACCCTCCCGTTTTACTGCTTTCTATTGTTGTTTTTCTCAACCCATTCGTGTTATATTTCTCTTCCAACAAATTTTGGTCCAAAACAGTTGCGTTTTTATCTAAAAACGAAAGAACAATTTATCATTTTTAAACTTCAATAACAATTCTAATAACAGTTTTTATTAACTTAGTATCTAAGATGTTTGCTTTTTTATTGTAATTTTATAAAAAACAATTTTATAATTATCAAAATTATCAAAATTTATATTTTCAATAATCTAGTTTAATTCAATCAAATATGTGGGTGGGTGTGTGAATGTTACAGCATGTAGCTCATTCATATATTTAGAATGGCCATTGATGGCGCTCTCATGTGGAATCTTAATTTTTGGAATTCCCGTATCGGGCACTTGTTAATTTGCTGTCGGCAACAAAGCAGGTGTTGCAGAAATTAGTTAGTTTAAACATATTTTATTGTTCAAAATGACAAAAGGATCAGACACAAGTTTTACAACTTAGAAACGTCTTCTCCAAAACAAATACAAAATATACACATTAATTAATGAACATATGAAATATTTCTAACTAACAAATAATTTAAGAATAAAGACATGAAAACAAAAGGAAACTTTTTGAAGCGAATCAATGGATTTTAATCGAGTGCATCCTTTTACAGTATAAATACGACACAAACACACCGCATAGTGAGTGGAATTACCTATGCGCAAATTTTGTTCTTGTGGACATAACTTAAATAAGTGTGTGTGTTTTCTCATAATAAAGTGTGGGATCTTAATATATTATCCAAGTTTCGAAAAGGATGTCAGCTGCACAATGGTAAGTTTAGATTTGAAACTTATTCTTATATTCTTTCGTTAAAATCCATTGAATCGTTATTGATAACAAAACTTAACAGTAAATATTCATCAAGATCATTCGATTATTGTCATTACATGTATATAGAAATATCTTTAATCACATGTGTTAACAGAATTAAGGTTGTTAATGCAGAGAAAAACGTTTGGTATTCTTTATATATCTTTGAACAGATAAACAAATAATATCATTTTCTTCAGTACATAAAGCATCATCGCCAAATAATAATAAATCGATAGTAATATTAACATTAAAGACATTAATTTCGTTTAACATCAGATTTCTCTGAGCTGAAAAATTAGTACAATAAAATAGATAGTGTTCAACATTTTCATTAACAAAACCACATGAACAATTTGCATTTTGTATCAAATTTGCTTTGAACAAGTCAGCACGCAGTGCGCTACATCTGTTACGCAGCCTTGTGTGTAAAACAGAATACAAACGATCTCCTAAAGAACCAAATCTCGGATATTTATTATGTCTATAGTATAGTTTGTGCAAGGTTAATTTAAAAAAGGAAAATGTAGGAATATGTCTTATACTTAAGTCTAAAGAGTTCCACAGTGCAATAGATGACGGAAAATAAGACTGTTGATAAGCTGATAAACGATTTACGGGAATAGTAATATTTTGACTGTTACGCAAATTATAATTACAAATATCTGATACAAAATCCGGAACCAAATCGTGTAAATAATCTGGCGCTTGGTTATTTATAATCTTATAAAACATAGATAATTTTTTAACCTCACGTCTGACGCTTAATTTTTCCCAACCCGTCTCTAAATAGATACTGTTCCGGCTAGCGTAACTTGTTAATCCCGTAACTATTCGAGCAGCCTCGAGTTGGATATTTTCCAACCGATCAGAAATTTTTTGTCCACAGTTATCCCATACTTCTGACGAATACTCCAAAATTGGCCGAATAAAAGTCATATAAATTTTTTCCAAATATTCCCTCTTAAGTCTAAATTTTAATTTTCGTAAAACATTAAGCTGCTTGGAAGTTTTTTCTATCAGCTTATCAACATGCTTACTCCATTTACAATCACTACTAAATATGACACCAAGATGTTTATGCGTATGAACTGGCTCTAATGTCGTGCCATCAACATCAAAAGAAAAATTACTATGTATAGATTTCATACTGAATATCACAATATCAGTTTTATTTGGGTTAAACTTCACTAGCCATCTGTTTGACCACACATTTAAGTAAACAAGATCTGTATTGATTAAATTTTTTAAAATGGATTCATTAGGAGCAGTATGACCTATTGAAGTGTCATCTGCAAAAAGCCTCCCAAATCCAGAAAAACCATCAGCTATATCATTAATATATATCAAAAACAATAAAGGTCCTAATATCGAACCCTGAGGCACACCGGCGTTTAATTTTCCAAATTTTGAAAGTGAATCTTTTAAGACAACTTTCTGAGATCGGCTACATAGGTAGCTTTTTAACCAACACAGCACGTCTCCTTTTATACCATATTTTTTAAGTTTGTATAGTAAAGCCTTAATCCAAACCGTATCAAAAGCTTTACTTATATCAGCAAATGTAATGCTAGTAACTAGCTTATCATTTAGCGCCAATAAAATTTTGTTGTAAAGTTCAATTAATTGGTGCGTAGTGGAATATCCTGGAATAAATCCAGATTGATACTTATACAACAGTTTATTTTTATGTAAATGGTTAAAAATATTTTTGAAAACATTTTTTTCTAATAATTTACTCACACATGACAATAAGGAGACAGGCCTGTAGTTAGAAGGTAGTGATTTGTCACCACTTTTGAATAGTGGAATAACATATTCAATTTTCCATTGATCGGGAAATACTCTCTCATGAAGTGATTTATTAAAAAGTAAACATAATGGTTTTGAAATTTCATTTCTAACAGCAAGTAACATTCTGTTGCTAACAATATCTGGTCCTACCGCTTTATTTGGATCAAGCGTAGAAATAATATCAAGTACATCTTGTTGATATTATTTCTACGCTTGATCCAAATAAAGCGGTAGGACCAGATATTGTTAGGATGCAAAGTGATGGGAAAAGCTCACTTGGCCCTTTGGGCAAGGTGAGCTAAAAAATAAACTGTTAATGCTTATTACCTCCCTTTTTACATGTTAAATGTACGTTAAATGTACGTATGTATACCAACAGATAGCAAAACACTATAATGTGTGCATTTGGTCCATGCAAAATGCCATACAATGAACATAAACTGTCTGATTCTTGATTATATTTTACTCTCTGGCAATCATACCAATGTCATATAAATTTTATATTTGAAATATTACTTGTTTCATTTTTGTGGTTTATTGCATTTGATTATCTAGACCATCTCATACATTTTTATTTTTTGTATCATGAAATTGTTTTTTAAGGAAAGCATCAAGCTACTGATGCACATTACATTATCATAGTGTACTTACATCTATAAATCAATCAATTTCAAAGATCCTCTAGCAAATGATCAATCTCATAAGGTTCATCACAGTCTTCATATAAACTTCATATACAACATCTTCGTATTCATCTTTAATCTGGATAACTTAAATGACCCTCCCGTTTTACTGCTTTCTATATTGTTGTTTTTCTCAACCCATTCGTGTTATATTTCTCTTCCAACAAATTTTGGTCCATAACAGTTGCGTTTTTATCTAAAAACGAAAGAACAATTTATCATTTTTAAACTTCAATAACAATTCTAATAACAGTTTTTATTAACTTAGTATTTAAGATGTTTGCTTTTTTATTGTAATTTTATAAAAAACAATTTTATAATTATCAAAATTATCACAATTTATATTTTCAATAATCTAGTTTAATTCAATCAAATATGTGTGTGTGTGTGTGAATGTTACAGCATGTAGCTCATTCCTATATTTAGAATGGCCATTGATGGCGCTCTCATGTGGAATCTTAATTTTTGGAATTCCCGTATCGGGCACTTGTTAATTTGCTGTCGGCAACAAAGCAGGTGTTGCAGAAATTAGTTAAATTATTTAAAACCCGCCCACCCTCCGAAATGAGAAAAGGTGCTAATGTTTTTTTTTAATTTCAGGCAATAGTGTGCTGTATTTTGTTGCAATTTTATGGCTACCAGTATCAATGCAGTTCCTCCATGGTATTGGACCAATACAGGATAGTTTGAGTAAATTTGAGTTTCTATAATTTGGACATTTCCGTTATTTAGCACTTTTTTAACATATAGACTATTGTGATTTAAATAACCAGAATGAATTAGTTTATATTAATTAACAATTTTATTAAAAGGAAAGAAAACAAGACATTTTAAAGAAATTAATTTTCTTCTACTATCCTCAGGCGCAGAGTCAATTTTGAATGAAGGAGGTCCAGAGAGACTGGTAGTGATAGGGGATTATTTTACTCGGCCCTTGCTCTGGGCCTGACAAGTTCTTTAATTTGCAGGTTAATTTGTGTTAGAAGCTTGATTTGTTTTTAACAAAATCCACTTAGCAGAATAAACAAGCAGGACATTTATGATTAATCCTGTTGTAATTTTATTTCGTTTCTCCAATAACAATAAAAATACATGATGTAGATATATTATAGCCTCTTAGAACCACGTCAATATCCGTCACAAATATACCAATAAAAAAAACGTTTCTTTGCTGCAAGGATAAAAACAAATTCTGATCATTAAAGAACGATGTGCCATATCAGACAGTCCTTGAAACTCAAAAGTCGAAAATAAATAAACAAGCCATGGCGAGGAAAGAACAAGACCATCAGATCAACAACAATACACCAGTCACAACTCAGAAAAAATAAGATTTAAGGTGGTACCCAACACCTTCACTGAAATTAATTTGGCTCGTTTAATTTTCAAAAAATTTGGTCAAAGTATTTACTTTGACACTTTAACAAAAATATATAAATTTCAAAAAAATTGAACCAACCATTTTATCAGAAAAATTACACTGGTTATATAGCAATTTGACAAACACCAATTTTGATCATTGAGAAGCTTAATATTCCTTTTACAACACAACGTAATTAAAACGTTAAGTTGACTTTACAGAGATATCTCCCTGTAGTGTTAGGTACCACCTTAAACTAAAATTATTTACTACTCTTCTTATTTATATCTTAAAAGAAAATTAAGTCCGTTACCTGTTCCTGTTTATTAATGACATTTGACCTCTAGTTGTACTTAAAACCAATGCAACCATCTTTCCGACTATTGAGTTTTAATATACCCTTTAGTAGATGAATCTTGATAGTTGAAAAAATTCATGAAAATCAATTTTTGCAAGAAAACGATAAAAATTTCTCAACAGCTGATCGATGCAGGTTCTTTGTTTAATACGTTTAATACAACATCGAATAGGCCCTACACATACAGAAAAGTTAGATTGTTGTCTGCATTAAATAACACAAATTATGATCTGTAAAGCTTTTAAAACGCACAAGCGTAAGTGACCAAATAACTACAATTGCTTTCCAAGCTTTTGGTTTGACATTAAACCGGACGAAACTTTAATTTAGTTCAATTTCAGCACTGTCTGTATTTTAGCATTGAGAATGCTTTATATAAGCTCAAGCTAGTCACCTGACTATACAATCGATATAAGTCTATTATTAAGACTGCAATTTAAACTTTGAACCAGAGCAATAAGATTTATAAGATAGAGTTTGCTATTGATGGCATACTGTTCCATTTGAATATTTCCTCGGAGTTCAGTATTTTTGTGATTTTTATTTTTTATTTTTGATACATTACAATATAAAGAGAATGTGAAAGAGGTATGCTAGAAACGTCAGCAAAGAATGTAGACCAAACGCGAATTACCAAAATCACAACATTATTGTTTGACTTGAGCTATCTATTGTCTATTCATTGACTAACACAGTAAAATGGCAATTTATATTATCGTTAACAGGATAAGTAAATGTTAATATCAAATATCAAACGCACATCGGAAAGCCGTTTCCGCAATATGAACTACCTGACAAAGGAATGATGCAACAGGCAGCATACCAACTTCAATGAGCAATTATACAACAACGAATTGACATATAATGTGTTCTTAATGAAAACATCATACTGGTAAATGCTATCCTGGAGTGTATCGTCAGCAGTGCAAATTCATCACCAGTGGCTATTTAAAGTGCTCCACCTTTGTCTTTAAGAACCGAGTGTAGTATGATATAAAATTTGATAATTATGAATCTCTTCGAAATAAGACTGTAAAAGTTCGTTGAGACAGTGCAGATTTGGGGATATAGGACATATAGGTTTATGCTTTCGGCATTGGTATTAGCCTTGTAACATTTGTTTGCGTTATTGAATCCCCATTAGTTTATTTTAATAATTACTGTCAAGGTTGTATATATTCATTTGTTTTAAAAGATATTACAGAATTTAAAATGAAAATTAGTGTATTACTGAAGTTTCCAATAACATCTAATGATATCAGACGGAAGAAAGGGACATTCAAACTCATAAATCTAATATGATTTGCTTACTTCTTCTGTCCGTAATTCGGGTTAGGCCTGCGACACGTTAAATCAAACAAAGAAATTCAAACTACGAAGACACAAAAGACGTTAAGCAATACGCAAAAAGGTTTCTTTAAATTCGATTTGCAATCTTGTAGTCATCACACGAAAAGACGCCGAAAACATCAGAAATGTCTATGGTTTTCTTTGGTAATTGATGGACCTAAAAGATATAACGTTTTTCAGTTTGATCATAAGGGTCATGCTCTGCTAGACATATTTTACCATAGTTGTTCGAACATTGTTATACTTTTAGACAACACACACAAAAAACACAATCATGGTGTATTTGGAAAACAGATAAGCCTGTGAAAAAAGAATATAATACTAGTACACTTGGCGTTATCTAATTTTGAGGAAAAAAAGAATAATAAGAAAAAACCTTTCATATAATCGTTTAACAGCCAGACATTTGGCATCTGTTCTCGAGAAGATCATATTTTAAAATATGACACAATTTCATTGAGAAAACATACAGCAAAGTTTATGAACGTCCGTATGCCAGAGAGATACTTGGGGCTGAAACTAGAACCTTGCAAAAATATGAATACTTCTTTGCCAAATTTTGAGAACGTCATAAAAACCAGATTCCAGAACGTTATGTTTTATTTTTTTCTTTCTGAAATCTGTATGTATGCCAGAGCAGGTATACTGATAACAGCATATTACAAGATGCGCATGATATGTTGAGTGAGTAAGAAATATTTTAAATCATCACCTTGAGAGAGAGCTGAAATTTATAATTAAGTCATATTAAAGGTATGTTTGCTAAGTTAGAAGAAAAAAAAAGCCAAATTTAGACTTACTATCTAAATGTTACACACTTTTTTTTTAGAGATCTCTGTAAAACGGAAATGTTTTATCGTGATCTCGAAATAAAAAAAATAATCTATTTTTTTATGTATCCCCTTACGGCTTCCATATTTGTATGTCAGTGCAAAAAAAACAAATACTTTTTGGCACATTAATTAGAAGGCTTTATTAAAATGTTTGTTCACAAGATGTCGTTCAAGTAATATCATTCGAAGGATATTTTATTTGAAATCAAATGTAACACCCTCGTTTTATAATATCATATTTATATAATTTATAACATTCATTTATTTTAATAATTGTTGAATGAGAATAATTCATTCCTGGGGTTCTTATATATTCGGGTAAAATAATGAAACTGACTTAATAAATCTATTAATTACTTGCATCAGTTATATAATACTAATTGTAAGACGACGGAACTTGCAAACCCCAAAACCTTTACATTTTTATAACAATTCTTTTATTTTTCGTTATGTTTTCGATATAAATTGGCATTTTTTAGATATATTTTACAAGTAATTTTGGACATTTTTTGTTGCTTTTCTTGATTAGGTGATATATAATAAGACAATTCATAAATAAGTAGATATTGAGCAAACGTTAGCATTCCATGATCACATGATAGGTTAATCGTGGTTTTATTTCAAAATACCATTATCATTCTTATTTACCTGCACGTTTTATTGTCAAATAATAATCAACAGTGTCCTAGCAGAAAAAATCCTTAAAAAAAACCCACTACAATTCGGTTTCTCCATTGCAAGTTTTTTTCTTTACTAGATTTTCAACGGAATTTGACATACTATTTCGTCAAATTCATTTAAAAAATGTATTCTTTTGATGAACAATGTAGATGATGATGTCGATCTACACTCTTCAATATAGGACATATAAATTTTCAATGCTGGTATCTATGATGAGTATATTCATTTTAACAAAACTTTTGTGTAGCAAACGTTGGCCTTTTTAAATGTTTAACAACGTGTAATGTAATCGACCTTTGCATCTTTTTCTCTTTTTCAGAACAAAAGACATCATATTTGTTTTGAACAAACAAGGTTTCTGTTGGCCTCGAACATATATATAACAAAGAATAAAAGTAGCTTAATTTCCTTTAATCTGATTTACCACACATATCTATTTACATACTATAGATACCATCCCATTTGGTTATCCTTTAATCAACAAATATAAATTAACATTAAAATGAAATCATTTGAGGTAATATCTTAGCCTTTTATTGAGAGGAAATGTACGAGTGTGGGGGATTTGCTTAATAGATGGACATTACAAAAAATCGATATCAATGGAAAGTACTATTTAAAAAACAATGAACTGTCATACTAATTACAAGTTAAACATTTCATTTAGATCTGTGTGTTTCTTGAAGTCGTGTGTAAAATGTTCATCGTTTTCATGGTTAAAATATTGATACTTTTTCTAATGGGTAAGTTTTTTTTACGATCGTGTAGCAGTGTGCCATAAAAGTCATCAAATACTACTTTTTTAAACTTTATTTTTGTTTTCTAAAAATAATGTACTGATACTTATAAATCTCTATTGGAGATTGACTAACAAATCCCATCGTCAGTTTAATCCATCACAGTCTTTTCATATCAGTTAGCATTGATGGCAAGAAAAACTCCTTTCTAAATCTTTCATTTACTAACCAAAGGTATTATGTTACAAATTTAGACAATTTCCTTCATTGTGGAATAGTCAAATATAAAAGACGTTCAAACTTTATAGGTAAATTGGTTCAGTTATCATTTTCAAACCATACCAAGTCGAAAATATTTGTCATATTATGTTTAAATGTACATGGAAGGTTTTGTACTTTCTAAATTTTCTTTGAAGAGATTTTTTCCACAGAAAATCCAATTTTTGCAAAAAGTTCAAATTCGGAGACCGATATCAATCCATGGCCTATACGTTTTTTAGTATGACCAAAACGACGAACTGCACGCGAAATAAAATAAAAAACTAATTGTTTCAACATTTGCCAAATTGTACCTCAATTCCATGACCTGGGTTATTCGATCACGCTTCGTCTGTATATTGAGTAACACAGTTTTAAGTCCTTTCTGAATCATTGCATAACGAACATTCTTTACAAAATAAGAGGGATTCAAAATTTTCTAATATATGTATTTGTTAATCATCGGTGTCACATCACAATAAATGATTACATATATGTCTCATAGAGTAAAATATTATTTAAAGAACATTCATGATACACGTAATAACGTTATTTCGACACCATTGAAAAAATGTGAAATTGAGAACACTAAAAAAAATACCAAAAGAACAACCAAATTATAACAAATATAAATAAGTGATTATGTAATATAAATATTGAAATTGTAATTAGCGATAGGATGGTCATGCCTTCTACTGAATTTTCATTTCTATGAAACATCAGCATGTATCAAATTTTAAATTCTTGAGTACCGCTTCTCAAAAGCGGGAATGATATTAAATGCTGGAGTACTATTCAACAGTATCGCTTACATTTATTCTTTTTATTGTATACCACATTTGTCTGGGTTAATTTAAGTAAGTTTGCAACTTAAAACTTTTTATACACGCATTTCAAAAAAATATGTTAATAACTTTTTTTAAATAAAGACAACAGTAGTATACCACTTTTCAAAACACACCTCACATGCCCATATAAATTTATTTGACAGTTGATTGAGTTTAACATTTAACTGAGTCATTAATGCTCAACAGTAAAACTGAGTTTTTGTTATTTTTACAGTGGTCAGTTGTTCCGGAAATATTGTTGAAGTTAAGTGGGTCAAAGGGCAAGATTTACATGGTTACACATTTACCCAGAGCGAATCTTTTACCTCTACAATGGATAGCACAGCCGATTGTGCACGTTTTTGTTCGGATGTTCCACTTTGTGTCAGTTTCACCTTTGGAAATAAGATTTGTAAAGGACATAATGAGAAAATGCACAACCTAGACAGTTCAATAGTATCAGCCGGGATGCAATACTACGAAGTCAGCAATGGTAAGCTAAGTTCAGCAGCATTCAGATTCAGGCAAAAGATACCAGAGGCACATTCATCTGCAACATCTACATTTTATTACAACCAGTTGTGTGTAACGAAGATATCATAGTTCAACCCAAATAAACAAACTTCTAACTTTAGATAATATTGAACAATATTATAACAGGAAAATTCAACATACGACGGTTATATATACTTTAAATTATTACAAGTAAAATTTATAAATTAATTTAGCTATGTCTAATTATATTCAAAATACTCTGATAAATATATTATATAGCAGAGAAAAATTGTAATATGATTTTGAAACAGATATGTATGTACCCAATAAATCTACGTATACGTAAATATCAATTAGACCAGCTCAGCATTTTATGAAATCTAAATGTGTCAGTACATCATTAATGTTAAAGAATTTTGAAAAATGTATTAGTTCAAATTTCTTAGTCATATACATTTTATTTCGTCAAGATGTATATATACATATGTTTTATTTTATAGTGCAACCTGATATTACATTATATTTCAACATATTTAAGTACATTATGAACAGCCAGCTTACAAAGACTTATGATATACTGCTTTTAAACTCTAACACAATAATTACAAATGAAAAAAGAAAGAAGAAAAAAAAATAACGTAAAGAGATGTATATCCAGGTTAACTACTAAAGAAATATTACTATTTTTGTTGTATACAAATAAAGGCAACAGTAGTATACCGCTGTTCAAAATTCATAAATCCATGGACAAAAAACAAAATCGGGATAACAAACTAAAACCGAGGGAAACGCATTAAATATAAGAGGAGAACAACGACATAACACTGAAATGTATCACACACAGACACGGACCGAGCATCAGACAAAATCCCACGAGAATAACAAATATAACATGAAAACCAAATACATGGATTTGGGATAGAAAAGTACCGTGACACGTCTTATCGCAATGTGAATATACACTCAAAAGTAAGGGAAAACAAACGACACAACGTTAAAATGTAAAACACACAGAAACGAACTATAATATAACAATAGCTATATGTATGTTATCTAAACTGTTTTCTTTGATATATTATCAGCTTTTAAGTAACACAATTTATTTTCAATCTGTTTCGTATTAATGCTTTGGAGGTATCGGTTAACTTTCGATATTATGCTCAATACAGAATCAAAGATTTAACTCCCAGAATAAAATTCAACAAACAAAGGGTAAAATAATAATTACCTATGTTGAAATATAAAAAGAATAAAACTGAAAATATAGGAACAATTAAACTGTACGATCCTAGGAGAAAAGTGATAAGCAGTCAAACAAATATGACTTATCTTTTACAGTTAAAGGGTATATAGACTGCGATGATGTGCCTCAGAAAGACAGTGGTATATACAGAATATTTCCCGACGGAATTCCTGAAGGAGTGTTAGTCTACTGTGACATGAAGACGACAGGAGAAAAATGGACGGTAGGTGACCTTATCATTCACTTTTTCTCTTAAATAATTTCTAAGTTGAGAAAACAGACAGTTTTCAAAAGAATCACACATTAAGAAGAAATAATGACCTGACAGTGTGTCACCAACCGTTTCTAAAAGTTAGTAATTGAAGATGACAAATCATTTTCGTGTGAGCTATTTCTTTTAAAAATAAAACAAAATAATGACCTTTATTTTACGTCATATTAAGTGTTTTAAATACTCTTGTAAATTGGAAAGAACCAAATATTTCAAAACTGCTGTGTATTTCACGTGTACGGTTTTTGAATACGCATACATTTCAAGTCTGCTTGATTTGACCAAAATGGTATATCATTTGACGGATAACAATGTTAATATCAAAATATTCAATTTCCTTATCTCAGTTCACATTGACAATTAAATATTGTTCTTCTTATAATACTTGTTCCTAATATGTACTGCTTTAAGCCAATATTAAAATGGAATGAAATAAGATTTTTAAAGACTTTTCTCAGTATCAAAATTGGGACGAAAGATACCAAAGGGACAGTCAAACTCGTAAATCTAAAACAAACTGACAACGCCATGGCTAAAAATGAAAAAGACAAACAGAAAAACAATAGTACAGATGACACAACATAGAAAACTAAAGAATAAACAACACGAACCCCACCAAAAACTAGGGGTGATCTCAGGTGCTCCGGAAGGGTAAGCAGATCCTGCTCCACATGCGGCACCCGTCGTGTTGCTTATGTGATTACAAATCCGGTAAATAGTCTAATTCGGTAGTTCAAATTCATGAAAGGGAAGGGGATTGTAGTTACGACGTAAGGAACATATCCGATATCATTTGTGAAACGGTTATTCCATAACGGTCAACCAACTCGTGATGGCGTCCGTAAAATTTACGAAGGGATGATTTCAACTTTACCATTTGGAACTCTTGGTTTAATAGCTTCCTTGTGAGCAGTAACCCTCTATCAAGAAAATCATGATAGGAAATGCAAGCACGAGAATATCGTATCAATTGGGAGATATATACCCCGTATGCAGGTGCTGCTGGAATGTTGCTACTTCAAAGTTCGTCAACTCCAGTAGAAAAAGTCAACGTGTAGATATAAATTATGTTTTGTTATTTTATAGGTCTTACAAAGAAGAATCGACAATACTGAAGACTTTTACAGAACATGGCAAGAGTACAGCGAAGGCTTTGGAAATTTACTGGAAAACTTTTATCTAGGTTTGTTTTGATAAAATACGGTTACATAACACAGAATGACAACGAATGAAAGGAAACTGTATCAACGTATGGACATGTACAAGACACTGGCAAAAAAATTATACTATTGTAAACATACAGTAAAATACAATTTGTGTTTTCGTAAAATGTCCTGTACCAAGTCAGGAATATAAAAGTCGTTATCTAACTATCCATCTGTATGTATTTTGGAATTTGCTAAATATGTTGTTGTTCAGTGTATCTGTTCTTTCGTTGTTTTCCTTGGAAAATTGGTGTATTTCCCTGTGCGTAAGGTACCAATACTACTACTTTTTATGAAAAAGGGCCGACATGAGTACGGGTATCTGGTGTTAGGGTGGGATAAATAGTATTTCGTAATAAAAAAAAAACAACTAGGATACTAGATTCCTTGATTATTGTTGATTTAAAGCATTTTCATACGTTTGGAGGACTTATTTTTCAACAAACAGTAAGCATTCACATGGGAATCAAATTCTTTTCCTATTTTAAGAAGTTGTTCTTTTATTTCAATATAAAAAAAAATTTAGAGCACGAAGGATTTTTTACCCAAGGAATAAATTTCCTTATTTGTATTTGGCAAACATTCCGATTTGTAGAAATTCAATGCTCTTTAACTTCTTAATTCATTTCGACCTTTACACCTTTTTTTTGTTCAAGCTGTTGTAGACGAAACGCGCGTTATACATACGAAATGTCAATTCTGGTATCTATGATGAATTTATTTACAACCACGAGGTCGATACCACTGCTTGAAAAGTTGTAACTTGTTGTCTACCTTCAGTTCAATTCATTACAGGCAATGAAAATATCCACTTTCTAACAACCCAGGCTCAATACGAGTTACGTGTAGATCTACGAAATGCTGCGGATCAGGAAAGATATGCATTGTACTCCTTCTTTTCCATAGGCAATAGTGATGATAATTACAGGCTCAGCGTGTCTGGCTTTGATTCAAATAGTGACGCAGGTATTTTAGTATACATATTTCATGATAAATATCAAATAGAGGGACGAAAGATACCATACAGACATTCGAACTCGTTGTTTGAAAACGAATTCACAACGCCCTCTTCTAAATTAGCAAAATTAGCAAGAAACAAACAGACATATAATTTTAAACAAGACGCACATCAATGTTTCCTAGTGCAACTTGAATGGTAATGCCTATAAAAGTTTACGAAAGAGGGACATGAAATCAAAATTACTATTTTTTATTCTGTCTATCAAAATAAATTGAGATTGATATGTTACAACTTTCAAAGACTTATTGAAAATATTACAGCAAGGTTAAAAGAACAGTTGAAAATCTGATGAATGTATACTTTAAACATATTATACACTTTAATGAAGCAATGATATTGAAATAAGAAAAACATGCGCAACTACTTGCACATTAAGCAATGCTTATGCTTTTATTTTTAGGTGATTCCCTAACAGACGTTAATGGTATTATATTTACGACATGGGATGTTACATTCGGAAATATCTGTCCAGATTTGAGACGTGGAGCATGGTGGTATATCAATTGCTCCGATGGTAACCTGAACGGAGTATACTTTAATCCAGGAACGGAGGATGGCAGGGGTGTACGATGGGATACATTTGAAACAGACATATCACTAAGATATGCAGATATCAAAATCAGGAGGAAAACTCTAATATAAGAAAATTATTAATTATTCAATGACTACAAAATGTTATATGTAAAATAAACAAACTGATTTCATTTAAACCTGGACGTTACCCTGGTGTCGTCTATAATATTGTAATGATATTAAAATGAAGTTCTTCAACTACATAATCAGAAAATCAGAAACATAGTTTTGCAATTGAAGAAAAAAACATGCAATCCATGTCTGTCGTTTAACACTTAAAGTAACCCGCCGACATTGGTATACATATGAAACAGGAACTAATTTTTCAATTTATGGAAAAAATAAATGTAAAGAATAATAGATAATTAAAATATAAGCTATTTGCAGACAATTTGAAAGGCTAGTATTTGATTGTAAACACTAAGTATGAATTATAAGTTGACTTATAAGTAAAATCAGTATGTTTTACACAAACATATTTAAACGGAATAGTACTCGTATTTGAGTAATGACTGCTCTTTTCGAACGACCTTTTTATTACCAAATAAAATCTAGTACTCGCGCTGGGAAATACTTAGAAAACCTTGATTTGTGCACTCCTTGTTAATTACAATGTGAAATCGTTATTAGTATGTATACATTATTTTGTAATCTGAATATCAAAGAATATTTTCATTGGCGGATCCAGGGGGAAGGTCCGGGGGTTGTACCCCCCTTTTTTTGGCCGATCAATGCATTTGAATCGGGAAATATAGCTGGAACCCCTCCACCTTTCTCCTGGGTTAGGACCCAACCCACCCCCTTCCTTTTTAAATGGCTGGATCCGACCTTGATGTTTCACGGACAAATTTCTCTTTTTACTTTAGGATTAAAATCAAGACACAGAATATGATTAACAATACTTGATAAAATGATATTTTCAAATAATAACCTATTGTCAATTTGAGTATGAACACATTTTTATTTAGTTTTGAGCGCAGAGTTCGTTTTTCCAGATGTTTCAGTTTTTTCGTTGAAGATATGGAAGATTTAAAGAAAACATAATCTAAAAAAATTGATAACTTTGAACCTTATCTATTATTTCCTCATTTGAAAAGAAAATATATATTTATTTATCATGCAGTACGTGGGAGCAACTTTATTTCTAAGAGTGACCTAAAACCTTAGTATAAATAAAGAGTTCAATAAAAGTTGGTGCAATTGCAATTATTCACTACGGAACTGCAATTGTAAATATTGCATTAGAAAATACAAAATCATTGATAGTTTTTGAACATATACTAGAATTTTGAAAAATGCACAATGAAGGTAATTAGTTAATGACGACATAATCTTTCAATCAGTGCATTTGAGGTCTGGCGCTAACTCCTTTGTAAATTTATGTATTATTGTTTTTTTCCTTAGTTTCCTTTGCTATATCGTCTGACATCGGACTCAGACTTCGTTTAAACTGAGTTTTACTATGCGTGTTACTGTGTGTTTTTTTTTATTCGACAGAGAGATTTTTACTCTAATTTGAAGACCCATTTGTTGCCTTTGGCTGTTGTCTGTTCTATTTTGTCGGGTAGTTTTATTTTTTGAAACATTCTAAATTTCCATTCTCAATTTTATTCAATTGTTTAAACAAATGAGTATAATATCATCTGCCTTTCTTTCATTTAGCTTCTGTTTAATAATCAATTATAAGATAATTATCAATTAAAACTAAAATTCAGGAAATGTTTATACATATTAAGAGATTCATTTATGTTTGCATTTCTGAAGATCCTTGATGTAATGACTTCTACCCGTAATGTATTCATAAAGTTATTATCACAATCATTTTGTTTTCTTTCATTTTTTACCTAAACGATCCTGTCTTTTTTGTTATTCAAAACAAATCTGGAAGCTTGTGTTGTGTAAGATTTGAATTCATATCTGTATATATTACACTCAATATATAAATGTTACAACCACAGTATCAAATGAACCAATATGCACGATGGCTATTACTTAACCTTGATACACCAAACAATTGTACTTATTGATATTGGGAAGCCAATACAAATGAAATAATTATGTAAATACCTTAATATCCATGTCCTTCGTTGACGTTGTATAAAGATATTATATAGATCCCCTGTACCTCCGTTCGTACATGGCTTACATAATAACTAATACACATCATTATCTTGGACCACACTGTACAATCATCAGACAGTAACTAATTATCAAGAAGTTTAATTTTTGTTTCTTGTGTTCGAACTTTAAAGATCAAAGATTAGAAGAATAAGAACCCCAACCATTTATATAAAGGCCATGCGTTTATTTTGATATTAAACCAGTTTAAATCAACCATTTTATACATGAATGCACATAGACATAAAAAATCATATTATTTTAATGAAGTTATTCGATAAGAATATGTTATCATTCTTTTATTATGAAATCATTTAATCCTATATTACACATACAAATGTAATTGTAGTTAACAAAAAAAGTGCTACAATTTACTGTTATGACATTACAGATTAGACGAATAAGAACTCCAAAATACAAAAAAAATATGAGCAACAAAACTAAATGCCCTAAATAACCGGCCAGCACATATAAAACATAAAGTAAGGTCTGAAAAATACTGAACACATCAACAGTAACATCTTCATTTCTGATATAAAATAAGCATTGTCAACAGCACTTTCGCTATGTATGCTTTGGCAGGTTAACTACATTCATTTACATACAAGCTATGCGTTTATTTTGCTATTAAACCAGGTTAAATCAACCATTTTGAACATCAAAAGTTTATAAAGGAGTACAAGAGTTGATATCCCTTTATTTGATGTGTTTACGCTTAAGATGTTGCCATTTGATTAGAGACTTTCCGTTTTGAATTTTCCTCGGTGTTAGGTATGTTATGTTATTTTATTATTTATTTATACCAGCTGCAGATAATAAGAAAGAATTTCAACCAATATTTTAATTCTCAATGTTTTCAAATAGTTGAAAATCAAAAGTTTGTGATCGAATAAAAGAAGACATGAAGCACTATAACTGTGTGACCTACTTTTAAATGTCTCATACTCTCTAACATAAGTGAGTGACTTGTTTTCGTTAAATAGTGTGGTCAGATTTGATTTTCTTTTTTCCCATATGAACTTAAATCAGAGCTTATCAGGTTACTTTGGTCATATCGGAACTTTTTATAGCTGACGAAACTTTATGGTATATGCACATTGGTGACTGCTTGTGTTTATATTTTAGCCAGATATTCGGAATCCTCTGTTATTAAAAAAAAACCCGCTTATTCTCTTTTTTCTTAACTTAAAAAAAAACAATATTTGAAAATTCTATAAAATCCTTGTTATTTTTTTTTTGTTTGGACAGAAAAAGGGAACCAATGTTTAATTTATGAAAAGTGTAGCGGGAATATTTACCACTAAATTTTTGATGGCTAATTTCTTGAAAACAAGCATATTGACTCTTCATTTTTCTGCCTTTTTAGTTCCTTTTGTTATATACTACCAATTTATAAAAGTCTTTTAAAAAGTTTGTCATTTTGTAACCGAGTAGCGAACATCCTTAGAGGTGGAAGCCTGTTCTATTTCCAATTTGACCACATCATTAAGTATTAATATCATTCAATATTTCCCTCATTTTTTCGGGGGCATTTCCTTGATTAACTTAATTAGTTTCCTTATGCCTTGTAATATACTAGGCAATGTTCCAGCTAGGATTTCAAAAGGGCAGGGTGCCAATCATAGAACCAGATGCTCCACAGGGCACAGCTTTATACGATCGCAGAGTTGGAACCCTCAACATTTGGGCAAGTGTGGATACAACATTCAAGCTTGATACAGCTCTGAATTTTGATTGTGATTAGATAGTTGACACAACACAGGTTTCTGACACATAATGAATGTGGTCTAAGAACTTTAACTGAAAAACTTAAAATTTTAAATTGGACATTACCTATTATGATCCAATATTCAAAATCTAAATACATGGTTACATAAATTCATTGATTTCTATTTACTTATACTAAAGTTATTGTGCGAAAAACCAAGAATTATGCTTATTTGGGCCCTTTTTGGCCCCTTATTCCTAAACTATTGGAACCAAAACTCCTAAAATCAATCCCAACCTTCCTTTTGTGGTCATAAACCTTGTGTCAAAATTTCATAGATATCTATTTACTTAAACTAAAGTTATAGTGCGAAAACCAAGAAAATGCTTATTTTGGCCCCTAATTCCTTAACTGTTGGAACAAAAACTTCCTTTATGGTCATACACCTTGTGTTTAAATTTCATACGTTTTTATTTACTCATACTGAAAAAAATTATACTTTCTGTGAATAAGATTAAAGATTCTCTACTAAAGAAATATTTGAATCAATATCTAAACTCATAAGTGGTAAAGCCTCAGGTCTGGATGGTATACCTAAAGAGATGCTAAAGGCAGGAAGTTAAGTTCAAAATCTTTTAATTCAGAAACTGTTTAACCATGTATTTTTATCTGGTATATATCCAATGCATTGGTCATTAGTTTATTTATCTGCTGTTTTTAAGTCTGGTGATCCAGGTAAAACAGATAATTATCGTGGCATTGCCATTAACTCTTGTGTTGGTAAATTGTTTAACTCTGTTTTGAATAATTGACTAGATATTTTTTTGGTATAAGAATCAGTGATTAATCCATGTCAAATTGGATTTTCAAAACAATGTAGACCATCTGATCATGTTTTTGTTTTATAAACCATTATTGGTAAATATACAAGTAAAAAGGAAGGATAACTATTTGCCTGTTTTGTAGATTTTAAACAGGCAGTTTCACCTCAGAAATTTACAAAGCCTTTGAATAGACTTATTAAGAAGGGATATAATTACGATACTGTTGTCAGGTCATTAAATATTGCTTATTTTGGCGTTAATATTGATACACTTATAGGGTCTATGCATCTGAACTAAACACATTTATTAAAAAAAACAGTTGTTGGCATGCCACGGGTTATGTTCTTCTCATATATGTTATGATAGTATGATACTAAACCCCTAACGGGGAGGATTGTGCCTGATGTTCATATGATGAAATCATAATCTTTCAGTCAGTTTAATTGAAGTCTGGAGCTGGCATGTCAGTTAACTGCTAGTAGTTTGTTGTTATTTATGTATTATTGTAATTTTGTTTATTTTCTTTGGTTACATCTTCTAACATCAGACTCGGAATTCTCTTGAACTGAATTTTAATGTGCGTATTGTTATGCGTTTACTTTTCTACATTGGTTAGAGGTATAGGGGGAGGGTTGAGATCTCACAAACATGTTTAACCCCGCCGCAATTTTGCGCCTGTCCCAAGTCAGAAGCCTCCGGCCTTTGTTAGTCTTGTATTATTTTAATTTTAGTTTCTTGTGTACAATTGGGAAATTAGTATGGCGTTCATTATTACTGAACTAGTATATATTTGTTTTGGGGCCAGCTGAAGGACGCTTCCGGGTGCGGAAATTGTTCGCTACATTGAAGACCTGTTGGTGACCTTCTGCTGTGGTTTTTTTATTCGGTCGGGTTGTTGTCTCTTTGACACATTCCCTATTTCCATTCTTAATTTTATTTTGATAAAGTGATCCATGAGAGTATCAGATATATGCTTTCAACAAACAATATTACTGGAAAGTTTTATTCTATCATTAAAGATTTGTATAATAAAAGTGAACTCTGTGTTAAAATTGATCATAATGACATGGCTCCATGTTTTAAATCATTTATAGGTGTAAGACAAGGTGCTGTTTTAAGCCCAAATGTTTTTAAAATATTAATCAATGATCTACCTGACAAGTTTTTATCTTGATCCTGATCCAGTAAACATTAATAACCATAGAGGAGACTGTCTTATGTATGCTGATGATGTAGTATTTTTTTCAAAAACACAGGAAGGCTTGCAAAAGTGAATTAATATGTTACATGAATATTGTTTAGAATGGTGTTTTAATTTTAATTTAAATAAGACAAAAAGTATAATTTTTAACAAGCCTGGAAATTTTTTAAAATGCTGTTTACATTTTGGAGGTAAAGAGATTGAAAGTGCAAAATTATATAGATATCTTGGAAGCACATTTACATCTAGTGGTATATTCAAGCAGTGTAAAGATGAATCATACAACAAATCTTTAAAAGCATGTTTTAAGCTACAGAGATGCTTGTTATCATCTAATCTAGTATTGCCACTTTTTTACATCTTTGTGATCATACAATTAAACCCATACTATTATATGCAGTAAAATATGGGGAATGTTTAGAACGGATTCAGCTGCATGTAAAAAAGATAATGATTTTTTGGTCAGGATTCTTCTGAAAAACCTCATACTCTTTAAAAATTGAGACAGACAGATATTAAAAAAAAAATGCTTGCTAAAAGAGAATTAGAATCGAATGCGAGCTAATCGCGTTCACACACTCTTCTTTTTTAATTCGAATTGATTCGAATTGGCTAATTCGAATTTTCTAATTCGCATTAGAAATACGCTTTTTTAATACGAATTAAAAAAATTAACGTCGTTTTGACAGTTAAGCAAACTTGACGCGTAATGCAATTCGAATTAGAGTTGACGTTTGGACGTAAAACGTTTCGAATGCGAATTAAACTAATTCTAATAAGTTAATGCGAATCGAATTCGAATTACGTGTGAACTCAGCATAAAAACTCGTGCATAGGAATAAGGAAGGCTTTGACATTTTAACAAGCGCCAGCCGTCAACCAAAAATATAACTAGCACTTCCTGTAATGACATAGATAACTGAATAAGTTGGCAATGAAAACTATCAAACAAAATTATAGCATGACTCAATAAGAGAATTTACCTTAACATGCGTCAATAATCCAAAGGATGTAAAGTATTCCAATCTTGAAGTAGTTTCATTTTCTACAGAAGATAATGCCTGTACCAAGTCAGGAATATGACAGTTCAGATTGTGCTTTATTATGTGCATGTTGAGCATGTTCAGAAAGTAAATAAAAAAACTCATAAAATATTTTTCTTTAATTTAAAGTGACATAATATTTTCACATCTCATTGTTTTATCTTAAATAGAAATAATTCAAACGATTATTATGAATCATAAAGATCAGAAGCACTTAGAACTGTGGGATCATTATAATGTTTGGAACTCTCACAGAAATATCATAACTGTCATGACTGTAGAGCATGTAGAATGTCAGCATGGTCAGGAATCCTCAAGGTTATCTGTAAAATGTTAAAAAAAAACTAAAAAACATTGACTACTTGAAAATCTTCACTACCGAACTTCCATGAATTAACGGTAACCCTTGTCATGCTGAATTGTTTTCATAAATTGTCGAAATCTCTAACATTTGCAAAAATATGCAAATGATATGCAAAATTGGTCCTCATGTGCAAAAAGCATCAATCTGATGTTTTTCTGTTCTTTTTCTCGACCTGAAAGTCCGAGAGATGCTAATAAGTGCACACAACTGTATTTCAAATGTAGAGTGGACCCCAGTGAACACGTTTATCACAACAGTTGTTAGGTAGAAGGAAAAATGAAACTGATCTGGGTTCATCAGTCTAAAGAAGATCATATGCACTAAAAATATTAAAAAAAAATTAGTGTTTCAGACCTCAAAGGAAAGCCCGTCCCTCCAAAAAACCCGATTTTGTCCGATTTCAATTTTTGAAGTTCGTATTTGAGCCCAAAATGAATATTAAAAGTGAGAATCATGACAATAAACAGTGTCAGAATGAGGAAACATGCACACACTATGAACTAAATGGTATTACGATGACCTCCAAATGTATGGAGTGTCATTGATGCCAAATAATGGTAGTATGGGTACGGCCGTAATATTATGGCCCCCGCACAACAGGCGTAAAAGTAGTGTATGTTCATTACAAAATTTAAACATAAAAGTTATTAAGTTATAGAAAATATAAATTATTTTTTTAAAAGATCTGCATACAAAATTAAATTAATATAAAAAAGAACACATCAACTTTTAAACTGATTTTTTTTTTTAATATACAGATATATGTTCTAAACATTGATAATAGGGGGTAAACAACATGAAAATGATCTGATAAACAATTATGATCATACAACGGTATTTCATGTCAAGAAAAAATTCGCGGATACTGTTAGGATATCATTACCTTTAGAATCCTATATTGATAAAAAAAAATCCATTTCAATTTGATTTTTCAAATTTTAAATTGCTAATGTAAGAGCATTTTCTCTCGTTACTTTAAAATCAATATTCATAAAATGGATGTTAAATTTTTTATAAGCATAAATAAATGAGCTATGAGCAGTGAAAAAGTTGTGGACTGAAAAGTGTTGGACGTACAATCATCTGCTATATTTTTTCTCTCTCTGAACAGGTGATTGAAAAGGGGACAGTAACAAGAAATGAATAACTGAGTTATAGAATTGCTCCGAGAACTTGTCCTGTTTTCACTTACATTTCCTATTTTTCCACGTTATATTGGTATTTTAAAATTTTAATAAAGAAAAGAAAGAATTAAAACCAATACATTTAGACTTCAGTAAATGTATATTCTCAATTAAAAATCGCTTCGGTAGTATCGTGGAAGCGCATTCACCTTATTTGCAGGATGTCCTTGGTTCGAACACAGACTGTGTTTTGTGGACGAGACGCGAGTCTCGCGTTTATATATTTTTGTATCCTGGTATCTATGATGAGTTTATTTACAACCACTGGATCGATGCCACTGTTGGTGGAGACTTATTTCACCGAGGGTATCACTAGCCCAGTAGTAAGCACTTTTGTATTGACTTGAGTTATCATTGATATGTTCATAATAATAAATTAACTGTTAACAAAGCTTTGAATTTTTGAAATACTAAGGCTTTTCTACTTCAGGAATTGATTACCTTAGCTGTTTTTGGCAAAACTTTTCGGAATTTTAGGTCCTCAGTGCTCTGCGACTTCGAACTTTATTTGGCCTTTTCAACATTTTTTATTCGAGCGTCACTGGTGAGTTTTTGTGGACGAGACGCAAATCTGGCGTATATATATATATATATATTTTTATCCTAGTATCTATTTATTTAAACCAAAGACATTAAAACTGGTATTTTATGTTTCTCCAGGTAGTACACCGCATCAATGAGTAACAGTAACGACTGGTAAGCTCAGGGTTAAAATATCTATCCCATCGAACTAGAGATAAAGGATACAACAGATAGTGTAAAGTCTGTCTCATATCTTGACTTATATCTAGAAATTGACAAGGAGGGTTGCTTGGAAACAAAACTTGACAAGAGATGATTTCAGGTTCCAAATTGTTAACTTTATATTTCTAAGTAGCAACTTTCCAGCAGCTACTGCATACGGAGTATACATATCCCAATTGATACGTTATTTCCGGGCTAATATTTCCTATCATGATTTCCTTGATAGAGGGTTGCTGCTTACAAAGAAGATATTAAACCAAGAATGCCAAATGGTGAACAAACTGTTGAAATCATCCCTTCAAACATTTACTCACGTCATCACGAGTTCGTTGACCGTTATGGAATATTCGTTTCGCAGATAATATCAGACATATTCCTTATGTCGTTACTACAATCCTGTTCCCTTTCCACGAATATAACCTACCGAATTAGATTATTTACTGTTGTTTAGTCTTTAGTAGTCTATGTTTTGTCTTGTGTACTGTTAATTCTCAGTTTGTCTTTTTCTCTTTTAACCACGGCGTTGTCCGTCTATTCTGAAAATAGAACTTGGGTAAAATGCAGATTCTGCGTAAATCTTTGAAACTAAAGCATTTGGAGCAAATCTAACAGGGGGTAAAAATGTTTATTAGGTTAACATCTATTTGCTCTGAAAATTTTCAGACGCATCAGACATTCCGTTGTTGCATTACTGTCTCTGCATTGACAATTTTAAGAAAATTTGGCGGTTTTGGTTTATTCTCTTGAATATTATAAAAACTATAGATTAACTTAAAAAATCAAAATTGTTAGATCGTTAAATAAGTCAACATAAAAAAATACTAAATTGACCCCAGAAAGAGAAATTGCCATTCAAGGTCAAGTTTTTCATATTTTTTCGTAAATGTTTGAAATCTTTCACAAAAACCTATTTCTCTGAAACTACCTGGCCAAATTAAAACCGAACTTAGCTTAAATCAATCTTCAGTAGTAATTGCTCTTAAAAGTAAAGTTTTCACAATTTTTCGTAAATTTTTATTATCTTTTCGAAACCATTATTGATAGAGACCACTGTAAACATCAGGAATGTTCAGTAAAGTAAGATTTTCAAACAGATCACCAACACCAAAACAGAGAATTTTGTCATGAATTATATTCCTGTCTATAATAGTGTAGAGTGTCCTTTGTTTTATATGCACTGCAGCACATAGGCCTAGGTGAGCTACCGGATCTTTATAGCTTCTAGTTTGGAGCCGATCTTGAAACTATATTTTTGAAGTTTTCATTGCTCTATATGGAGCCGAAATCTACAAATTTGCATGATCTTTTCTTACAATATTCTGTCACTGTCTTCAACTGCTTACACAGGTTCTCATTTGCAAATGGTTCATCTTATGGAAGATGTCTTTATCTGAAAATATATGAAAGAAATAGTTGACATGTCACACGTTGTGCAAATGCGGATTTATGGCAATGTTTCCAATTTTTAAGAATCTGCAGGAATGCAAAACTTGATTTAAAGTGTACAATTAAATTACTCTATCCACCTATAAAGATTCTTTGAATATGCTTTTACGAGGTTGAACTGCATTTCTCATTGTGTATTGTAATGCATTGTTTTTTGAAACAACAATTTTGATTTGACAACGTTACATATCTTAAGGGGGCTAAAACTGATGATGCATCTGTTAAATGTCTTTTTATGCGCTGATGACATATATATAAATATAAAACAAAATTTTATTGAATATTAAGACATGTGCATAACAATAACTTTGATGCTTGTAAATACTTACTGACGGTCCTTACATTTTTTAGTCCCTCAAAGTTACTTCGTGACTTGTTTGTACGTTACTGAATGTTCTTGCTATTTACTGGTATCTCTTTCTATAATCAACTTGGCCAAGTATTTTCAGCGGGAAATATTTTTGTAAAAGATTAGAAAAACTACACAATTGGGAATAATTGACTTTTTTCGTCTCCATTTTCATAACTTACAAAACCAAATTATTTGACATAAGGATCTTAAAATGAGCTCGCCTGCATAAAGGTCACGATTGTACAAAACATACTCATTTGGTTTGTGAGTGCATAGCCAATAGGATAGGTCAAAACGAAGTGAAAACAATAGTCCTTCATTGCAAGTTTAAGACGGCCCCTAGCAACCGTTTGAGCTAAACTCTTTAAAATAGACATTGAAAGAGGAAAGTTGGTACTATTAAAAAACGAAGATACTAGAAAATAGCACATATCAAAAGCATAATAGTTCACATCCATTTGTGAAAATATCAAACTATGAGGAATATGTTTGACAGGAGTATGGATATACATTTTCATCCATTTATTTCTTCAGAAAAAATTTGAGATGACAAATCCTTTATAGGTTAATTTAACATATTTTAGTAAAATTCAAAAATAAGTAAGCAATGAATGAAATGGTTAAATGTGTATATGGGTTGGGGGGGGGGCTAATTCTTAACTATTTGTTTTCTTTTGTTGTGATTAAGATTGTGAAACGGTGTTGACTGCTCTACCCCTATTTTGTCATCTTTACTTATTGTGTATGTTTGTTTTATCGCACCGTTGTCAATATGATGGAATTTGATGCGACTGCCATAAAAGTGAGAGGTTTAGCGCTATAAGACTAGGTTCAATTTATCACTTTCTACAGAAGAAAATGCCTGTAACAAGTCAAATATATGACAGTTGTTACCCATTCGTTTGATATGCTTTTGAGTTTGTTGTTTGATTAGGGACTTTCCGTTTTGAATTTCCATCTATGTTCACTATTTGTTTTATTTTACCTTTGACCTAACAGTATATTGCTTTTTACTTTTTATGTTTTAAAGATCACAGAAATTTACATTTTATAATATGGTTCTGAAACATTTTGACTACTTTAAAGAAGATTATTCAGATAGTTTAGTATAGAAGTTATTTAGATTATATAAAAACAATGGAAGTCATCTGCCTGGAAAATAAATACCTTAATTAATTTGTATTAGCTTTACCTTATTCGAAAACACACTTGACGCCATTTTGCTCTGATGCATTTCGAATTGTTAAATCTGTAATTGTATTTACAAGGTAAATTTTGTGTTTTTAACAATGACATCAAATTATCATTTGAATTGGATTTGGTTTCACCTACAACCCAGGCAACCATCCACAATTACTGGAATGATGTTTCATTCAAATTATTAAGATGAACCATTTAATTATCATAAACAATTGTTTGATAAAAGTTATGATAATTCAAAAATATTCGATTTGGTTTAAATAAAATCTCTGTTGCATTTTACGACCTACTCTATTGCTGTCTTTTTTAGAATCTTTATTGAAATTCAATACGTTTCAAATAAACACAACTAAGGTAATAGACTGTATTCATTCGGCTATCAACATTAAATTTATATATCCTTCCAACTGATATAGGAAATACAAAATAAATGTGATTAATTTAAACTAAACGCAAAACAGACTTCAAACTTTTTAAGTAAAAAAAAACATTTATTCATGGTGTTGGAAAGTCCTGTATTCTTATTTCTTAATAAGTTTGACCTATGATATGCATGTCACTAATAAATTAGATGTATCGTCAATGAGGACATTATATAATTTTTATCTCTCTACATCACGGACTTTGATGTTTAACACATTAGCAGTGTACGATACGATCAAATAATGTCAAAAATAGAGTTTGATTGCTGTCAATTAATTGAATTGCATTACATTATTGTGTTAATGTAGTCCAAAGCTTTACATGTTTAAATAAGAAGCAATATAGTATCTGTAAACACAACGAACGAAAGTGTTTATGATTGTATTTCCATAAATCAAAATGCAGCCTTGCTTAAATGAAAATACTATAAATTTCATTTCCCTATAATTGACTTCCTACATTATCTATATATCAATATTGTGTGTGAAAAAGTTGTTACTTAATGCTTCTGAAATATTATCTCGCACACCGATATAAAAAAACTTTAATATATTGTGTCAATTTATTTTAATGTCACTTATATTTTTATGTGAATATTGATGTTGTTTTTGAAAATAAATAGTCATAGATACCAGGCTTATAATTTCGTACACAAAACGTGCCTCTCGTCGTCAGAGGAGGGAGAAATAGGATGAAGGTGACAAAGTAAACAAATTTCTTGAATTAAATATGCACACTATTTCGTAGTAATACAAGAAACAACAAACAATTGTCAAACTGAAAGTATCTCAAATTAATTCAAAGTTAGTCAACGTATCGAAGTCTTCATCCTACTTGCGATTGCTATAAAAAGTAAAATCACAAAAATACTGAACTTAGAGGAAAATCAGTTCGGAAAGTCCATAATCACATGGCAAAATCAAACAACAAAACGCATCTAAAACGAATGGACAAGAACTGTCATATTCCTGACTTGGTACAGGCATTTTCAAATGTAGAAAATGTTGGATTAAACCTGGTTCTATAGCGCTAACCCTCTCACTTTAATGACAGTCTCATCAAATTCCGTTATATTTACATTGAAGCATTAAATAAACAGACAAAATAACTGTTATCTACTGATTATAAGTATTGCAAAGTTGTTCCTTACACAATGAGTACAACGGATGTCACATTGGAAGTATGTTATGTTAACCCTCCTTGCGGACCTGGGCTAACGATCGTGTAGGGTGTTCGTGTTGCTAAGTTTTTAGTAGTTTTAGTTGTCTATGTTTGTCTTGTTTACTGTTGTCTTTTAGTATGTTAAATGTTCATTCTTTTTTTTTGTCATTGCTTTGGCGGTTTGTCAGTTTGTCTTTTGGCCTATTTGTTTTGATATTTTTTGCCACCCTTTTATTCAAACTGAATAAGTCTATGGTTAGTTTAGATGTAGTTTATTCATGTTTCTTTGTGGTATTCAAACTTAAGTTATCTGTGAATAGAGTTGCAGACTGTAGTTTGTTTTTTTTTTCTCTAAGCCCTGACATCGATTCTTTACGAATGGATTGCCCCCTTAATATCTTCTTCCTTTTTGTATGCATTAGCTAAATTATTATTTGATAACACAAAAAAAGAGAATTACACATTTTCGTTCTGTAGACCAATTATTGAATGCAGATATCTTGATGGTATTTATCTCGTTTGTTGTCACATTGAATAATACCTCGCATTTTAGTTTCTGTAATGTTAAAACGGGTTTTAGCACTCCATGTTTACTGCCTTTGAATTACAATTTCATTGTTCACTTAGTTAATTTGCAATCCTTGAGATTGCAAAATGTACAAATGTATTTCCAACCTTTGAATGAACCAGCGATAGTCTGATGTAGAAAGACGTTCATAACAATTTATATCATCAAAGCTTTACATGCTTTCTCTTAACTTAAGAGCTGTGAAAGTGGAATGATTCTCTTTTGATTTTCATATCATGCGAATGAAGTGTTGATTGTTTATCCAACCACTGTAACATGTAATGTAACATTGATGATAAAATGTAAGCCTTGGTCAAAATCATCGATGGTGTGTTTAAATAGTGGTTAGAACTATGATAAGTAGTATTTTTAATTAGAAACTTTCCGTTTGAAATGTTTTTAGAGTTCGATTTTGTTTTTGTTTTTGTTTTTTTGCCTTAACTAAAAAATTTAACCCGACCTAGAATTGAACCCAAGAAATGACGTTATCACACGTAAACATCATTAAGATTGAGAAATCGTTTTCAATCAAAGCTTTATCAGATCACTGATGCTTAAGTGAGCTTGCAATTTTATTCCAGTTATGAATCATCCATACTTTATGTTATCATACATTTTTTTTTAAATGTTTTTGTTTTTTATTGTCCTCGACGATGTTGTACTTTGTGTTTACTTTTCATCATGGTTTCAAATACTATCTTTATAAACACTTTATTCATATATCCTTAAGTTTGCTTACAGATACTCATATTTGAGGGTTACTGTTAAGGTTAATCACATATACGCCTCGGAAGCACGAATTTTGATTATCCCATAAAAAGTCATCTTTTGATTATATTTGCGATTCTGCCAATAGGAATAATTAGGGCTCAATTGACTAAACTGATTACTCAATAGTTGTTAAGTAGCAATCAATAGTCATGTTAAATGTTATTTTATAAGCGAAAGACTATACGGTTCCCGAACAAATAGTTTGTATTACTCAATCAAATTAAATTTAAATTCTTTCTTCAATGATTTCAATAATAAGTTTGCGTTCAATCCATCAGTTTATCAAATGATGTCGACTCTGACGGATATCATTTTTGTACTGATTCTAGAAGGTAAGTAACAAGAAAAATATGAGAGTAATAATATTTTTTATTGTCATTTAATAATTATCATCTTTTGGATCAAACTTCAACGTACGCGTATTTCTATTATTTATTCATCATTTTACTTATAGTTGTAGGACTACCAGTATTTTTAACATATTAGTCTTTGTTGAATTTATTTTTGTTTAAAATATATTTTACATTACAATGCATATAAGATAATAACCATCACCGGAAGTAAACCAACGTTATGTTCGACTTTTTTTCTCCTGTTTACAAGCATTAGTAGTACTGTCAACTTTTTAATATTTTAAAATATTTATATCAACACCATAAAAAAAAATTAATACTGCTTTAAAACACACGAGAAATTATTTTTAGACAATGAAATGCAGGATAATTTTATACAACTGTCGATATCTAATAAAACCCGATGTGCCGGACTATGTTTTTTGCGGAATTACAATGCCTATCAAATATAGGAGTATTTATATATTTTAACGTTATGTTTCCGTTGTGTCGTTTGTTTTCTCTTATTTTTGAGTGTGAATTCACATTACTATAAGACGTGTCACGATACTTATCTATCCCACATTCATGTAATTGGTTTTGATGTTATATTTGTTATTCTCATAGGATTTTGTCTAATGCTTAGTCCGTTTCTGTGTGTGTTACATTTTAATGTTGGGTCGTTGTTCTCCTCTTATACTAATGCGTTTCCTTCAGTTTTAGTTTGTTACCCCGGTTTTGGTTTTTTGTCCATGGATTTATGAGTTTTGAACAGCGGTATACTACTGTTGCCATTATTTGTTGACATACATGTTGGTAACATATGAATACTTAAATCAATATCATTTGGACTCATTTGATAGCTGTCATAATGACAATCATACGTCATCTTCTAATATATATATATATATATATATATATATATATATATATATATATATATATATATATATATATATATATATATATATATATATACACACATTTTTTTTAACTAGATGGGGTTAAGGTGTTAAGATTTAAAACAAAATATTTAACCCCATCGCATTTTCATGTGCATGTGCTAGTTTTTGTCGCATGATAAATATTTTTATTATACTTCACGTTAAAATGCAATATTTTGATTGGCTGATACCAGGGTGTTAGTTTACTCTATCACATGCCTGTGAGGGTAAGAATGTTTTTGAATGTCAATCTCTCGTTCAGACCAATCAAAAATCTATAATTTAAAGGACAATGAAATGAAATCAAGAAATTAAAGACAATGAATGCTAAAGTTCTACATTTTGGCTCAGATTCTATTATTTAACTATCAAAATAAAAAAAATAATATACATCTGGTTTCACTTCTTTTGATCTTTCTAATACCTGTAACGTTGTTATGTACGTGACGTCATAGAAAATATATGTGTTAAAGACAATAATGATAGGACATACTGTATAATAAAGACTTTAGAAACTAAAGAATTTCACCCTTCAATAGTTATATTATAGATAAAAATATCTCCTCTGAGTGCCATTACGAAGGCGATCCAACTACAACGAACATTTTTGATCTTTTTCTATTTTCAACATAATCTGATGTACACAGATGTTAAAGAAAGTTGGTTGATAATGAAACTTTCTGTTGACATAAAATATTAGCAGAGGGGAAACAGACAAGGTCAGCAACAGTTGATTCAATGCAAGACCTCAACTATTTTTCTCTCGGTCTTAAGAGTGTATGGACAAAACTGCCGTTTTTTGCAAATCTAATTCAAGTTTGTATTTTGAAATGTTACTTTTAAATTCAGGTCAAATATAAAAGTAAAGTTGTTATTTTGAAAACATACAACAATGTAATAAACATATTCAATTAGAATGAAATAATAAACAATAGAGTTTGTTAGATTTCATATTGGTAAACAATCATTTATTAAAATCAACCTTTAAATACTTATCCTTAAATACATTGATTTTGATTTTATTTACCTAAATGGAGCAAAGTATGTGACTATCGAATTTCTAAAACGAAAACAATAAGGCTTTATTTGATATTTGAGATATAATCAAGGATGAATAAATGGATCACTAAACTTCATGCAGGACTATCAAGATTTCATGGCAAAATTGCAAATTAAAAATGGATAATGAATTATATTATTCCGAACATTTTTTATATTTAGAAACATCGACTGCATAAAAAAGGGCGAAGTATTAAAATATAAGAATGGGGATAACAAAATTTAAAGTTAGTATTGAACTAAAAGTTGATTTATTATTCTTACTATAATTTGATATTCAGAACAATTACTCATGCACAAAGAGCACCTGGGTTATCTATATAAATGCTAGTTTAGCTGTTGAGTAAATATGATAATGAAATGTTTCAAATTATATAGGGATTATTTACGAATGCACTTAAAAAAACGCAAAACTAATGACTTTTCGTAACAATTTAAGCTGCAAAACTCATGTATATTGCCACTAGTCGCGCTTTGCTGGAAATCCTTGCAAGCATTAAAACGAAACCCAATTAGATCCGATAATAAAACATCTCTGCCTGACGAAAGTTGGGATAGACTTTAAAATGATAAATCTGCTCAATCATGTAGAACAGTCAGACAATCTATTGAAACCATCCTACAAAAATTAAATCAATTTGAAAAGAAAGTTAAAGGCAATTGGGATCATTTATGGACACAACTGGGAGTTTCCTTATTGGTAATGATACCACATTTTCCTATTTATATAGTAAGTGAAAAAATTGCTTCTTGATATCTCTTACAGAAGATTACTTTTTCCACAATTAGGGGTCCATAATGGGATGAAAATAAGTTTGAAATTTGTTGCAGTATAAAAACAATATTAGGTCAATGTCATAAAAATAAAAACTTTTTTGTACTCGGCGCAAAACTGTGTAGAACCTCGCCCTTCCCCAGTTTCGAGTCTCATACATTTCTTTTATATATTTTCCTGACATTAACCTAATATTGTATATAAAGATGTAAGTCAAAATATGATATCTGTGGCATCTTTTATGCAGTAGATAAGATCAATATTGACACATAATTAAAATTACATTGGATTTGATTAATAAGGCGCATCCGAATTTTTTTCTTGATTTATCATTATCAAGAAATGTTCTTATAGAATAAAAAAAAATAAACATAAAAAAGTTATGGCTTTTCGTTCAAAAGTATTGTTACCTTCTTTAAAAGTCCTTTTGTTTTAATTTTAGGGATTTTCTTCCTAATATGCAAATTTCGAACCAAATTATGACAAAAAGTAAGTCATGAATGTAGTTGTTTCTTTGCATATTTCAAAAGTAAATATCAACGAGGGATCTCTACTGTATCGTACGCCCTTAATTAAACCAACGGAATATTGAAAATTTGAAGTCATGGCAACATATGAATATTCAAATTGTTGAAGAACATCGTTTGTATAAATAAACAGTATTAAACCACTGTTCAAAGGTCAAAAATCGACTAAGAAAAAAACAATCCGGGCCACAAAAACGGAATAAAAATCAAATCACACTAGTTTCTTTCTCAGTTTCTATAGATCTAAAGCTACTATATAGAGCTTGCCTCGTACGAACAAAGGAATGGTTTAGAAAGAGAAGAACATCATTGTAATGTTGTAGTCATATGGACATCCAAACAATCTGTTACAAAAAACGTCCTTCAAACGTCAAACAACTGTTGCCAAGAACAGCAACAAAAGTAACCGTTTCAGATAACGTTTAAAACGATGACCGTCTGAGAGAATATTTGTTGTTTTAATTATTGTGTTTTCTAGAAAAGATTTTAAATTGCATTAAATTGAACAATGAAAAATGCATTGTTTAATTTTATGAACCTTTGCGACACTGGTTTTACATAATTGGACTGTTTCTGATTCGGTCGTCCAATGGTTACTAAGGAGGACATTTGAGATTTGGGAAAAATAAAATTAAGGAAACATGAATCGATATCCGCGATCAATCCACAACCCCATTAACAACCAAAAGTACCGAAGTAAGAGTGTTTGCACGTACTGAAAATTGGTTTATAGTCAACAATAGCATTTAATTGAATGAGTGCATTGCTGAATTTTTTTGGCACCGATACACAATACATTTAAACATGATATTGATATTCATTAATATGAATTCTTTATTAATTTACTTAAGGAATGGTCTGAATAAATTCATATTTTTCGTTTTTTAAAGAATGTTTAAGATTGTTCGAGTATTTGTATAGACTGCAGATAGGTCTTTAATTTATTGATATTTTACCACTATTCTGAATTAAATATATATGTTTTACAAAGAAGAATTAACGCATTTTTTTTCGTTAACAATAAAAGTATTTTTAATATAGACATGAAACAATTCAATTGTTAGTACCATAGAGTATTCTATTCTAAATTTAATAAGATGATTTTTTTTTAAACTTTTTCGAATATTGTTTGAAATATTGACTTTAGATATAAGAAGATGTGGTGTGAGTGCCAAAGAGACAACTCTCCATCCAAATAACAATTTAAAAAGTAAACCATTATAGGTTAAAGTACGGCCTTCAACACGGAGCCTTGGCTCACACCGAACAACAAACTATAAAGGGCCCCAAAATTACTAGTGTAAAACCATTCAAACGGGAAAACCAACGGTCTAATCTATATAAACAAAACGAGAAACGAGAAACACGTATATATTACATAAACAAACGACAACTACTGTACATCAGATTCCTGACTTAGGACAGGTACAAACATTTGCAGCGGGATTAAACGTTTTAATGGATCCAAACCTTCTCCCTTTTTCTGAAACAATAGCATAACATCATAACATAGAAAAACATACGATAAAATATCAATTGGCAGACTTAACTCAATCAAAAAACGTATGATTACACAATGAACGAATAAATTTGATCTGCGATATCTGAATACAAATGCACAGTTAATTACATATTAGAGACAAACATTCATGACCAAAAAGCTTACAAACAAATTCAAACACACTGAGAAATATTTAACCAATCAATGTTCACTTTAGAAAAAAACGGTTTTTATAATCTTGAAGTTTATTCAAATGTTGTAAGAATAAGTGAAAAATTGAAGATATTACAAATAATCAAAGCTGGTGTACAGAAAAGATCCATATGAATAAAAAAAATAACAAAAAAGCATTATAAACAGTATCAACAGGTCGAATTAACAAGAAAATACGATTTGAGAGTACTCGCAGTTACTGACAGCTAATTAAAAGCCAAAACCAATTAATAGTAAAAAATCATGCATCAGAGACTAAAATCGACTAAAACACATCACAGGGATTTAGTATTTTAACGTCATTAATAGTCAAAGAAGACATGACTTGTGCAATGCCAAAAATAAATGTATCGACAGGTAGTAGTATAGTGAAGAGCGACTTCTATAGAAATAAAAGTTAACGTGTCTGTGTCTCTATACATCTCGCCTCAAAAGATAATGAAATTTAGTTATGTTTTAATTTGCTAATGACAAAATCAATATTAGTCCCAATGTGAACTATATTCAGAGATCTAATTACAATATTGGTACGATAACCCTTACTTATAAGTTTGTTTAAAGGTTCGATAAGTTTACAAGGATCACAAAGTGATTTCCTCGCTTTAAGTACAATATTACCATAAAATTTAGGTACACAACAACAATTTACCAGTGATGCATTGATTACGTTCGTTAAAATCTATGACATCAGAACACACACGGGCAAACCGAACGAGTTGCGATATATAAACACCGTATGATGGAGCCAAAGGCACATCGCCGTCTAAAAAAGGAAAATTAACAATGGGAAATGAAAAATCGTCTCTTTTGTCGTAAATTTTAGTGTGAAGTTTCCGGTTTGAAATTGAAATGTCTAAATCTAGAAAAGGACAACTGCTGCTGTTTATGTTAGATTTAGTTAAAGTAAGTTCGTTTGGGTAAATTTCTGAAGTATATTTAGAGAACTCTGGATTATTCAACGAAAAAATATCATCCAGATAACGGTAGGTATTTTTGAATGTATCAACCAAATGTAACAATGATGGGTCTTTACTGAGTTTGGTCATAAACTGAGATTCATAGCAATATAGAAATATTTTACATATTTAAATAGAAAATCAACGTGTCAGGGGATATTTGGTACATTATTTCACTCCATACAACAGTGAATTGTAGGTGACGCAAAAAGTCAGCTATAAAATTGAGAAAGGAAATGGGGAATGTGTCAAAGAGACAACAACCCGACGATAGAGCAAACATCAGCCGAAGGCCACCAGTTTTTTCAATGCAACGAGAAACTCCCGCACTCGGGGGGCGTCTTTTGGCTTTCCCCTAAAGAAATATGTATACTAGCTCAGTAATGATAGATACCATACTACACTCCGAAATATATACAAAAAACTTAAATTGAAAATCATACAAGACTTACAAAGGCCTGAGGCTCCTTACTTGGGACAGGCTCAAAATACGGCGGGGTTAGACATTTTTTTTACATCTCAACCCTCCCCCTTTACCTCTAGCCAATGTAGCGGTATGTTCTAAATGCAACCATCTTAGGTATGTGTGTGCAATAGTGTTAAAAAGTCCTGTACTTAAGTTGTACTTACGCTGAAAGTTCTAAAACGCAATCAATCTACTAATCATAGAATGAACTGTAGATGACGAATGAAGTATAATTTTACATAATTATCATCATTATTGAATGTGTTAGTTGTCCGGTTGATATTGTGGATGTCTATTTGCAATTACTAAATTGCGTTTTGTCATTAGCAGATGTTTTTAAAAAAATTTGATATCTTGACCAGTTTTGATTGATGAAACAAATTTGGATTGATCAGAGTTTTGATTTTGCAATTGGTCTTGAGAAGAACAAACTTCTCAATTATACAAAAATACAAAGGATTTTATACCCCAGGGGTAGATAACCTTATTAACTGTGTTTGGAAAAACCTTTAAAAATTTTTGGCTCTTGATGCTCTTCAACTCAAGTCTCGTTTTGCCTTTTTACTTTTATATTCGTTACTGTCTTTTGCAGACGAAACGTACATCGGTTAGCGTATACAGTTGTCAGCCTTGTTTCCTTGATACAAAACTGAACATTTTAGTAACGTTGGAAGCATAACATTTTAAAATACATACCCGAATGACAAGATATTGTAAATTTTGTATTTCTAATCAAATCAAAGAGGGACGAAAGATACCAAAGGGACAGTCAAACTCATAAATCTAAAACAAACTGACAACGCCATGGCTAAAAATGCAAAAGACAAACATTCAAACAATAGTACACATGGCACAACATAGAAAACCCCAGAATAAACAATACGAACCCCACCGAAAACTAGGAATGATTTCAGGTGCTCCGGAAGGGTAATCAGATCCTGCTCCACATGTGGCAATCGTCGTGTTGCTTACTAGTATGTGATATCAAATCCGGGAAATAGTGTAATTCGGTAGGTCACATTCATGAAAGGGAAGGGGATTGTAGTTACGATATAAGGAACATATCCGATATCATTTGTTCATTAACGTCTTATAAGCCATATTTTGAATATCGAGCTCAACAGTGCTAAAAAGTATGGTACCGCATTTCAAATGTGTTTTAAACGCTACAATGAGAAATAAACTTAGCTGTGTTTTACCCTAAAAATCTTATGGGTTTGTATTGAAGGATACTAAAAAAAATCTGAAAAGGGAACGAATTTACATGATGACACAATATGATATACGTTTAATAAAAAAAACAATTAATAAAATTGATGTCAAAGCCAGAAACCAATGATCAGTATTTTTGAAAAGTGAAAGTATTAGCACAACTGAAATAGACATTGGATCGTTGTTATGTTTACTAGCACAAACAATTAACACAACACGATAGAAAAAAGTGAACTAACATTATTATACAGTGTATTTACATAATGACATTTTGAATTGAATTGCCGATAACGAGGCACTGATATTTTAAGCATTGATGTCATAGTGAAAAGTACAAACCAACAGATAAATATCTTCTGTTTTAATCAAATCTAATAAAATATTTTTCATACAAATATTGGCTTTTAGATGTTTTTGTCTAAACATAAATAAGGGTCAAGAAGCTGTGGTCATTTGATTGATAGTATGTATCATATTTCAATTTTCATTTGTTAATAATGATTAAAAACTTTAAAAAATCGACAAAATGTCTTTTTTTAACAGAATCAATTAAAATATTGTTCGAAAATAAGGATAATAATTAGTTTATGCTCAACATGCCATCAAGATGATAAATGAGATGCTGTTATTCATCTTAAATTTAAATGCCATTTACGGATTTTTATCTAATCAAAATGAATCAATTATTCGTTAAAAAAAAACACTAATTACCAAAAACTGTTGGACTTTACAGCTGACCGCACAGGCCAAGAAAACAGCAGAATCAAAAGATAAAAAACCCACCGAAAAGCAAATGATTTAAAGTTTTTAAAAGAAAGAAAATGATAGGCGAAAAATACCAATGGGATATTCAAACTCAAAGTCGGAAATAATAGTTTTCAAAGGTACCAGGATTATAATTTAAAACGCCATACGCGCGTTTCGTCTACATAAGACTCATCAGTGACGCTCAAATCAAAAATATTTATAAACCCAAATTTGACAATGACTTGCGTAAAAAGAAAAGGGCGAATATGATGAAAACAGTACACAATACATAACATAAAACCCTTAAAGACTGAGGAACACAAATCATTCCAAACATTGAGGTTGATCTTAGGTGTTTCGAAAGGTATGCAGATCCTTATTCACATGTGTCACCAATCATGTTGCTGATGTAAGTACAAACCCGGTTTTAAGTCTAATTCGGTCGCTCACAGTCGGAGAAAAGCGGTCTTGATTGTAGTTACGTTACGCAGTGGCGGATCCAAGACCTCGATGTCTGGAGGGCACCATGAACCAATTTTTTGTAAGATGTATATCTGGAGTGTGAGTGGTTGTTATGTTTGTTTTGTTTGTTTGTTGCGGTTTTTTGGTTTTTTTTTGTTGTTGTTAGGTTTTGTTTTCTTTTTTGGGAAGGGGGAGGGGGGATTCAGATCATCGTTTCTATATGTCTCTATGTTTGATTTTTTTACTTTTTCACTTTATTCTTGTTTTCCTGCCAATTGATCTGTATTATATTTGACCTAAACATGCATCAAATAATTGTCAATGGACATTTAACAACCATGCAACAATCAATCAATATTTTCTTTATATTTCATTACCACTATATTGTATTATCTATATTTTTGGCCTCGCGTCCAGACTTTAATAAGTCTTATTTTTTTGCATTTTATTCATCTATAAAACACCGTAATATTCTCATATATGTACACGGTAGTTGAAACAAGAAAAATAAAAACAAATAAAACTGCATGCTTGGGCTTAAAGAGAAATGTACAAGTCCTAGATTCTGTTACAAAGTAAATTTTTAACGAAAATCAAATACCATTTTATCAATAATTATTTATTTGGAAATGTCAATTCATTTTTCCTGTACTGGGGAAAAGCATTAGGGGTAAGGGAAGAGGAATAAAACAAATTGTTGATTTTCCTTGAAAATAAAAGGGGAATGAAATATGACATTCTGTTTAAAAACATATTTTGTAAGTTATCAACCAATAAATAGTTTAATTAGTTGCTGAATAAATTCACAAAAAAAAACAGTTTTGAAAAAAAAACACCGTACGTTTACAGGAAATGTAATTGTGTGTACTGTATTTTGGAATGAAGAGATACCCAAAAATAGATGTATACCAACATTATCGACATTAAACATATATTTGTACCTATTCTTCAAATACACAGATCAGAAGTTAAACCTGGTAATCGATCTTAATCGGTATTTTATAATAAACCAATACAAATTTGTACTATTCAAATCAACATGTAAATGTATTTTACATTAAGCTTTTGCATAGAGACATCACACACAGGTGACAATATTTACACACCCACCGATAAGTTGTCATAAATTACACAATCATGTGGACGCTGGTATTAATTAACGGCCAGTTTAAGAAGTCCAATCAAGCTGTGACAATTTCCAAACTAGATAAGAAGTTTCAGCAGCAATAGAATTATGTTAGAATGACAATTTTGTGACTTAAGCTGGGGGGACACGTACCCCCTGTTCCCCCGGTAAGTCCACCTCTGGTTACGACGATTGTAACATATCCGCTATGATCTATGAAACGGATATCAAATAACGATCAACCAAATAATGATGTTGTCCGTTAAATTTAGGGAGGGGTTATTTTAACTTCACTTCTTGTACTTCTTGGTTTAATAGCTTCCTTATGATCATCAGCCCTCATTATAGGAAACCATGCATGAAAGGAAATACGCTTTGGGATATCTTATAAACTTGAAGATATATGTAGGACTCAAATCTTTGGTGGGTTCCAAATCTATGGCAGATCCATAATCTATGGCAAATTTGACGTTATGCCATCCCAAATCTATGTCAAGTTTTGTAGTTTCCTAGTCTTTGGCGAATGTTTGTTGTTTCCAAATCTATGACAGATCTTGTGCAAATGGAAAACAATGCAGTACATATACGACTAATGATTTGTCCTAAAGAAGTTGACACGTACGACAAAGGGAGCATGTCAACAAACCTTTGTGAAATAAACATTCCATAATGGTCAAATCGTGAACAATTCGTAAATGATGAATTCATAAAGTTACCTTAATACAGACTACAAGAATGAAAAGATGAGCCCCGTAAAAATAAACATTTTCTAATCTGTGCATGGTACATTGTACCTGTTTAACCCATTCATTAATCCAACTAATAAGTCCCTTTACAAATAAAAAGGAAGTTTTTTTCTCAAACAAAAATGATAAATAAAAATGAGCAGTTTGAATTTTCAAATAATATTTATGTCATTGTTGATACATCTTTTTTTGTTCGAAGACGATTTCAATCAATGGTATCCGGTAATTTTGTCTTTCACTTTAAATTCTTTGCCAGCCGTAGACAATTAACTATAACTCCTTTTCTAAAAATACCATGTACTGGAAAAGATGTGCCAAATTTCATGTGCTAACGGTACAGCACATTCTGTCCCTCTCCTTGATAATAAGTAACATCTTTCTGTGAACCTTCCTCAAATTAGTTCAAGGAACATATCTTCATCTGGAATGGTGCTAAAATCTATGGGTTTCGCCATTGTTAGCGGCGGTGACGATGTAGTATGGCGTTATTCAATTGTGACGTTACGTGTTAAATCTGCCATAGATTTGGAGAAAACAAATATCTGCCATAGATTTAGAGAAAACAAATATCTGCCATATATTTGATTTGTTTGACGTTTGTAACGTCACATTTGCCATAAATTAGGAATCTACCATAGATTTGGAACCCGCCATAGATTTCAGTCCTGCATATATACTTCATATGTATGCGTTGCCGGATTTTAAAATTAACGTTATAAACGTATATCAAAATATCTTTTTTAGTCACCTACTGCTATGCATATCGATATACATCATTAAGTGGAGGTTAGTGCGTTGGTGCAAATTATATTTACAATTGATGCTTTCTCTTCATTGAAGTATTATTGGAACGATTCTTTTATATTTTATTACTTGACATTTTTACATTGCAGCTGATATACATAGGTTCTATATATATATTGTCAAATGATATTACAGGCTTCAATTAAAATTTAGAATAAGAAAACGTTAAGAGACTTTAAGATTGAAATAATTGTAATCTATTATATTTTTTAGTGAACTATATAGATGCCACTGAAGTATTGTGGAGAAACAAAGCACACTTAAATGGTCATTCCTTTAATAAAAACGAATCTTTCACAATAACAACACCTTACAGAACTGATTGTGCACGATCATGTTGGGGTGTGCCACTTTGTACCAGTTTCACGTATGAAAGCAAAGTAAAGACTTGTAAAGGATATACTGAGGAATTCCTTGATGGAACACATTCTATTGCGACGGAAAATGCTGAGTATTATGTGATTAACAATGGTATGTAATGAGTTGTTGTAATATCACAAAATACCTTAAAACTCATTCAGACATGTTTGAGACAATAACTGAAATGAAGATACAATTTTTTAAAATGGGTTATAAACAAACTTAATGTTTAATTATGAGAGTCAAATTGTAATGGCTCAAAGCAATTAATACAAATGCTAGACTGTATTGGTTGTAGCACGAATCTTTCGATTCCGTCACATATGTTTGCGTTTTGTATGAAAAAAAGCAACAAAGGTATAGAATTGTTGTCTCGACTCTCTTGTTAAAACAACATCAGTTTACGCATTGTTCGGGAAGTTCAATAATTTGATGGAGACTTGACATAATTTTTGAACAAAAACATTATTTTATAAAATTTACTTTTTCCTGTTATACTATTGATATTCCAAAACCGTTTTGTTCAATACTCATGGCCATTTAGACAAATTAAACGATATCTATACTATATTTCCCTAAATGTCAGGTTTATTTGTGTTTGTCTCTGTCCTGAATGTTTTTGCGTTTATTTTTTCTGTACTCCTTTCATGTAATGTTGTCATTTGAGTGGTATCTTTAGCATTGCCATAAAAGCGCGACCTTGGCTAGACACAAAACCAGGTTCAATACACCATTTTTAATTGAAATGTCCTGTGTCAAGTCATGAAGATAGCAGATTTTTACTAAATAGTTCGTTTCTTTGTGCGGTTCATTGTCGTTTGTTTTTGTTGCACGTCAGTGTTTCTGTTGTTTTGTTTGTTTTCTTCTAATATTTGATGTGTTCCCCTCGGTTTTAGTTTGTAACCCGGATTTGTTTTTTCTCAATCGAAATATGTATTTTTAACAGCAGTATACTACTGTTGCCTTTTTAAGTAAGATATTAATCGAAAATTCATTTAAATTTCTATATTTAATATCATTTTTTCCCTCACAATTCATATTCTTCACTTATGAAGTTTAATGTGGCGATTTCTTCAAATTTGATATTAATAAAGATTAATGAAAAAAAAAAATCACACGGTCAATAACTTTTACATTTTGAACATAATGCAGTGACGGGATACACAGACTGTAGTGATGTACATCACAAGCACAGCGGAACATATAGAATTTTTCCTGTTGGAATTCCCGAAGGACTGTTAGTATACTGTGACATGGAGACTGATGGTGGACATTGGACAGTAAGTTGTTTCTTTATAGGTATCTCCTCGACTTTTGCGAGTAGAAAAATAAAGCAAAAATAAATAGTCGCGAATATGATAAACTATGATCTTTTCACCAAGTAAATAAGAAAATCTCGAAATAATATAGCCGCGATGTGACCAAAGAAGTGTCAAACGCGAAATAAAATATCCACGAAAATACGATGGTTTACAGTATTCTTAAAGTCATATGAAACGAATGAGTGGTGACAAGAAAAGGTTGTCCAATTCCTGAACCAATGCATGTATACATCATAAACTTAGTCCTCTGTGCACGATTTTATCATTACTTTCGCAAATATATCATATAGTCGTCAATTTTTTTTCTCTCTGTTTGTTATGATTTAAAAAATATGGCTGCTCATTAAATGCCGCGTTTTGAAGACGAGTTTTACCGATTGTCACCTTATAGTAAACAAATCACAAAAAGCATGGGTATTAAGCACGTGTCTAACATGTATAATCAGATATTTGTTTATTTCAATGACAGATCCATGCGTATTGTGGTCACCGGATTTTTACGAGGAGGGTTACGCTCGGGTCACTATCCATACGGAAAATATGTCGGCGAATTGCTTGCTGGAAGCAAGCAATTACAAAAAGGGTAAACTTCTTCTAAATGAGGATAAATTAAAGAATTTTCCTCAGAAAAAAGTATATGTACATTAAGTTGTATAATGAAAACTATCCATTTAGTTTATAGTAATTTGAGGTTTCTTATGACTTTAAGTTTGAAAATAATGTATCTTATGTAATTGTAATATATTCACTTTTGTAGGTAATACAAAGACGAATTGATGGGTCTGTCGACTTTTACAGAACATGGCAGGACTATAGTAAAGGGTTCGGAAATCTTTTTGGGGAGTTCTACTTAGGTAAATACATATTTATAGGGAATCTTATAAAGGTTAACAATGCATTTATGCTTTGACTTTAATGATGCTAACATTCGGGGACTATTAGATGTGTTTGGCTTTTACATTTGGTCCTTTATGGTTTAATCATAACTTCAATGTTTGTTTTGGGTTTCGGGTTTTAAATATTGTGGACTAGATAACCGCTGAAAAACCGATATGTGTCGTATCTGGTGCATAAAATTGATAACGCTAAAATTATTTTCGTCCCTAAAATTAAAGTTGTCTGTCAGAACTTTGCTTCTACAAAACTAATGATCGATTAATGATCATAAAGGTGAATTCCGTATTTTGAATTGCAGATAACATAGATAATGGCATAAAATGAGTTTTAATTTATTAACTAATGTTCTCTTGAGATTTACCATAAAAAAGAGAAAAAAGAGAACTCCAGAACACATGATATACTACTATACTTAGGCATACCGTTTCCGTGTTAAAATACGTACTTTGACTTATAGCGGTTTACTTTTACAAATTGTGACTTAGATGTAGAGTTGTCTCATTGACACTCATACCCCATCTTCTTATATCTAGAATATGTTTTATTTCAACAAGAAATGTTAAACAATGTACCTTTACAGAAAATCATTCAATTAAATTCCTGTCAAATGTATGAAACACCAATACGCAACATATGGAAATCAAAATAGGCAAATGTTCAGCAGATGAAATAATAACTAACAGTTGAAACTAATACTTGCTGTATTGATTCATATAATAAATCTATATAATTTAAAACAGAAATTAATGTCTGTAATGACTAAATTTTTTATTTTTTTTTCAAATCATCAGATGCTTTTGAATAAAAAATATTCTTTTAAATTAAACCGTTTCATTTGGTTCAACTGGCGATCAGCATAAAGAGTCTAGTAGAAATATTAATAAGAATTCTGAATAAAACTATTAATTTAAGATTTAGCATAAGGTTTTTAAACATTTAATGTTGATATGCTATGTGCATTTACATAGTTATTACATCAAGTCTTTTAGAAAGATTGTAATTTAAACAACAATTGCGCAATTTATAAAGTAATGACGTGCCTATTAATAAAGTTTTAGTCGTGTAGACAACTATGTGTTTGCAAACAAACACAATTGTAGAAACTAGGAGTCTATAATTGTCAATAAACAAAGGCAACAGTAGTATACCTCTGTTAGAAATTCATCAATCGATTGAGAAAAAAACAGATCCGGGTTACAAACTAAAATCGAGAGAAACACATTATTTATGAGGAAAATAACGAAACATCAGAAACAATGAAATGCAACAACAACCAAAACGACAATGCAATACACACAGAAACTAAATATAAGATAACAACTATCAATTTCCTGACAATAACAGTGATATTTTCAATCTACAAATTACGATTTGCCTGTCAACATTTAAAATAGGACACTGAAAATAGAAACCAAAGCCAAGCATTAGTTAAAGTTTAAAGTCATCCATCAATTTAGAGTATTAAAAAAATGAAGATGATAATCAAGCTATCTCATCTCAGTATCATCCATTTGTTTCTTACAAAAAATGAATAAAAAAGACTATAATAGACACATTTGACTTGCTAGACGCGTCTACATTTGCGAAATGTTTTTACTTAAATCACGTTCATGAATATGCTTTTGTTATGATCAGTAATTTATGAATTAATTTTTCGGTGTATCGGGAGAAAATCTATATAAAACTTCGTTCTTCCATTACAAATACATCGACACGTCATATCTTGTATTAAGTACAAATGGATATGGTATACCACAAATCATCGAAGCATGTCAGTTAACTGATCAACTTTTAATTGTTAAATGTCGATCTCATTAATAAACTTTTTTTTTATCTTAGTAGAACTTAAACTGATTTTTATTTGAATATTTGTTTGAATTTAATGCTAAAATACTATCAGTATCATTTTTAACAGTATCAAAATTCACTTGGGTGGAATGACTTATATCTCATAATGTAAAAGAGGGACGAAAGATACCAAAGGGACAGTCAAGTGTGATGGTAAAAAATAACCTCCGAGAAGACTTCAATACGGAAAGACCCTAATCAAATGGCAAAATAAAAATCTCATACACATAAAAATAATTTCAACATGTGTCATATTCCTGAGTTTATCCAGGTATTTTCCCATGTAGAAAATTATGGATTAAACATGGTTTCATAGCTAGCTAACCTCTTACTTATATGACAGTCGTATACAAACAAAATCACTATCTTAACAACAATGTGTGATCAAAACAAACAAACATAACAGGTAAGTGTGTCACAAATAGGGGTACAGCAGTCAACGATTTATCTTAATTACTATAAACAAACAGATATATTAATCAAAATTTATCATGACACAATGATGGAATGTATAGGTACAAAGCCAGAAGGAAACATAAAGAGTCAGATAGACAAATTAAAGCACATTAGCAAGAACGAAAGACAAGAATACAGAAATTCTAATAGAACAACAACACAATGACAGGATGTAACGTCATATGTTATAAAAAAAAACACAAAAAAGGCATACAGAAAACGCATATTAGCAAATTGAAAGACAAGAATACAAAACATATCATAGAACAATAACACAATGACGGGATGGTATGATTGTCAACTATCAACCTAAAATCAAAGTTACAAGTGTGCAAATAGCTACAGGTTAACGAAGCCCGCAACCTCGAACTGCTAAATTTTGCAAGTCAGTCACGGAAGGCGATGGATAACAAAATGTGACAAAAAACAACGGCTTAATCTAGCTGTAACCATTTATGGAAAAACAGCAATTTCTAAATGCATGCAGCACAAAACCCTCTCCTACATTGCACACCAGTGAAATAGTTAAGCTTTTAAACAACATCAACATGCAGGGACGAAAGAAAAACCAGAGCGGTACAAACAACAAAACTACTATCACAAAGACAAAAAAAATCAACGAACCAACACAAGGCACTGACAGCTACTGATTGACAACTGGAAGCAAATCTCAATTGATAAACATTTCATTGATTTTCGTAACATAAATTTTATCTTCAACTGATGTAATTTCATGACATAATGTTTTCTGTTTGTCTTTTTTATTTTTTAGCCATGGCATTGTAAATTATTTTTCATTCTATGAATTTTACTGTCCCACTGGTATCTTCCGCCACTATGTTATACACTCGAATCGATCTAAACATTTTGATATCCTCTTAGTTAAATCTTCTTGCAGGTAATGAATACATTCATATACTGACAAACCAGGCTGATTGTGAACTGCGTGTCGACCTTCGAAATTCTTCTAATTATAGCTCATATGCATCATACTCAACATTTGCCATTAGTTCCAATGCTACAAGATACAGTTTGAATGTTTCTGGTTTCAATATCAAAAGCCATGCAGGTATGTAATGAAAAAAAAACTCATGCATAAAGGTTGTTTGTAAATGCCGGAAAAAAAAATTTTCAAAGAAATTCGTCTGTTAAAATGTTATTACACTAGGTTTTTTTTTTTATTCCCAAACCAAAATATACATAAACTACTACGGGACAACAGTTTTAAAGATCATACTGATTTCTTTAAAAATACATATTCCAAGCACACTCTCCCTTTCTCAAATAGTTTCATCATAGATTTTCACGTCTATTCTAGTGAATTAAAAGTTATTTACATGTTCTTATTACCATTTATTTGCCTTACATTTAAAATAGTTTCTGTAAATATTTAAATTTAGAAATTTGGCGATCACACAGTTTTCTTTTTTTCTATAGTCATTACTGTTGGTTTCGGAGCCTTTAAATAAAAATGTACAGAATTAGGAAACTATCAATGTTTAATCTTATATTTAGAAATGAAATGCTTCTTTTTGTAAATTTATTAGGTTGTAAAAGCGGTTACCGAAATACGTTTTGTATGAATCACGAAAAAGATCTGTATTCTAAATATGTACCCGCGTTCAACGCTATTACAACCCTATGAAATAACTTTAAAAAATATTCAATACTAATATTAACATTTTTTGGCAATATCATGAAAACGCAGCTACTATTAAGTGAATCTTTTATTTACCTGTGCAATTAATTGTGGAAACGTGAATCATCATGTATGTTCCAATTCGTGCAATTCATTTTGAAATGAAGAATGACGCGATATCACTGTTAGCCTATCAAAACAACTTATGAAAGAGGGGCGAAAGATACCAGAGGAACAATCAAACTCCTAAATCGAAAATAAACTGGGAACGTCATAGCTAAAAATGAAAAAGACAAACAGACAACTAATAGTACACAAGAAACAGCATGAAAACTTAAGACTGAGCAACACGAACTCCACCAAAAACTAAGGGTGATCTCAGGTGCTTCGGAAGGGTAGGCAGATCCGGTTCCACAAGTGACACGCGTCGGGTTGCTCATATTATTACAAATCCGGTAAATAGTCTAATTTACATACATCTAGGTTAATCATACGTGAAAGATAAAATAAAAATATTGAAACATCATTTCTGCGTAACACAGACCCTGATTTACCATGTTTATATCATGAATAGACATTTTATCAAAAACAATCTATATAAATCAAACCAATAGCCTCTCTAAACAGTGGGAAAGGTTTTAATTTTCTTTAAAAAAGCACTATTTTCAAATTTTGCAATCGTTTGCAAATATTATCTTTAATTTTGATTGCGTTTGTTTACAGGAGATTCCCTCACAGATGTAAATATGAACAAATTTAAAACATTTGATGTATCTGATGATAACTTTTGTCCCAGTGCTCGACATGGTGCTTGGTGGTATGGATACTGTTCCCTTGGTAATCTGAATGGAAAATACTTACAGCCTGGAACCAAATTAGTCAGTGGTATACGTTGGGACACATTAGAGAATGGAATATCTTTGAGCTATGCAGACATGAAAATCCGTAGAAAAAATTGAAACCACATTAACATAACAATACATGTTAAATTTTGGTTCGTAAGACATCATATGTTCGTTCAAGTGATGGTTTATACTTCTTTCTTTTTGATAGAATATCAATATCTGAATAATTTGTTCATATATTTACAAATTGTTAATATTTATATACTGAGTGTCAATGAAAACGCAACACTTGGTTTTTTCAAAAATAAAATTTATATCAGACATGACAATCTTTCAAAATAAATTGTATTTTAAAATTAATAATTCTACCAATAGATCGATATCAAACACAAATGTTTCATTGTCATCTTTCGGGCGCAACAGGTGAAAGAAACATCCAATGTCGAATCATCAACTCACAGTCCTAAAAAAAATGTTACAACCCCGTTGTTTAGCGCAATCTTGACAGCGCCGTGGAATTGATTATCCCGGACGTTTAATGTGATGTCGAGGAATGTTATTCCACTTGTTCCTCAAAGCAAACTCAAGCTGACTTTATGATATTGGCAGTGGTTTTCATCGTCTAAACCATGTTAAATCTGATGCAAAATTTGCTTGATCGCACCAAAATCCGGCCAAACACATGACTTTTGGCCAAAATGGGTGCCAAATGTCTTTGTAACCACCACTGACGGGTTTTGGTACATGATAAATGGTTTTTGACCTACAGAATTCGCTGTTTACGCCAGACGGCCATTCAGATGTCACTAAGGAAAGACTGGTGCTCTTTCACAATTTCTGCGCAAATGGTGCTTTACTTAAATTGCTCCAAAGGATCTACCGTGGATACCATTGAACTCTCGTTACCTTTGGACAGCCATCAGAGTCTATACCGGATATGCTAAAGACCTTATGTATCGGTCTTGCTGAGCGTTTCTTGCTTTTTGTACCCCGGGTCGTGGCTTATTTTTAAATGATCCATTTTGGTTGAATTTTGGGATGAATTGGGTTATTGTAGAGACTACAACTTCAGTCTTCTCGTAATTGTATGCTGTGAAAGGCTTCATTGGATCATGTCAAAAACTGCATGTCGCTGGTTGTCAGAAAGTCCTGGCATTTACTCAGATGTTTATTGCAGCTTCCTAACAATAAGGGCGGTAAAATTCATGACATTAGCTAAGCTTTAAATGACAAAATCGTGAAAATGGTGCGTATGTTGAAAAGCGGTGAACTCGGTTTATGTCCGTTCAAAATAACCCTTACTTCGCATTTGTTCCAAAAATCACTCAACCGTAAAGTTGTCGACATTTGTCTTAAAAGTCATTTTCAACCAACTACACACAGTTCTAATATAAACAAAATAAAAATTATAGGACTTTTTTGAAAAACAAAAGTGTTGCGTTTTCATTGGCACTCAGTATAATAAGAACATGATATGGTGTATCTGCAATCACTTCGAAATTCTCATATGCATATTTGATTTGCTTAAAATTGTAAGAACAATATAGGCAGTTATATCAAACCGAACTTGAACTTCTTAAAAATAATCGAATACGTCGAATACATTGAATTAATAACTGATCATTGGGTTGACTTGTGAATTATACTTTACACCCCAAAACAGTTGGTCTAGCTCTTGAACTCTAATGGTGTGATAATACTTTTAAAAACTCTTCCCATAAGTATAAATGTATCTCCATGTTCGTGTATACTACAAGGTAGACTTGTCAAATTGTACGATTGTTTAAATAGTTTAAAATTTCAATTTCTAAAGTCAAAAATATACCATTATACATTGTCAACTTAAACTTGTTTTACTAGCAACCTAAAGTGTCATTTAGTTCAAGGATATTTATCCTATAACACTGTCTGTTTTATCTTTGGCCAATCTGTTAGGTTCAATCAATAGTCTTTTTTTTTTCTTTGGCCAATCTGTTCGGTTCAATCAATAGTCTGTTTTATCTATTGCCAATCTGTTAGGTTCAATCAATAGTCTGTTTTATCTTTGGCCAATCTGTTAGGTTCAATCAATAGTCTGTTTTATCTATGGCCAATCTGTTAGGTTCAATCAATAGTCTGTTTTATCTTTGGCCAATCTGTTAGGTTCAATCAATAGTCTGTTTTATCTTTGGCCAATCTGTTAGGTTGAATCAATAGTCTGTTTTATCTTTGGCCAATCTGTTAGGTTGAATCAATAGTCTGTTTTATCTATGGCCAATCTGTTAGGTTGAATCAATAGTCTGTTTTATCTTTGGCCAATCTGTTCGGTTCAATCAATAGTCTGTTTTATCTATGGCCAATCTGTTAGGTTGAATCAATAGTCTGTTTTATCTTTGGCCAATCTGTTAGGTTCAATCAATAGTCTGTTTTATCTATGGCCAATCTGTTAGGTTCAATCAATAGTCTGTTTTATCTATGGCCAATCTGTTAGGTTGAATCAATAGTCTGTTTTATCTATGGCCAATCTGTTAGGTTGAATCAATAGTCTGTTTTATCTTTGGCCAATCTGTTAGGTTCAATCAATAGTCTGTTTTATCTATGGCCAATCTGTTAGGTTGAATCAATAGTCTGTTTTATCTATGGCCAATCTGTTAGGTTGAATCAATAGTCTGTTTTATCTTTGGCCAATCTGTTCGGTTCAATCAATAGTCTGTTTTATCTATGGCCAATCTGTTAGGTTGAATCAATAGTCTGTTTTATCTTTGGCCAATCTGTTAGGTTCAATCAATAGTCTGTTTTATCTATGGCCAATCTGTTAGGTTCAATCAATAGTCTGTTTTATCTATGGCCAATCTGTTAGGTTGAATCAATAGTCTGTTTTATCTATGGCCAATCTGTTAGGTTGAATCAATAGTCTGTTTTATCTATGGCCAATCTGTTAGGTTCAATCAATAGTCTGTTTTATCTATGGCCAATCTGTTAGGTTCAATCAATAGTCTGTTTTATCTATGGCCAATCTGTTAGGTTCAATCAATAGTCTGTTTTATCTATGGCCAATCTGTTAGGTTCAATCAATAGTCTGTTTTATCTTTGGCCAATCTGTTCGGTTCAATCAATAGTCTGTTTTATCTTTGGCCAATCTGTTCGGTTCAATCAATATTGCTTGAATGCTTAAAAAAATTATTTGTTCTTTTACAGCCCAATCAGAGTTTTATTTCGGCAGTATTTCTAGATGCATAGAATAAGATTGAGAAAGGAAATGGTGAATGTGTCAAAGCGACAACAACCCGACCATAGAGTATTGAAACATATTTAAAACCCACAACTCAGTGCCCAAACAACTTTAATAACTAAATAGTTCTTGAGCTTTTCCAAGTGAAAAACTGTTTATCATAACAATTCCAAGCAAGCAATATATTTCTTTGTGTCTATAGGTGCAATGTATATAAATATTTCGGTACGAGAGAGGCAAAAGTACCAATGGTATACTGACACTCATAGTGTCGATTTAAAACGGACAATGCCATAGCAAAGCTAAAGGACAATAATCAACAAATTAACAAGAGTAAATAAAACACAACATAAAAAACTTAAACCTAACCAATATAAAACAGTGTTCTTGTGTACTCACGAAGGACAAACAGTTCGTGCAGGAGGAAACTCGGTGATAAGTATAATTCTGTGATGTTTCATTATAGGAAAAGAATGAACTTTCAAGACTTATCGACTGGGATGACCCCAGCACAGTTTAAAAAAATATACTTGCAGTTAACTGTACTAATCTAATATAATGCTGAAGTGAACATATAAATAACAGATACGGAATAGTCTGAACATAGAATAACTTGCTTGACTGTGGGCCAATGGTCTGAGCAGGACTTGATTTATCGCAGTAGATAAATCTCAAAAAAGTTAAAACTAGCTCCTTTTCATTTGTTCGCATTTCAGCATTTAATATATTACAGCTGAAATCCATATTGCTAACCATGTTGTCTGGTAAATCAAGATTCGATATTTACTGAAGATTTGATGGTAACCTCCTTTGCATGGATGCTGTCACGATCGTTAAGCTAGCATGTCAAAAAATTGTTGACTATGACAAAGATAACTGGCCTTTCACTCTGAATTGACTTGATCTGAAGATTATTTATGTACATCTGCGATACCTAGATATGCAAACTAAATTTGAAATAAAATAGAAAAGCGACGTAAATAATTAGTAGTATTACATATACTTCATGGCTAAATATAACTAAAACACAAATGTAAATTTGCCGACAGACCGTCGAACGTGATATAATTTACTCGTTTCGACGTTTAACACGTTAAAATTAGCTCGGACGATATCGGATTGGACAAAACGGTTTATTTATATCTTTTCCATTTTGTAAAACACTATCAAAAAAGTAAGATAACAAAAATACCGAACTCCGAGGAAAATTCAAAACGGAAAGTAGGTAATCAAATAGCAAAATCAAAAACTCGATACATCAAACGAATGGATAACATACATTTAGCCAAATTTAATTGAACATAACTGTTCAGCTGGTCTTGTGCAAAATTGCATCAAGAAACTTGTTAAACGCAAGTTTTCTGGCATTGAGAATGCACATATGAATATAACACTACAGCGTACATTTTGTGTTGCGGGGACAATTCGTTTGAATTGTATATATATTTCAATGTGAGAAAAATATCAGTAAAAAGTAAAAGTATAAAAACATCATACTTGTGATAATCTGATATCCAACAATGTTATTTCTAAATCTGGTGCAACGTTATATTTTGAAACATTATTTGATACGGGACACTACCCATGCGTGATTTAGTTCTCGTTTTGTTTCGACTTCAATCGCTTTAGAATGGAAAACGGACAGTCCATTATCCTGATTATGACATTCATTAACGGTGAATTTAAAACTAGCAACTTGTTTGTCTTTATGTGGTTATTTTTTGTTGTTAGGCATTCATACTTCAATCTGTTGATATAATAAGAATTGTGTACAAAACCCTATCCTTCGCGTTTAAAACAGTGGTAAAAGAGTCAAGCGATCAATATGATATTTCCATTTCGGATAAGAGTCAATCTGACAAATTTGTTTTTAAAGTTTCAGACAGCACAGGATATTTTTTTGGAATCATGACAAACTGCACGAACTCATTCCCTTTCTGGTATGCCCATTCTTCATTTCTCTGAATATAAGGGATATAACTAGTGTTAATAACGCACATTTCTATCGGTGCACGTACACTTTGTCTTAACACTTATACAAATTTGAAAATCACACAACTTTTAATTTGTGTCGCCTCAAACCACTTCATCTACCCTAACAAAACTTATAAGAGAGTACGAATTTGATGTAAAATGTGCCTTGAGTGATGCTTCTCGTTGCAAACTACATAGCAAAACAATCATATTACACCAAAAACACATTCATCGATTAAAAAGTTACATACACTTTGGTATTGGAATGCTGTCAATATGCTTTATTAAATATGAATTTGATATGTTTGAATTGATAAGCATTATCACCACACATTGAAATATTAAGTTGGAGAACACAATCAATATACCGGAAGTGACGTTGAATACTAAAGCTATCTTTTTTCTATCTTCATGTGAAGAGTCCCTATGGCCTGCCTCATATGAATTAGGAATCAAGTTTAGAAGATAAGCACAATTGGTTTCTACGAAAAATTTGCCTTAAAAAGTTCTATTAATTGTCGAAAACAAAATCAAGCATCCTGATGATGTCAATTTAAGAGATATTTAAATTTTGAGTCAGAAGTGGATGTTTTCCTTCTCATGATGATTTGTCTCTTTCTAAAACTAGGTATTCTTTTTAATTTGGTAATATATATTTTATGAAGAATTATGTTGAATATTACAAACACCCAATAATCAACCGATGTTTGTAAGAACACTTGTGTTCATTGGCTAGCAAGCTGACAAATGATCTTCTTTAATTTGAAAATTAAAAAAAGTAAATAATAAATCAATCTTGATCCAGAAGTTTCTGCTTTAAACGTGAATGTAAATACAGAAGTCCCTTATTTTTCAGTTTATATATTATGATTTACACGGCAAACCATTACTGTTTGCAGGTTGTTTGTGGCGACATACAAAACGTTTGCTGTGGTAGGTCTTACTAGAATGATATTGCATATGTGTTCCTATGCTCGTGTTATTGTTTATAGACTCACTCCATACTTACGTTAAAAAATAGATAAGACGAGAAAAAGCTGACAAAATATACTGATATTCTTTAATTCAATTCAGTAATATAAACTAGATGTTACAAGTATTAAATATTTTAAACAGAATTGTAACCTTACAACAACCAAAAAGGTTCCATTGCTCGTATCAAACATATACTAAAAATCGTACCAATACATTTGGTATTGTCCCCGGTGTTAGGCTACCAACATGATCATTATTCTTTTGATTTCATATTGACGTTCTGCAAAAGAAAATGACAAATTCACAAACCTTGTAATTGGTTTAATTTTCTGAAATGGTATCGTTAGTAAACATTTTTTTGTTAATTACTTATTCACAAGCTGAACAGAATGAAAGTTCCAACTATGTACTGGCGTCTGACAAATATAGATTTATTTTATCTGCAGGCGCTTGTTCAACTACTTAACTGTCTATTCTACTTACTAATACACTTGGTGTAATCAAAAACCTGGTAAAAACTTTCAAACTGGTCTAAGATAAAAATGAAATTGATTAATTTTCAAAAATTCATCGGAAGTTCTTATGAATTGCATGCTCGTATTGGTGCTTTCAAATATGTTCACTTTTTTTACGCTACTTACCACTTTGCAACATAATCCCATTTTGAAACATTGAAAATTACAAACATACCGAAAATTCAACATCGAACATTACAAAAGTACTAAAATTCAACATGGAAAGTCCGTTTTAAAATGGCCAAATGAAAAGCTAAAATGTATGTTCCTGGCTTGGTACAGGCATTTGTTATGATAGGTCTAATTTATAGAAAGGTATTGCATAGGTGTTCATAGACTCATTTAATTGTTTATAGACTCACTACATACTTACGGTATAAGATCGAACGAGAAAAAAATGACAAAATTCCTTTTTTTTTCATTTCAATAATGTAAACTTGTTGTTATTTGTATCAAATGGGCATTCATAATGTCAGAAAGTGAATATTTATGTTCAATTAAACTACTCAATGTCATTATTACAAAAGTAAATTGTGACTCCATTCCTTGCTTTGGTATGATAACTGTACTTTAGTTTTTTACTAGATAATATTTTTGCTCATTATAAAAATTCCGTAAGTCATGGGACTTCCATTGGAGATTAAGTGTTCGATACTTAATGCAGATCTGTTTTTGTATTGTAACAAATCACAGTGTACGTCTAAAATCAGCAAAGGCTCATTGAACAAACATCTGATACAAAATTTGTGAACATTTACAAACAATAATTTCCGGAGGATTTTTCCCCCGCTTAATAATGACGACTTCAATATGTAAACTAAAGACGTCATTTCTTTATTATGTAACATGTCAAAATCACATAAGTTATTTTTGAGTTATCTATCTTTGTGTATAGTTCAGTAAACGAAGAGAAACTGAGAAATTAAATAAACCTTGAAGAAAAGAAAATTTTTGCAATAGATTTTATATATTTTATCAAATCATATTTATGATACAGTTTGATTATTTTGTCCTAAAATTATTTAAAGGTATTTCAAAATATTACTTACTTCATTCTAGAAATAAGCAAGGTATTTCAAAATATTACTTACTTCATTCTAGCAATAAGCATGATAAGTGTACAGGTTAAAACTGTTCACTACATTGTATGTTTTTACTAATAATATATAACTGATAGACAGGCGTAGTTGTGATCATAGACCACCAGATCATGATATTTCGCTGTGAAATTATCTACCATTTAGACATTGCCAATTAATGTAATTATTTTATATACATTTATGAATATACCAATAATTATTATACTTGTGCTTTCGTAAGCCTTTTTTTTTTGGAGTTTACAAATAATAAAAAGTTAATACTCTCAATGTACACTACATATATCTTGATATATTTATCTCGCATGGTAATATTGATACTAAAATTTACGATAATAAAAACAACGGTACCAATTTTCTTGCACCAGATGCGCATTTCGACAATACATTTCTCTTCAGTGATGCTCGTGGCCAAAATATTTTAAATCCAAAGCTTATATAAAAGATAAAGAACTACAACCCAAAAGGTCCAAAAAGTATAGCCAAATACGTGAAAGGAATCAGAGCTTTGCATGAGGGAGATACATTCCTTAATTTATAATAATTTTAATATTTTGTAACAGCAAATTTTAATAACACAAACAATCCGTATTTTCATGCCAGATAACCGGATAACCTAGATGATTTTTTGATTTCCGTTTTTAGATGTTGACGCACCATCGTATGTTTTTTTTTTTTTATCTTAATTTGTTCAACTCGCTCTTTGTATGTAACAACGTTGTTGTTTTTAAAACAAAAATATCTCTGTTGTCTGAAAAATTACTCCAAATGGGCTTGATATCACAAACTTGTCGATACTTTTACTAAATTATTTTATTACTGGTTCGAGCAAATGATTGGTAATATAAATCAACGTACAGACTTCTTAATACGTTCAGCCATTTCACATCTAATTTTTTATGTATCTCACTTTTTTAAATGTTGTTTTTGTAATTAGTGTGCCGATTTGGCATATATAAGAATACCACTGAGCTACATGACCTGTTTAAGCAAATACAAATTTAATTTGAGGTCGATAATTGACTTCATTCGCATTGAAATATTTCAAACAAATTTTTCACAAACTCCTTAACCCTGATGTACTCATCGCGTGCTGAATTTAGTTTTTAAAAGTGCTAACAATAAAATAATTAATGATTTTTTTTAATTTTTTTTTTTATTTTGCAAATATCATTTTGAATCACCTGAACGTTTTTATAAAACCTATCACATTAGCATCCTCGCAAAAAAGTAAAATAAAAAAAAATACTGAACTGAAAATTCAAAACGGAAAGTCCCTAATCAAATGGCAAAATCAAATGATAAAACACATCAAACGAATGAACAACAACTGTCAAAACGTGCAAAATGTTAATGTGTTCAGTTTCTCCGTTGCTGGGCAGATTAATGATGCTACTAAATTTTCAACCGAATTTAACCCATATTTTCGATCGTTCGATAATAAAATTTATACTGCACTCGTTCTATTTGAGCAGTCAAAATGCGTTGACTATATATTTCTATGTCATATACAGTCACTGACCCGATATCACTTTTCCTCATGAATATTTAAATAGAAAATGCCGAAATAATATTTCATTATTCATACGACCTCTTCAACTTGTTCTTGTTTCCAATGCATACAACGATGCGTGGATCGACTCAACCTTGTTTCTTTTGCAATTATTGGAAAAACATATTTCATTTGTTAATATTTTTTGTTTGCAACCAATAGATTATTGTTGCATGCTTATTGTTGATATATAAGCCCAGACTCAAACGATTTCGTTCACCATCGAGTGTGAGTTTCAACAGGTAAATATGTACATTTCATTGTGTTGTATATTTCTCCGCGAGCATAATATGAGGACTTTTTAAAGGGGTTTTTCCCCAATATTAAAATCAAATAAATAAACTTAACGCATTAAACAACCATTAAAAATGTTGTTTCAGATTGCAGTATAAAGACAATATTAGTGCATTGACTTGACATATCAACGATATAAGGATTCGGCCCGAAATGGGGAAATAGCTCTGCACAGCTTCGCATTTCTAGGCCTTCTCCTTATATCGTTCATATGTCAAGTCAATGCACTATTATTGTTTATATGTAAGATCATTTAAGAATTGTATTCTTTTGATGAATTATGTACATAATGTTATCGATCTACACTCTTCATTCAAACAAAGCAAATCTTTGGGTAGCAAACGTTGGTCTTTTTTAGGTTTAACAAACTGTAATGCAATCGACCTGTGAATCTTTTTCAAATCAAAAGACAGCTTATTTGTTTGAAACAAAATGACGTTATCTGTTTGCCTTTAACATATATGTTTCAAAGAAATAAAAATAGCTTAATTTCCCTTAATCAGATTTACTACACATGTTTGTTAACATAATGAAGATACTATCCAATTTTATTATTCTTTAATCAACAAATTGAAATTAACATTAAAATGTAAGCATTTGAGGTTATATCTTTGTATTCTATGGGTAGGAAATGTGCAAGTGGGCGGAAATGCTTACTAGACATTTTACATTAAATAAAATCGATATCAAAGTTTACTGGCATTTAAAAATATAATGAACCGTCATACTAATTACAAAATAACCATCTCATTTAATACTGTATGTTTCTTGAAGTCGTTTGCAAAATGATATTCGTTTTCATGGTAAAAATGTTGATACTTTTTCTAATGGGGAAGTTATTTTACGATCTTGTAGCAGTGTGCTATGTTTCCTTTAATTTCAATAATAAACAATAATAAAAATAAGATATAGGAATTAAACTCTTTATTTTCCATTCTTTTGATGTGTTTGAGCTTTTTGTTTTGACATTTGATCAGGGACTTTTCTTCTTGAAATTTCCTCCGAGTTCAGTATTTTTGTAATTTTACTTTTTGTCCAAATAGTATTCATTTAACGATGGGAATAATCCATCACAGACTTTTCATATCAGTTAGCATTGATGGCAAGAAATATCCTTTCTGAACCTTTCCTTTACTAACAAAAGGTATGATGTCACCAACTTAGACAATTTCCTTCATTATGGAATAATTTAATTTTGGATGTAACGCGTCTTCTGATTAGCTGACGTTATTTTGTTATGAGCCCATACACATAATTTAGTCATGTGACCGTGACGTCCTCAACGTTTTTTCATGGTTTTCTACGGTTTGAAATGGAATTTAGAATTAAGTATAAGAAATGACTGTAATATTTTTTTTGTCTATGAAGAAATAACTTAAAAATGTGATGCACACTGAAAAACGCGCGTATTTCAAACTTATGAGATAAATTGGTACAGTTATCATTTTCACAAATACTGTACTTCCGTTTTAACACTCGATCAAAATGTCTTTTTAAACACCCATTAAGTAAAAGAAAAAATATTTGATTTTGAAATATTTGTAGTTACAGGTTATGAATTTGTTTTTGTCTATAGTATATATGTTCAAAACAACTGTAGTGTCATTAGAAACAAACCTTAATAATTATAGCATTTTAAAATAAAATACTAGTATGATAAAACTTACTGTATAAGGCTTTCAGAAATAAAGAAAAATTGATATAAAACAAAATGAATTCAACACTGTACATCCCTTCATATAATTAAGTTATCTAATTTGTATCTCCTTACACTATATTTAAAAGTAAACTTCATGTTAAGATTGCCGCCCAGGTAGTCAACTGATTTCTGGGCTCTGCAGTTTTTTGACAGACCAAGAGCATGATATGCATATGAGGATATTCAGTATCATTATCTCTACACAGTGATGTAACTTTTGTTGAGAAAATTTGGATTTTCAACCTTGGAAGTTTTGAAGAAAGATTTTTTTCAAAAGTGAAGTGACAACATTTCAGTAAAACTGTACATAATTTGAAGTCCTCTATTTACTTATCTGGAGAATTTTTGGGATTAGATTTGTGAGTACTATTTTAGTTTAACAATGCCAGATGGAAACTCTAACAACAATGATAATAGTTGCGGAACCGTAGCTCTAAATAGGTCCTTATGCTATTTTTTTACTATTTGCGGACCATAGAGCTACGGATTTTTCCTATTTCAAAACGTTCGGAATTGCGACCCAGGTTATAGGTCGCACTTATTTCCCAAAAATGAATTGTTTAAAGGGTATATAGACTGCGATGCTGTACCTCAGAAAGACAGTGGTATATACAGAATACTCCCCGACGGAATTCCTGGAGGAGTGTTAGTGTACGTTGACATGCAGACGACAGGTGAAAAATGGACGCCTTGATCTAATCATTCACTCTTTCTCTTAAATAATTTCTTAGTTGAGAAAACATACAGTTTTCTAAAGAATCACACATTAACAAGAAATAATGACCTGATAGTGTGTTACCGACCGTTTCTAAAAGTTAATAATTGAAGATGACAAATCATTTTGGAAATTAACGTTTTTTCGTGTGAGCTATTTCTTTTAAAATTAAAACAAAATAATGACCTTTATTTTACGTCATATAAAGTGTTTCAAATACTTTTGTAAATTGAAAAGAACCGCATATTTCAATACTGCTGTGTATTTCACGTGTACGGTTTTTGAATTCACGTACATGTCAAGTCTGTTTGATTTGACCGAAATGGTATATCATTTGACGGATAACAATATTAATATCAAAATATTCAATTTCCTTATCTCAGCTCACATTGACACTTAAATGTTGCTCCGAGGTATAGATTACCTTAGTCGTATTTGGCACCACTTTTTGGAATTTTGAATCCTCAATGCTCTTCAACTTTGTACTTGTTTGGCTTTTTACATATTTTGAAATGCATGAGCGTCACTGATACCTTTGATAACTATGTACGTATATCAGGCATATTCCGAAGGAGACTAGCATTTGATAATGAATTAAAAAGGGAACCGAGATAAATCTTCTTTAAATCTGTTCCATTGTTAATACACACAGGCCTTTTTGATAACCCAGCACAAAGCTCTGCAACACAAGAAATTTGCCTTGGGTGATTGTATACCGAATGCCACGTAATGGTTTTTTTTAACGGTGCATTACGTTGGCGCGCATTACCATTACATTTGCGCGCAAAAATCATTACGTTTGCGCGCAGCTTTCCTTTCCATTTGCCCGCATTTTTTTGGCAGGTAAACTCAGGTAAACTCAGGTAAAATACAGGTAATAATGCTTATTTATCTATTAATTTGTTCAATTATTTATAAGTATCGGTACCCCTTCCGTTAGTCTTAGTATGTTGTCTCTTTGACACATTCGATCCCCATGTCAATTCTTAATGTTATCATAAGTAGATATAGGAAGATGTGGTGTGAGTGCCAATGAGACAACTCTCCATCCAAATAACAATTTAAAAATTAAACCATTATAGGTTAAAGTACGGCCTTCAACACGGAGCCTTGGCTCACACCGAACAACAAGCTATAAAGGGCCCCAAAATTACTAGTGTAAAACCATTCAAACGGGAAAACCAACGGTCTAATCTATATAAACAAAACGAGAAACGAGAAACACGTATATATTACATAAACAAACGACAACTACTGTACATCAGATTCCTGACTTAGGACTGGTGCATATTTTGAAAGTATTAGATCAGTAATTTTTTAGGGAAAATACAGATAATAATGCTTATTTATTTGTTCAATTATTTACAAGTATCATTACCCCTTCCTTTAGTATAAGTCTCATAAGGCAGGGGGGAAAGAGATAAAACCGCAGGTTTTTTTTTTCGATTTTCAGACACAATTCAATAAGATAAAGGTGTATGAAAATTTTAAGAAAATCTGTGACATAGCCCATTCATTTATTGTAACTTGACCTTCAGCTATAATGGAGTTTTTACTTGCTTTTAAAAATCAATATGAACAGTATATAATTTGACTAATAAACAAACTATTTTTTAAATTAATAATTGATTAATATGAAAATACAAAAAAAATAGTTATTTATAACTTAATATAATTTTTATTTATATTTTTACCTGAGATTACATGTAAATTAAATGCGCGCAGATGTAATCAAAAGCTGCGCGCAAACGTAAAATATTTTAATCCTCAAATGCGCACAAACGTAGTGCGCCCTTTTTTAATTGGTTAATTACCTGACACCAAGAATATCTAATATACGTCATTGCTGACACATATACACCTGGCTGCTCTTTAAATGCAATCTGCTAACTTTTTACCTTGTATCTACCTAAAATGTATTTGCGTCATTACATCTTTTTGGGAGTATAGGTCAAGTAAGACCAGTCTATTAGCAGTGCACATTATCTTAGTGGTATTCTTTAATAATTTTAATTATTTGTTGATTGTTTACTATAAGGTGACAATCGGTAAACTACGGCTACAAATTCGACAATTAATGAGTTTCCATATTTTTAACTCATAACAGACAAAGAGAAAAAAGATGACGATTATATAGTTTGTTTGCATAAAAAATGATAAATTCGTACACAAAAGACTATGATATATTCATGAATTGGTTCAAGAATTGGACAAACCTTTTTTTTACCAGTCACTCGTTTCGTATGATTTTAAAATATTTTTTTTATCAAAACTCAAGTGTACACCCAGGCGTTTTGACGTAAACGTAGCTACGCACCTGTGAACGCATATTGATGACTTTTAATTTCTTATATATAAGTCGTCGCTGGGCTTCTAAAATGTTGTAAATTACAAATTTTTGCAAGAAAAAAATATCTCACAAACAGGCTTTGAAAATTTTGTCAAAATGCATTCTTCCAAAATGTCGTATATGAACTTAAACAATTTTTGCAAATAACAGTGAAAGATTTTTTTTTACATTTCTGGATTATCTGAGAACTTAAATTATTTTCACAGAAATAAAGAAATGTACAATTATTTCATTTCCAAAGCTCCTATACAAAGATTTTCAAGTTTTCATACAACATTTTGGGAGCAAACTTTGCAAACAACTGACATTGGCAAATTGTAATATGTCTTATTTCAAACATTTTGATTGGTCTAACTGTATGCTATTTTGTAATACCAAAGATTTCCTCCCGCGCAGATCATTGGTATCAAAAAGTTGTTTTAGCCAAAAAAGTCATATACGACATTTTAGAAGCCCAGCGACGAAGTATTGTATAATTTACAACGTATTTTGGTGATCATGCAATATGACCGTAATCCAGAAAATCGTAAACATATCTCTTATCTTAAAAGGGGAAAGTGGTGTTCAATTAACATGTCAAGAAATAAGATTTGTTTAATACAATTTTTGTTCAATACATTTGATTCAAAATTACAATATTGCTCCTAATTATACAATCTTAACATTTCTTTAACACTAAAACTCCAGTTTTAATTCTAGTTTTACACTTTCGTATAGACCACTTAAAGATTCTAAAATTTATCATGTGTGGGTCCATTATGGAACACCTAGCCAAATGTCTCAAGACACTTGACCACTGTTTAACGCATGGAGGTTTCCAGCCCATATCACCCGCTATGGCATCATTTGGTGTGTATTTGCCAACACACATGAAAATCTCATGGCCCTGTTTTGGACTGCATTTATGCAGGAAAAGTCTCTGGTTCCCCAAATACCTGCACCATAACTAATAACTGACCATACCATTGTATCATACAGTTTTGAAAAGAAAAATGTGCTGGAAACCACCATGCGTTTTACTTTTTACTATTAATAATCATAATGCTCTACTGGCTGACTTCGCTACTGCCTTAGCCATTAACTAATAATCTAAATATTCAGTCAGTAATAAGCCTAAATATTGATATCATTTTACATATTCTATACCATTACCACTAATAGAAAAAATACATTAAGTTTGTAAAACAGTTGAATTTATAAAATGCATGATCTTAGATTTATTTATATTAACTGTCAGCTCATTATTGAGACACCATGTATTAAGCACATTCAATTTTTTTGGTAAATCTTCTTCATTCTCTGCCATTAAAATAACATCATCAGCATATAACAATGTAGCTAATTTTTCTTCATCTATGTTAATACCAATATTCAAAGCATTGATATCATCAACCAAATTGTTTATATGTATATTAAACATTATAGATGATAAAACACAACCTCGTTTCAATCCAGAATCATTATTAGTTTAAACATATTTATTTATAGTGGATTGGTAAACAAGTTTTGCAACTTATATTAATCCCTTTCCACTTTGCGGGTACGAGTGCTGCCTTGTAGCGGCATTAACCTACTCTTTTTCGAAATCTACAAGGGTGTATTTAACGTGCAAGAAAAATGGCTTTCTCTTAACACGGGTCAGCCATTTATCGTCCCCTTCCGACGGACTATCATCGTTTCCTTAAGACCATACTTGCAAATGGTGTCAAGGGAGAGCCGAAAATTGAGATCCTGAAATTTTCATCCCGAACGAGAATCGAACCAGGAACCTTTGTGTTAGAATCATTATTAAACCACTCAGTCATATTACCATTAATACGTACACTACAGTCTACATGAGAGTATAAAGCTTTTAAAGAATACATAAACTTTGAACTTATACCTAAATTTTCCAGTGTCTAATCTAATCTGAGAAACAATTTTGACATTTAAACGAAATCTTTTACTTATGATAATGATGATTCTCCACAAAGGAATATAAATAGAACCATACAAATAGTAAGCAAATACATGTTTTCAGATACCATCTCCTATGTAAAAAAATAACATCATGAAAAAATTAACCTGTTATGTGTTCCTCTCCTAGCTTCAAAATGTATCCAAAATCGAAGATGTGGAACATATTCTATCTGACATAATCATTTGGTAATTAATGCGATTAGTGTCTCGAGCTCGTCCATGTCCGTCTTGAACATAAAAAACTAAATATATACAACTCGCCTAATGCTCAGGTTGGTTGTCATACTATGCAACACAGTTAATAATATAGAACCCTATGGGAAAAACATAGAACTTCTTTTGTCATACAAAACACTGTCAAACATCCTAACATACTATCCACACTGATCTGTGTCCACACTTGTTATTTAACTGAAATGATATTTCAATAACGATTGTTTTGCTACATTCTAGGGGAACAAGAGGTTTTTATTCGCGAATTATCTCAACCATGCATTTAAGAGCCATTCTTATTACTGCTCTCATTTATATATGTTGTGTTTTTTCCTTTCCATTTCTATAAGGGACAAAACACATTTGTGCGATGAACCTGTACATGTCAATGTAATGCTCTTTTTATTTCCAATTCTACTTCTAAAATTAAATGATAGTAACGAGTATTAATGTTTTGAGTATTTTAACTTGATATATCTTATTATCAATTACCGTTTTTTATACAAAACTTGCCATTGAATGCCATATATGGGAATAAGTAACACTAACACATGGTATAACGTATGAATGAAACAAATGACATTGTCATGAATGGAGTCTCATTTTCATTGCCTTGTTTGTACAATAATATTTAGAATTGATCTTATTTTGACATAAAATAACCATACTATTTGAATATATGAATGATTCTGGGAAGTTTTATTCTATCCCTTAATACCAGGGTTTAGTCTTTCTATATTTGTTCTTAAGATATCGATTTAGTAACATTGATATAACAATATTTTGAGCGAAGTTCCTAGAATTTGCATGAATACGTGCAGATAGGACCATATTGGTTTTTTTCTTTTAATTTTTGTCCTTTTTTCTCTTAATATATATACACAATCTAATTAAATTTTAATGACTTCAAATGATATAAGATCAAACTTAAATCACTTCGATTTATACCCCCAATGAATTTACAAAACGAAGCATTAAATTTTAATGATAGGTAATAGATAAAGCATGCACCCCCAGAATGCTAATATGGTATGAAGATAAATAAAAGCTTGAAACCTTAAAAATATAAGTATGCAACATTTCAATAATTTGAAATTTTGTGACAAAGGCTGCAACTCCCTCAGGCAAAGATTTCCTTCGTTGAATTTAGATATTCCTTTTTACATTTTTTTGGGGTAGTATAGCACTTAAAAAGGTGTTTTTACATAATTTAATATCGTTGGCTTCTAAAGTTATGACTTAAACGTTCCTGGTGAAGGCAGATAAAAAAAAGTGCGTCGAATGCAACAAATTTATAAATGTTATTATCGACAACGGAGATGCTTTAGAATTAAACAGTGCCAAAAATAAATATCGATTGCATGAAGAAATTATCAAGAGACAGAGGCTCTCACTCCCTCGGGCATTTATTACCGTAAATAAATTTGGCTATTCATTTTATATTCAATTTTTTGGTAATATCGCTCCTAAAAGTATTTCTTTTTCTTTCACTGTACATATTTCAGCGTAGAACTTTGATTGTCTGAAAACTAAGTTATCCTCGATTGAAAATTCAAGCATCAGTTTTATATCTTTGTTGGTGTTGTCGATTTTTAAATGACTCTGTCAGCATTGTGTAAAGGGCTGAGTTCAATACCGTAGCAGCTACGTAGCTGGGTTGAGTTCAATATCGTAACAGCTACGTAGCGCTACGTAGATTTTGACTATTGAACGTGTAGCTATAGACTAGTTATAAATAAGGCCGTTAGTTTTCTCGTTTGAATTGTTTTACATTGTCTTATCGGGACCTTTTATAGCTGACTATGATGTATGGGCTTTGCTCATTGTTGAAGGCCGTACGGTGACCTATGGCTATATTTGTTCATGTTTGTGTCATGTTGGTCTTTTGTGGATAGTTGTCTGATTGGCAATCATACCACATCTTCTTTTTTATAGTTGTTACATAAATATTGATAGAAGCTAGCCACTACGTAGCTGCTACGATATTGAACTCAACCCTGCTATCAATAAAGATATAGATATACATTTACGGGTAGTGTCGAAAGTGAAGATGTGTAACAAAAATTTCCCAATTAAAATATTTTAAAAAAAAAGATGTACATTATACGGTATATAATAATTATTCTTTAAGTCTCTCATTATTCTTTTAAATAGACTTGCAATTTTTCAGTTTTTTTGTTATTGTTTCATTTTTTATTATTTTAGCTTATGCTATTTTTACAAATAGTTTAATGTACACTAAGTTTTATATAATTTGTATGCGGTTATACTTTTAATAAAATATTTAATCCATTGTCTTCAATATATCTTTTTCGTTACTGCTATTATTTCTGCTGTTTTTTTTTTGTTTTTTTTCATAGTGTAAATGTTCCTGTTTTCAATACTTTTAATTTCGCTTTTGTTGTTGGATGTTGTCCTTTCAAAAAGTTTTATCTGATTCAACCAATTAAAGCTTATAATATATAAATAATTTGAATAACTTTTACTTGAATTTCATGTAGAAATATATTTTGTCTTATATATGAGCGAATATGATACAGTTTCGAATCCATGATGATTTAATTACGAAATTTTGCAAACAAGCTACATCTTAGCCTTTTCTATTTTTATTTTATAATGGTGCGTACATGAGTTTAATCGGGTTTTAAGAGACTGTGACAGGCAATGAGAGTTGTTTCACACTATAGATTTCTTAATAAAGTGTTAGAAGAGGTCAATCCGCTAATTATATTATAAAAAAAAAAGTGTAATAATTGTAATAATTTATCGTACTCATGTTATTACCTGACAGTAGAAAAACGATTTAATAATGACTAAAATCACGTTAACAATATTATACGGTTTGTATTTTTTTTTATATAGAGTTGATGTGTGTGACAAACAATATCTATTTTTCATTTACACGTTTCTTTGTATAATAAATACGTGTGTAATAAACGAAAGAATCTTGACAGATGATAGTACAACTATACGTAAATACTCATACAATAAATGTGGGTTTGACATAATACTCAAAAACCTTCCTACACAAGTAAAACGGTAATTAATTCGTCGTTTCACAATGTATTGAACCACTCTACATATAAATAGAAACATTCAACTGTAACTAAATAGATGCCTATTTGAGGAGACGCTGGCCAATTCTATATCTAATTCAAAATTTGACTTGCAAATCAAAACTATTCCGAAAAGACTAAGCTCCTCAATTTGGAAACTAGACGGACTGTCTTACATTTTAACTGCTCGAAATAATTTCATGAATTAACGTTGAAATCTCAAAAACTAAAACTGGGTAATTGTATGGAAGCTTATAAGGCCGCATTGAAAAATTCAGCATTTTGCGGCCCAGAAGTGATGCAAAACGGAATAGAGAAAAGGGAAGTTGGAAAAATAGAACATGTTGGTAAAAATGATCAGTTTGTGAAAGTCGACCATGTCGTGAAACCAGACCATGTAAAAGTTGATCAATTTGTGAAGCCCGAAAATGTGAAAGCTGATGAAGTTGTTAAACGAAATCAATTTGCAAAAGTGGAAAATTTCAGGAGGAAAAGGCGATGTAAAAGTATATCTGCACAATCTATTAATGAAATATCCGATCTTGAGGTAAGTGTTTCTTTTTATGATAGCATTTACTTGTTGGATATAGATAAAGTTGAAGGTTTATTAATTTAAAGGACTAATGGTAAAACTATTTAAACAGTGTCAGTTAAGAAATTTTTTAAAAATCCTCTTAACTGAATTTTTTTTTTTTTAAATGATAGTAAAAAATAAATTAAAATATCAGACGTCTTAGCGCCTAATTACTACACATTTAACGTGTGTGTACTTTTTTTAACCTGCGGTTACACCACTGTCCAATGGTAGAGCGCCAAAAAACATTTTTTCCTCTTCACTCTTCACTCTTTTACATGTATCTGATCCATGTTATGAATCTGTAATTCAATTGTTGTCGTTGGGTGATGTCTGCCATATTTACTTTTTGTTTATTGTTTAAGCAGAAATCAGGCCGAATTGTTTCACATTTTGTTATGCATGAGCCCTTCATAGCTTACTATAAATTATGTTTATTTTGTTTATTAAGCCAAACGTTAACTGAAACATCTTTAGTCTTTGTGGATTGTTGTCTAAATAGAAATTTCATCACATCTCCCTTTTTTGTTTTTGGTTAGATAGTAAAATGATAAAATGTTCGTATATAAAAAAAAGAAGATGTGGTATGATTGCTAATGAGACAACTATCCTTAAAAGACCAAAATGAAACAGACATTAACAACTATAGGTCACCGTACGGCCTTCAACAATGAGCAAAGCCCATACCACATAGTCAGCTATAAAAGGCCCCGATAAGACAATGTAAAACACGAACCTTATGTACCTGACCACTATGTACAGTAAAACCAATGGACGTATTGGTTTCAGTCCGTTTCTTTCATTTACATATCAAAAAAAAGCATCGTTTAGTTCTAATATTCACCGAAAATGTCAAAGCTTGCTTTTCCTTGACTTTTCCATAAAGTGTTGACTACGTCACACATTGCACTTTTTGCTCTTGTTTATATCATCAACATGTATTTACAAATTGAACCAAGCATAAAGCAACACTAAATGTTATTTATTATTCAACTCGGTAAGCTTTCGTATTCATTCAATATATTAGTTAAAACGCAAACTTGTTAAATATAATATATCGCCTTCTCATAGTGGAAGGTCATACAGTTTCATGTAGTTACTAGCATCCCCTTATTTCTTCATTTGAACAGTGGTGGATAGTTCTCTCATTGGCAATCATACCATATATCTTTATTTTTTTTACATTTATTGTTTTGTAGAATTTTCGGATGATAATCAAAAAGCCCATTTTGCCCAAAATAATATTAAAAAAATCAAAATCTTTTCATTTATGAAAATTTAGAGTTTAAGTTTTATTTTCTCTTTTCTAATGTCTAGAGGATCATTCTATTCATTAAGGGCATACGATACAGTTACAGGGGAGGTAATGACGTTGCTAACGTAAAATGTTATTTTCGCGACGTCAAACCATGACATATCGGGAGACGATGCATTTTTCGATTGATTTTTATCATTCAAATTGATTTAATTTGAAAACGAGTTCATGGACCCCTATTTTTTAAAACGGCAATTTGTTTCATTTTGCAAGGAGATTATGTGACCCAAATTTTATAAAACTGTAAATAGCGCAATTTTTTTTTTTTTGATAAACATGCAGCAAAAAATGACGTTTTTCCTCTATTCATGAGCATTTGATAAATATGAGTTATTTCTGAATAAAAATTGCATAATTTTTAATGAAAATTATAAAACACAGAAATTTCCGATTATTTAACAAAAAACAATTTGTTTTTATCGTTTAAAACAAAAAAGTTATGTCTTTCTTTCGAAAAAGAAAATGCGTACACAAATCTGAATTTTGAGCAAATATACAAAATTTCGACCTCATTTTACTCAAAAAGAAGCACATGAAGGTGCATTTTTTATTACATATTTGATTTAATCAGGTTAAAAATAGCCTACATGCAAATTTTCATCAACTTGTAAATACAGGTTCAAAACTGTATCGTATGCCCTTAAGACGTCAACAGTCAACAGAATAAGTCAAAAACGGAACGCTTTTTTTTTTAAATCATGCAATTACCAGTTGAGCTTCTACCAAAATGCTTTTTTTTTTATTAAAAATAACTTGATTGTCAATGGTGTCGTTCAATGTTTTAAAACAAAAGTCATATTACTTGAAATGGTATATACATGGTTGAGGAGTAGAAATAACCGTTAACACCGAACGTTTTGTATATTCGAATTGGTATAAAACATTCAAGTGATAATGCAAGTTATTTTTTATTATTAATTTTAATTGTATCTATTTTTGAAAGCCAATTCGATCAATGTTATATCTAAAAAAAAAAAAAGGAAAGATGACATGTGTGTTCATATAAATGTAGATCTAAACTCGTCTATTGTAAAGTGGTCATTTACTATTATTACGTTGAATAAGCAAAAGCAACGACGCTGTATTGTCGAACGTGTTGTGCATATGACAGGGAATTAAAAGCAATTATGCGTTTCAGTCGATTCCTTATTATGAATTAATAACTCTTTAGACTGCATTCTCTCTTGTTGATTTATAATCAAAATGAAAGAATCTGAAATGAGACAGTGAAATAGAATTTAGTTTATAAAACACATAGTCATGTCAAGGTCTTCAACTGAAACGATAAGCTAAATAACAGTAATTAGAGGAAGATTGTATAGATACAGCCAAAGAAAAAGCTTAGACAAATATAAACAGATAAAAAAAACCGGCGAAAGTTCTTATCTGCATCTACTTTTTAGTGTAACAAGAATTTGATGTAACTACGAGAGATATATAACGATTTTAGATGTACCCGGCCATGTCCACTTGTATTTTTGTTCATCTGACGAGTTAAGCCTTTTTCAACTGATATTTATAGTTCGTTCTTATGTTGTACTGTTATAACACTGTCACAGGTTAGGAGCTCGAGGAGGGTTTGGATCCTGATAGCATTTTTAACCCCACCGCATTATGTATGTGTGTGCCTGTCCCAAGTCAGGAGCCTGTATTTCAGTGGTTGTCGTTTGTTGATGTGTTACATATTTGTTTTGCATTCATTTTTTGAATGTTTTACATTGCCATTTCAGAGCCTTTTATAGCTGACTATACGGTATGGGCTTTGCTCATTGTTGAAGGCCGTACGGTGACCTATAGTTGTTAATTTCTGTGTCATTTTTGTCTCTTGTGGAGATTTGTCTCATTGGAAATCATACCACATCTTTTTTATATTTGTATTTTGTAAAAAAAAAAAGGCCTAATTTTTTATAATATCTTGTGTGGATCTGGAAAAAAATGTAATTTTTAGGGTTTTAAACTTAAGACACATATCCTTGGCATTACTTTAACGAGGTCTGCTCGATTTCCTCAAGTTGAAAAATGAAATTCATATCTTAAACAGATTTAAAACATGTACGTAACTATGAACTGTAAAATTTTAGCCATGAATATGTTGATAATATTGCATGTTCTGATCTACTTGAAATTGCATTTGATATTTTGAAAGATTTGTCTGCCTGTTAAAGTTCTTTCAACAAGATATAAAACGAGATACATATTTTGATGCTATATCGACATTTTTCATAATCAACGATTTTTTCATCTGCGTCTGCAAAAAGAATGCTCACAAATCCACCTATTTATATGCAAATGAAATGGCGCCATAATTCAGATAGCATCAAAGATTGTCTGTAAATTAGGAGATTTGTAATTATTGATTTGGGTCACCTAAGGTCGACAATGGTATTCAAATTGCAATACATAATATTATACACAAAACTGAATTCTACATTAGGCTTGAAAACTCCCACACGCAAAGATATTTCTGTTTAAAAGTTTCCCATAAAACGAATCATGACCATTTGATGCCTTTTTCAATGTCTTTGTGTCATTTAAATCTTTCTCATATTATTTTTACATAAATAAGCTGTTTTGTTAATAGTTAATTTTACAAACAGATACAAATTACACGTATCTGTATTGGTAAAATATTCCAGGGTGACCAATCATCTGACATTTTATTAGACTACCAGTCCTATCTTTTCAAAGTATTTGTTTTAATTTTATCATTCAACTAATGTAACTTTAGGAATATAAGCTTATTGAAGATCTTTTATTGTTTTATGCTGTTAAAAATACCATAGTGTGCTAGAATGCTATTTGTCAACGACTACAATGTTATGCTTAAGGTTTCCGTTGTTTCGGAAGAGATGAAGGCCTATACTCGGGATTTAATCTGTAGTGTGTATGTTCGACACGATTAACAGCTTGTGAACTGCGATTCGCAACTCATTTATAGAACTCGATTGTACCTTATCAATCCTGTTAACTTCTCCTCGTGTCTTTTGTACTCTCAACTTCTTTATTTATCATTCTATTAAAGCATTTGGACGATATTGATGGCATCTACAGCCCATCTGGATTAGGCAAAACAACATCGATAGTTTTCAGTCTTAAAGATCAAGTGGGATGTCTGGCGAACGCACTCAAGATTTTTCAGGTATTTATTTGAATACACTTTTTTTTTCGGTTTAACTTAAATTTTAGTAGTTCTAAACTTAACAATCATACTTTTATTTACTTTAACACTAATTTCGTACACCTTACATAATATGACATGTCGTAAAAGGCCAAGTCAATTATTCAACAACTAAACGTTGTCAGTTAATAGACCACGTTCGAGTTCATCCGTCACCGGAAAAAAACTCGTCAATTATACGCGCCTTTATGACGTCATTTACCAGATAGAGGGGATCGCCTGTCTCCCTGCACTTTTTACGTTCATCAAGCGTCTTAGTGATCGTCATTGTGCAGGATAAACTAGAAATAATGGTTGTTCTGTAGGTACTTAATGACAATTTCCTAATGACAGTAAGGCTGATTGTTAATTTTGAGATTTTCAATTTGCCGAATAATTCGTACAATATAGAATATAGTTTTCCAACCACTCGCTCAACATTGGAACGGAAGTGACGACACCCCTAAACGCACAAATGACGGTGATAAAGGCGCGTATAATTGACAAGTTTTTCTGGTGACGGATGAACTCGAAAATGGTCTATTGAATAATTCTACAAAAGAGGAAAAAGAGTTGATAAACGAAAATTTATAACGATAACTTCAAGTGTACCAAATACAGGCAACAGTAGTATACCACTGTTCCAAAATAATACCAAATGGCACAAACACCTTTTTACAGGTTGTGTGTAATCAAATGGACACCAATTGCGTTCCTTTAAATGCATAGTCGTTCTTGTGTTGTTATGAATAACAATTTATGACCAAACTCAGTAAACATTTCTCGTTATTTTTATTATAATTTGCTTTAAATAATCCAGTGTAAGGTTTCTTTGACCCCGTCTTTCGGTGTGTATATTTTAAAATTCGATCCCCGACACATTCTGTGAGTGTCCGTCCCAAACAAGGAGTTTGTAATGGGTTTTTTCTTCACTTTTGATTCTCGGTAATCATCAGTGTCATAGAAACTGTACGTTATATCATTTATTAGTACTAGGTGTAAATTTAAATCATAACGTGTGATTTCACAGGTTACAAAGTGGACGTAAAACCGCTTTGTCATCAACACGTATAAATTTAAATTCAATTCTAATATGACGTCCTTATTACGCTTTCTAAACAAAGCCGTGTTCTAATGAGCACAAACTATGTTTGACACATGTGCACGAACTTACTGTGTATAGTAACGTTATTTCCATCGTTATCTTTTAAAATATAAATAAATTTAAGCAGCTTACATAAACTTTTATTATTTATTTTTATAAAACAACATATATTTACCCTGTTCGTAGTTTTTAAACTTATCAAATATGAAATGTAATGCACAAACTGCTCGGGGAGGAAACGGGAAAAGCCAAATATTTTTACAGTATTTTCGTACGCTTCGACCTATAAAAATACTGTATTTGTCCTATTAGAATAGAAATAATCCCTTCATGTCATGCTCTATGCTCATTTTAACATGGGGAGGCATTATATTTGACCATATTTTACACCTCGCTAACGCTCAGTGTAAAATATCGACAAATAAAAGGCCAACCCATGTTAAAATGAGCATAGAGCATGACATGAAGGAATTATTTCTTAAATTATTTTCTCAATATACTACCTTTTTGCTTTGGTTCCAATATGTCTTGAATTGGTAGTGTTAAGTAATCTTCCTCTATATAGTTGCCATGAACATATCTTTAAATATTCTAAAATCAGATTGCCTTTTTGTTATTTTATTACATTAAAAAAAATCCCTTAGAAAAGTGTGTTGAAATGGAACATATGACCTTAGAGATATTTGGCTAATACACAGTTATGCAAATTTCTCAAGGTCAATTAATGTTTTTTGCCTCTGAAATGCCACCTGCTTAGTTTGTTGTCATGATGATGTGTAGATCGTTATGTATAAAGGTCATATATACAACCGTCTTTCTTATTTTTTTACAAACTGTAACGTCTTAATATATCTTTGAATGATGATACAATTATACCATTGTTTGTCTTGTGGATTAAAAACTGTAAGTTAAATTCTTTTCATTTTAATTTATTTCACCATTATCTTTTTTTTATATTTTTTGTGTAAATTGATATATTGCAATGGTGTTAGAAAACATCCTATAGAATGTGTGAAATTTTGATTAGTGAGAGTTTTGACATATTTGGCATTTTTATAACTTTAATAGTGGTTAAAAATGTGGTATTGAAACAAAAACCAAAATAGATCTATAAGGCAACACACTCTGTTGGCATACATTTATTACATTGTATCTGTCGTGTTTCGTCTCTGTTGTGATGCATTCTCAATTGATATATTTTCAGGAACACCACATCAATGTTGTTCATATAGAATCCAGAAGGTCAAGGCGTAGTGATTCTATGTATGATATTTATATGGATATAGAGACGGATAACATCCGACTGGAAGAATTAATCAAGCGACTTAAGAAAGAGGTCAACAGTATATCTTACAACGATCTTCCTATACCGCCATCACCGGCTACCGCATCACGTATCACTTATTTAAGTAAGTAGTACGTACAAACGTACAAAAGGTGTGTCTTCACTGTAGGCACTTTCTTTTTTCTTTTTATACAGTGCAGACATTTACAAATTTTGAACATGTTTTTGGCTGTTAAGATGTTTATTCGGAATAATGAAATGTGTGTTTCCAAGCTCCAAAATGTAACATCAAATCACAGTCACAATGCTTTTTCAAAGTGGCACACTTCTTGAATCAAACATGAGTATTGATGCCACCAAAGCAAGTAAAAACCACTTCAGGAGCAAATGTGTTCACGTTTTCTTGCTAGGCCTGTTTCTCAGTAGTTGTTTTCATTGATTGATGTTTATTTGTTTGTGTGTATATCTTACTTTTAACTTTTGTTTTATCATCTTTGGGTTCTGACTGGTTGTTAAATGATTGTCTCCCTTTTATTTACAGACGATGAACTACAAAATATACCGTGGTTTCCTAGAAAAGTATCAGACCTTGATAAGTCTGCGAATAGAGTATTGATGTATGGATCAGAGCTTGATGCTGATCATCCGGTATGGGGTTTTTTTACTTTATCATTTATAAAAGAGGGACCAAAGATACCAAAGGGACAGTCAAACTCGTAAATCTAAAACAAACTGACAACGCCATGGCTAAACATGAAAAAGACAAACAGAAAAACAATAGTAAACAAACACAACATAGAAAACTAAAGAATAAACAACACGAACCCCACCAAAAACTAGGGGTGATCTCAGGTGCTCCGGAAGGGTCAGCAGATCCTGCTCCACTATAAGACTCTCGAAACGAAAATGTAGTTTGCGAACCGCAGTATAGTTATATAAATATGAATATACGAATATTTTATTCCGATTAAAATAATTTGGCGAAGCAATTGGAATAGTATTTAGATAATATTATTCTAATAAGTATAAATACGTTCGTTTTGCCAAAGAAGACCGTGTGTAATTGTGAAAGTTTAACACATTTGAAATTAACAAGTATGAACGACTTATTTCGGTTGACGAGTATAACTAAATCGCTTTTAATATAATGCATTTTTTTATTCCAACATTTCGGTCATCATTTCTAAAAAACAAAAAGTATTAAATTTAGTGGTGCTCACGATATATACCATCGAATATTAAAGATCCTTTCATTTCTCGGTGTTGTGTGCTATCTGCGTGATTCAGTGAGCAAATGATGTCAGTGATGAAAAAAAATACATTTTAGATATGAGGGTAGCAATGCTAAATAATTCTCAAGACAGGATAGTTTAACTATATAACGCTAAACAGAACTCATTTTCTAATATTCTTTAACAAATTCTTTGATTTGAATTCAAAATAAAACCTTAAAAGAACCCTCATATAAACTAGGATTACAATTTTATATTTACGCCAGTGCGTTTCGTCTACAAAAGACTCACCAGTGAAGCTCAAATAAAAAAAATAAAAAAATGTTGAAAAGGCCAAATAAAATACGAAGTTGAAGAGCATTGAGGACTAAAAATTCCTAAAAGTTTTGCCAAATACAACAAAAGTAATCTATTCCTGCGGTAGAAAAGCCTTAATGTTTCAAAAAGTTTTGTTTACAGTCAATTTATAATTATGAACATACCAATGATAACTCAACGCAACACAAAAGTGCTGACTACTGGGGTGGTGATACCCTCAGGGAATTAAAACTCCACCAAGCAGTGGGTTGGCATAGACCCAGTGATTGTAAATAAACTTATCATAGATATCAGGATTGAAATTTTATATTTACGCCTCATAGTATTGATAAGATTGCCAAAACAAATAACGATTCTACGTAAAAATGAAATTATATCGTAAAGAAAGACCAATATGTTTGAGACAAAAATTGACCTTCGTCAGTCTCAGTCTAAATTTATAAATAGACTCGGTACACGTGTGGAGTTACTTATATCTATACAAGGTAATTATGCGCTTTATGGTATTTCAGAGTAAAACGTAAATCTTGTCAATTTTTGTATTTCACACAAAATCAATCTGTGTTAATATTGTAAAAGTAGTTTTTAATTTTGGAATGTGCCAATGTGTTATACAGTCTTTCTTTACGTCATGTTGTTATCACATATTCATGAATAAATATTCCAAAACGGCGACACCATTTATATACAAATTACCACGTTGAAAGGGGTGAAAAGTTCATATATTTCAAATCCATATGGCATACTTTTGTTATTTTTGTATTCCTTTGCTTTTCAATATCATTGAATTTATCTATGTTTATAGATTATCATTGATCATTTCAACGAGATTGATTTTCTCGCTTGAGCCGGGTCGGCGAAAGCGAGAAAGGCAATCGAGTTTAGATGACCAAATGTCAGAGTTTACAGTGGTAAGGGATAACTATAATTCCGTGCTTGCTTAGTTTCTCACGATAATTTTCCATCTCAAGCGAGAAGCACGATATGAAAAATTATCACAAAAAAAGATCAAAGGAAAAATGCACAAAATAGCGATAATAATCTTTATTTCATTTATTTATTTTTTGTTCATTCGTATTGTTAGATTTTGGCTTATGATATAGGTTAATACTTGCTTGTATTATATATATTGAAACGAAGTTTTAACTTTTCAGGGATTCAAAGACAAGGTTTATAGATTAAGGAGAAAAATATTTGCAGATATTGCTTTCAAGTACAAATAGTAAGTTTAAGTACTAAAAAGAGATTGAGTCATGCTTTTGACAATACTACCAATTACAATATATGTCTGTTTTGTTCACGCATCGTTGTCAATGTAATGGAAATTGATGCGACTGTCATACAAGTGAGAGGTTTAGCGCTATAAAACCAGGCTCAATCTTCCATTTTCTACATGTCTGTTCCAAGTCGGAAATATGACAGTTGTCTATTCGTTTGATGTGTTTTATCTTTTGATTTTGCCATTTGATAAGGGTCTTTCCATTTGGAATTTTCCTCGGAGTTCTTGTGATTTTACTTTTTGATGCCATTTCTATGATAGTCTTTTGACTTGTAACAAAATGGCCGGTTCTTTAAGAGCGAGCACCATGTGAGCCTTATCAAACCCTAATAGTTTTACTGCTTTTGTGTAATATAAACGTATTGTAAAATCTGGATGCAAAAGGCTGCTAAATTAAACCTTCTTAAACCACCTATTTTTGTATCTTTATGGAATGAAATCAAACTATAGATGTTTATGTGACAATCTGGACGTAAAATTGACCTTGGGGGAGTAATTTCATTTTCCACCACGATTACCTTTTAAGGTAAAAACAAATTGACGTCCCATGATTCATTAACGTCATATCGGAAGGGATAACTATAAAATATGTATACAATTTTCTAACGTGAATTCAAAGAAATTATTTCGACATATAAAACATTGGTAGTGCCATAAAAGGATAATTTGTTGTGATTGTATCCTAACTCATGAATAGTTATTGCTGATCAGTTAATGTCGTAGACCTTTTGTTTTATCTCAGCATCATTCTTGGCAAATCCGTCGAAATATTACTGGTATTATCTTATTTGTGAGAAAGGTCGATACTGATTTGGCGATTGTCGCCTAATTGTGATGAATGCATTATATAAAATATGCTCGAGTGTTAAAAACATCAGTTTAAGCGTTTGTATAAGTAACAAATAGTCAAATTAAGCTATAGCAATAAATAATGGTAATACAACTTTGATACTTTTCATGGTTTGTAATGGCAGAAGAAATTATTGTTTTTCCCATGACAAATGTTTAAGTTTTTGTCAAATAGTCAAAACGACAATGTTTTTATAATATTTTAACGTTGATTTTTGATAAATTGATAAAAAAAACCCAGCAGTTTCAAGATTCAAACCATACAGAAAGCTTTAAGTAGATCCGAAAGTTTAAAGCCATTTTTTAACTACAAAATAAAGTCTGTTAACTTATGTTATTTTTCTTAACATACATGGCGTATATTGAGAATGGGTGACACGCGATATTACTGTTCGGTACTAAAAACCTTATAATAACGCGCTCGTACATTTTTGTCATTTCACCTGATATAATAACTTTCCTTATATTTCTACAGTGGAGAACCTATACCTAGAATTGACTATACTGAAGAAGAGATTAAAACATGGTTAGTACAAATACTAGAAAAAGTTTCCAACATTTAAGCAAAATAATATAGGAATTAATGTTCATCTATACACTTTAAGTAACAAAATGACCGTGTTTACACCATGAGTTTTTCTCTGAGTGCAGACAAAACTGTGTAATTTTAAAAGATATAAAGCCTGGTAGCACCTAGAAAAATGCATGTTACATCCAATTTATGTTTAAAAAAGTTAAAATACCTTATAGATTTAGATGAACATTTTCTTTCCTTGCCACAGAAGTTGGTGAAATAAAAAAACAACTGAGTTTTCTTTGATACAGTCTACTTATTTACACTATTTAAATCATATTTGTTGTGAGTAGATTTATATTGTCCATTCAATCAATATGATACAATACAAGCATTACCTGAGGGGACCATTTCACATGACTTTGTTTATTTTACACTACCTGTTGCAAGGAAAGAAAATGTTGAGCAAAATCCGCAGAAGTTTTTTTTTCATTTTAAAATAGAAAATGAATGCAACTTCTATTATCTAGGTGCTATTACCAATGTTATTTTAACTGATCGGGCGGAGCTAGGTTTTAATTTGCATAAGGACAGTCTATTTGAAGATGTGTGTGATAAGGATGATTGCCGTTATAATTATTACTGATTTCTAATCACCTATCAGTGTCATCAAAGGAATTTACAAAAGAATTACTCGACACTTTATTGATGAGTTTATCCTAATACGCCTATCAATAGATGGACTGGTTTATTATGAGCAAACTGGTTAAACTCCGCCCAGTCAAGCGAAATAAATCGAGTAATACCAGGCTTTGAAACATTTAAAATTACACTGTTTTGTCTGCACCCAGAAAAAAAATCATGGTGTAAACACGGCCATTTTTGTTTAAGTGTATAGATGAACCTTAAAAAGATCTCGACAAAATGTTCATCGATATGACATATGTCGAATCATTGCTGACACTTAAATATGTCGTATACAACGAAATAAGGCGAACATTTTAATCGACTCCTGTACACCTCAAAATCGTTTTAGCATTAACCTTTTCGTGGTTTTATTGTGTTTCTGTCCATTAACTATTTAGTTGCAGGAGATCATTACAATTACCGATATTTACTTAACGGTACCATGCTTCTACAAGAATGTGCATTTCAACAATAAACGTACCCAGTGATGCTATAGAGGCAAAAGTTTACATAAGTTGAAAGCTTAAAAAAAAGTGCAAAAAATAAAGGCAAAACCCAGACAAGGGATTGAGCTCCCCATGAGGGAGATTCGTTCAATGATTTAAAATTATATTCAAAACATTTTAACTGCATCTTTCATTTTTTCAACTATTATACTCGTATTTCCATGCCAATGCCGAAGTGGTTAACGGCAGACAAAATTACTTTTATAACATGCACTAGATATTTTTGCATTGTTACATATATTAAGAAAAAATATCAGACTACTTTGATGTGCACAGCTTATAGTATAATTAACGCTATTCATTGCATGCTCTTTTTTAAATATTATTTTTTATTTAACATTGTAACGGTACTATTATAGGGGAACTGTTTTCACGGAGCTGATGAAGCTGTATCCTTCACACGCATGTCGAGAATATTTAAGAAATATTCCTCAGCTAACAGAATTTTGTGGATATAGGTATGTTATAAAAGAAAAACTACAACTTATTTGAAAATTAATGAGTCACAATTTTGGTGGACACCTAAAAGTTAATTGTAAAAATTTATTCATTGAAAACTTACCGGTAACGAAATCTGGACCAATCGTCTCATTGGCAATCAACCACATCTTCTTTTTTATATAGTAAGCCAGCACTGATCATAATAGTTTAATATAATTTAGACAGACACACACTTATATTGTACTGATATGTATTAATTTTTGTACAAATTTAAAGAACACGTCAAAATTTATCTTTAACAAAATTGTGATACATTTATAAAATGTACCTTATTGCAAAGACATTTCAATTTTGACTCGGGGTGTGGCGACGCTTGAACTATTGACATCATACAACACTTTTATCTTTATCGAATTTTAAAACAAAAAAATATTATTTCGGCTTTCATATTGTGATCTTTCTATTTCTATTTCACATAAACATTCCAGTACTGCCTGCATATGGAGTATATGTCTCCTTGTTGATACAACATTCGAGATCTTACATTTCCTATATTCATTTTCTAGATAGATAGTTGCTACATACAATTGAAGGGTTACTTCTAGTTAAATTGAAGGTATCCATTCAAATGTTTTACAGGCGAAATCATGAATGTTGATGAACATTACAACTGTCGTACCCTTTCTCCAATTCTATTTTCGTTGTATCATCAAGTCTGTAGCTACCATGTGCAACACGTGTAGAAATCAGATTACATTTCTAGTGTACTTGAAATCACTTACACTGGCTTGTATTGCTGAGTATTTAGATGTTGATGCAGTTTTTTGATTGTCATTTCATCTTCATTGGTTGTTTGGTTCCGTCTTTCGATGTCTCTTTTGACTTGTGAGTTTTGGTTTTCACTTTGGTATCGTCAATCTATCTTTTTACACTGTGGCATCGATAATACCTGTTGTGACGTCAAAGATTTCGGGAACGTCTGTGATATCCGTGTAGTAAACGGAAAATTAGCGGTAAGTTGTATTGATTTATGACTATGACAATTTATAGTTTACATATACAAACCATGATTAATCTTATAAAATAAAATTATTTTTTACAGAAAAGATAATGTGCCACAACTGGAGGATGTGTCAGAATTTTTAAAAGGTATGTTCGATTATTTTTTAAATATAACACGTAGTGCATACCTAAAGTTTAAGTAAAAAAGTGAAGATTGAAAAAAAAGGACCTCTGTAAATAGATGAATAAATCAGTTTTACTCTTCAGTTTATATGAAATTGAAATGTTCTAATTCTTGAATGCTTTTTGGTTCATTTATCGTGTTAGCTTTATATTGATTAATTACTACTTTCAGAGAAAACAGGATTTCAGCTCCGCCCAGTTGCTGGGTACCTGACGTCACGTGACTTTCTTGCTGGTTTGGCTTTCCGAGTGTTTCATTGTACGCAGTATATCAGACATAGTTCTGATCCCTTATATACACCAGAACCGTATGTATTTAGATTTTAATTGTACGATATACAATATGATTCTCATGCTTTATAAGACGTGTTTTCGTCTGGCGTATATACTAAATTTAGTACTGTTATCTATGATGAGTTTATTTACTACCACTGGGTCGATACCACTGCTGGTGGAGATTTATTTCCCCGAGGGTATCACAAGCCCAGTAGTCAGCACTTTTGTGTTGACATGAATAATCATTGATAAGGTTATATTTATAAATTAACTGTTAACAAAATTTTGAATTTTGAAATACTAAGGCTTTTCTACCTCAGGCATTAGATAACCTTAGCTGTATATGGCAAAACCTTTAGGAATTTTGGTCCTAAATGCTCTTCAACTTCGTACTTTATTTGGCATTTTAAACTTTTTTGGATTCGAGCGTCACTGGTGAGTCTTTTTTTAAACGAAACGCGCGTCTGGCATAAATACTCAATTTAGTCCTGGTATTTATGATGAGTTTATGATGAGTTTATTTTCATCTCTTTGATCGGGTCATTGTCTCTCTGACACATTCCGTATTGTCATGCTTAACTTCATTTCTTAAATAGCCTACATGAGGTGCGATGGAATTCTGGAAGTTTTTATCGTTTGGAGCTTATAGCAGACATTTTCAAATAGGAAAACAAGTTATAACGCTTCTTCAAATATCTAATATTTCAATGGCATGAGTAGTTTCATCGTCCAAGATCTTACGTTCGACGAAACATTGCAATTACTGGTTGCTTTAATTCAGTACAAAAAGGTACTATTATAGTAAAATTATGAACGCAATTTGTGAGTTATTTTCGTTAACAGCTAACGTGTTAAGTCTCAAAAGGCATAGAAAAACAGTTAGAACAGGAATTTACCACCATAATTAAAATAATGATTCAATATAAGACAGTAATCATAATCTGTTTGTATTAAACTATACTTCATATATTTTTGCATGTTGCAGTGATTGTTGCCACGAATTACTTGGACACATGCCACTATTAGCTGATCCGAGCTTTGCACAGTTTTCTCAAGAACTAGGACTGGCGTCACTTGGCGCTAGTGATGAGGCAGTACAGAAATTAGCTACAGTAAGTTGCCATAACAGCTATTTGTAATACAAAAAAGCAAGGCGAAAAAATTTTGGAACGATTTTATACTTTCAATTATGTCTATGGTGAAAAACATGAGATTTGTAATATTTTGCGATCAAAGGTCGCGTATGCCTCTATGTACAACCCTGGGTCCGCCACTGATACTCATTTATACTTCATTTACATCTCTTGGATTCATTGTAAAAATTATCATCTATTTTCTAGCTTTACTTCTTTACTGTTGAATTTGGATTGTGTAAACAAGACGGACTTATGCGGGTATACGGTGCTGGACTTTTATCTTCTATTGGAGAACTTAAGGTAAGACACTTACTTGACCTGTTCACCCGACCGGACTGAATAAGTAGCCTTTTATATAACTTCAACTTTTTAATACTTCCATTCGATGCTTTTGTTACCTGTATTTGTGACTCACCTTAAATCGGTTAACTACTTCTTTATGATACCTGAATTATATTGAATGAACGTTCTTATCAATTATACGTGTTGTTTCTTGTTTAGATTTAACCATCATCTTAACAATAGAGAAGTTCAAAGACATTATAAAACTTATGACCAGATATAACTATTATCTGAGAACATTCTCAGAATGACTAAAACTGTAATAAAGGACACTCTCTGAACGTATGGGCAATATCCACTTAATGTACATTGTAGTCAATCTTACTTTCTTCTGATATATATTTTAAAATATTATTTTTCAAGCATGCATTAACGGACAAGTCCAGAAAAATACCATTTGAACCAGTTAGAACATCTAAACAGGAATGTCTTATAACTACTTTTCAAGATGTATACTTTTATACCGAAAGCTTTGAAGAGGCAAAGGACCGAATGAGGTATACTTACATTTCAGTTTTATCAAATTGTTAAGACATATAAAAAAGAGGATGTGGTATGATTGTCAATGAGACAATTCTCTATAAGAGACAAAAATGGCACAGAAATTAACAACTGTAGATCATCATACGTGTATGTTACTAAGTAACTTCTTGGTCAGTTTCTTTTTGGTTTCTTTCATTCTTGGTCTTAAATAAGTGGGACTTTTATTTATTGTGTCTATTTATTTAACGCATCAATGTAAATATAACGGAATTTGATGAGAATGTCATTAAAGTGAGAGGGTTAGCGCTATAGAACCAGGTTTAATCCACCATTTTCTACATTTGAAAATGCCTGTACCAAATCAGGAATATGACAGTTCTTGTCCATTCGTTTTTGATACGTTTTGTTATTTGATTTTGCCATGTGATTATGGACTATCCGAATTGATTTTCCTCTAAGTTCAGTATTTTTGTGATTTTACGTTTATAATAGAACTGATATGTTTGGTATCTCATATTCACTAGTACTGCAACAGGCACTGTACTACTTATGTCTATAAGTATCACAACCTTAATAGTCGACATTTATTAAACTACGCACGTTTTTTTTTATTAGATATTTCAATTTGCTGATATTATGTAATGAACAATATCGTCGCTGGGCTTCTAAAATGTCGTATATGACTTTTTTGGCTAAAAATACTTTTTGACACCAATGATCTGGGCGGGAGGAAATCTTTGGTATTACAAAATAGCATACAGTTAGACCAATCAAAATGTGTGAAATATGACATATTACAAAGTTGCCAATGTCAGTTGTTTGTAAAGTTTGCTTCCAAAATGTTGTATAAAAACTTGAAAATCGTTGTAGAATGGCTTTGGGAAAAAATTAATTGTACATTTCTTTATTTCTGTGAAAATTATTTAAGTTCTTGGATAATCCAGAAATGTCAAAGTTTTTATTTCACTGCTATTTACAAAGATGTTCAAGTTCACATACGACATTTTGGAAGCATGCGTTTTGCCAAAATGTTTCAAAGCCTGTTTGTGAGATATATTTTTTTCTTGAAAAATTTGTAATTTTAGAAGCCCAGCGACGATATGCTTTGTGCATTGCTGGTCATGTGTCAGTTGTTGTCATAAGCTTGTATCAATGGTGGGCGGTTAAACCAGACACATATAATATTGGAATACACAAATTTGTCTGTGGCAATTTCTTCTGAAATTATCATTGAGGGTTTCGATTAAATAATTTTATTATATTCATAAGAAAGAAATTCTTTTGAAAAACAATTAAGGCGTGTTTTTTCTGCTTTTGTTATAACAATCGTGTTTCAAAGCGTACCTTTGTATCCTCCTATGAGACAAATAGCTACTATAAAACCGAGTTAAATCCACCGTTTTCTACCTAAGAAAGTGCCTGTACACATTCAGGAACATGACAGTTGATGTCCATTCGTTTGATGTGTTTCATCTTTTTTTTTGCAGGGAAAAGTATAATAACAAAAATACTGAAATCCGAGGAAAATTCAAAACGGAACGTCCATATTCAAATGGCAAAACAAAACATCAAACACATCAAACGAATGGATAACAACTGTCCGTTTCTAATTTTCGTCGGTGTTCAGTATTTTTTGTGATTCTCTTTTTGCTATGATTTCTTTGAAGGCATCATTTCGTTGCTTGATAATCTTTAACAGTTACGCATTACTAACCGTGGGAGACCCTTAAGGGTAGAGCAGGTTATTGATCACCCCTAGTAGTTAAGTCGTCACGAAACGTTTTGAATGCCAAAACAATCAAACGTTTCAGGGCATTAAAACTAAATGAGCCTTTATAACAGACAAAACCACCAGCTAGATTTGCAGGGGGAATTTTAACCACAGTTATAACACAATTTCATAATTTCAATTCAACTTATATTGGAAAGTCAACTTATATCGAAGGAGTGTGTGTGTATGTCAATTCTTATATCGCTCTTCCTTCTCATTGAAATATTTATCATAGTCAGAATTAGTTTAACTCCAACAACAAACTGCTTATCTAAACGTTTTCTTAATTTGTATTTTAGGCAATATGCGTGTACTATTAAAAGACCATTTGCTGTGCGATATAACCCATACACTCAAACTGTTGACGTACTTAACAACACTCGTTGTATTGCCAATGCTGTAAGTGAATTACGTGGCGATTTGTGCATAGTAAGTGATGCACTCAGACGTTTACAACAGATAGAAATAGAGGAAGAGGAAGAATTAGAGGCAGAAAGAGAAGCAGAAACACCGAGAACTCCGAGACAAATAAAATCGAATTAAAAATAATTGAGAATGTCGCGCTATTTATACATAAAAGAGTTCCTCTTGGGATATAATATATAGTGAAGAGATAACATGCAAAACGATTTCTCATCTATGTATCAACTTAGAACCAATAGTATAGATATTAACTGATTATTCATGCAAACACGCATGTACAATATCTTAGCATTCTATTTTGACAATAACTAACGATTTAGCCCGAAGGTATGAATTCATAGGTTGTTAAACACTTATTTCATGTTAGATATTTACTTATTATCTGTACTTCATCAATAATGTATTAACATCATTAAAGTTGTGAAGAAACAAGCAAAGTGTTAAGCTTCTCTATGTCCTTTTACTAAGTCGTTTAAGAGGGTCAAACACATTTTCGTTTTTTTTTTCCTGTTTTCGATGAATTTTTTTTTTTTTTTTAAGTGAATTTCATTTGACATTTCAGTTGTAAAAATTGAGCAACTTCAAAAGCAGATGATAAAAGTTAGTAAAAAACAAGGGACAGTTAAACATTTTGACTAATAAAAATAAAGAGGAAAAGGATACAAATGATAATCAATCCGAGATATGATATCACTCTGACCGCTGACCTCTTTGGATTTCACATATCTGGGGCCGATAAACCATTGTATTAACGTCATCCAAAGTCATTAATTACATATAAATTCTATTTGAAAATATTGAATCTGGCTTAACTCATCCTTTGTTTTTGGAATTATTTCACATCTAGTGATTGAGCCGAAAGCTTGCAAAAGGATCTGAAACATGTAATTTCAATTCAAAATGACTAGGTCATGACAAAGGGACGACAAAGATAAACCAAAACAACAATCAAGAGACAAACAACAGTATACAAAACACAACATAGCAAACTAAAAACTAAAGGAGCACCTGAGATCACCCCTAGTTGTTTGGTGGGGTTCGTGTTGCTTATTCTTTAGTTTTCTATGTTGTGGCATGTGTACTATTGTTTGTCTGTTTGTCTTTTTTATTTTCAGCCATGACGTTGTCAGTTTGTTTTAGATTTATGAGTTTGACTGTCCCTTTGGTATCTTTCGTCCCTCTTTTATCAACACGAGCCCAACAAACACTGAAGGTGATCTCTTTCCTCGACTAAGACTTGTCACCGATGTTTTTACTTACATGAGCAACACGACCGATGCCACATATGCAGCAGAATGTTCTTAACCTTCTATCTAGAGCAAACTGAAACCTAGAATATTTTATCGACATATATGGACAATTTTCAACAGACAATATGCGTTCTTTTTCACTCAACAGTGCACCCTTTTTATCGGCTTGTTCCATTATATGTTTTAGGCATTCATGGTCTTATAAATGTTTAAGGAAAGCTGGAACTATCATTGAACTTGATGAGTATCGCTATAAAGATGACGTCTTCTAGCTGAATCAATCAATGTTCTTCAGACTATGCTGATTGCATCTTTTAGATTTAACATACATAATAAAAATATCAAAGATGCAGTCATGTCTGCTTCATATCTTGAGTACCTATTAGAAATTGACAATGAGGGTTGTTTGAGAACTAAAATAAAATACATCATTTCTAATTTCCTATTGTAAATGTGAATTTTTTCTTTTACACTTTTAACATTTGGTCAAGTTTATTAAGGGGGGTAGGACCTTTAACGGGACTCTGGGATCGGGTGTTTTTAATCTCGGTATTTCGGGATTGACCCTTTCGGATTCCGGGAATTCTTTATTCGAATTTCGGGACCTGTTTTTTAAGTCCGGGATTTCGGGATTTTGTGTTTGCAAGCCCGGGATTTCGGGATCAGGACCCCTCCTAACCTCCCTCTGTAATGAAGAGAGACGGGAATACCAAAGAGAAAATTTATATTATATCATCATAAGTCGATTACAAACCACCAATACTATGGCATAAAATGATTTAAAAAAAAAGGGATCCAATAGACAAACAACAGTTTAAGACTGTATTTCAAGCTAGATGTGTTGCTAGCTATAATATCAGATTTAATCCACCATTTTCTACGTAAGAAAATGCCTGTATCAGGTCGGTAATAAAACAGTTATTATCCATTTGTTTGATGTATGTGAAGTTAGCAGCCGGTTCGTTATTCGATATTCGATATTCAATATCCAACCGGCTGCTAGCAGTCGGTTGGATATTCAAAAATTTGTTGAAAATCTTGAAAAAAAAAGAAATACTTGATAACATTAAAAACATGATTTTCATAGTTATAATGACTGATAAGATACGTAGGAAATCGTAAAATGACCTCTCCAAGCTGTTGTAAGTTCTCGTTGTCCTCGAATATAAACCCTTTTCTATGTTGCATATTTGTCTTAATATAATATAGATTGTTGTCAATAAAATAACTTCAAAGATTTACTTTTATACATGATATTTCTTTAAACAAAAAGAAAAACCCCTACCTCTAGAAAACATTATGAATTATAAATAGAAATATTTATGGAATGCCCAAAAAAGAAATATATAGACAAGTGAAAACCTATCTACCTACCTACCTATCCTCTTCGCTCCTGGTGGAGCATAAGGTCGTCACAAGATTTCTCCATCCAGATCTGTCTTTAGCCTTTGTTTCGGCTTCTCCCCAGGTCATGTCAAGCTCCTTTAGTTCTGCCTCAATTGTTCGACGCCAGGTGGTTTTGGGTCTTCCTCTTGGTCTCTTCCCCTGGGGTGTCCATCTAAGAGCTGTCCTGGTTATGTTGGAAACAGGCATCCTGAGAACATGCCCCAGCCATCTGAAGCGCCTCTGTTGTATTTCTTTGAGGATACACATGGACTTGGTCGTTTCCAGGAGATGGTCATTTGAGATACGGTTTGGCCAAAAGATTTTACAAATTCGCCTCAGACAATTGTGGTGGAAACTTGAGAGCGATCTCATATCTGTTTTTGTTACTCTCCAGCATTCACTTCCATACAGAAGGACAGATTTAACATTACTGTTATTTAGCCTGATCTTTGTTTTTCTGTTGTATTGGCTAGACTTCCAAATTGGTCGTAGTCTTTGAAATGCAGATCTTGCTTTGGCTAGCCTACTTTTAATATCTTTTTTGGTTGAATCTTCTGTACTAACGACAGTTCCTAGATAGGTAAATTTATCTACTTGTTGGATTTCTGTACCCTCAGCTTCTAGTCGTAAGTTTGATGTTGTGTTGAGTCGCATTTCTTGAGTCTTTTTTGCATTTAATTCCAGTCCAATTTGGCTTGCAAAATGGCTTAGCCGATCTGTCTTTTCTTGCATATGATCTTGTTTTGATGAAAGGAGTGCTATATCATCAGCAAAGTCAAGGTCCTCTAGGGTTGTGAACATTGACCATGTGATGCCTCTTTTCTTGTCACTGGTGGTCTTCCGCATCACCCAGTCAATGGCAACCAGGAATAAGATGGGTGAGATGATGCAGCCCTGTCGTACTCCAGATTGTACTTCAAACCAGTCCGTTTCCTTGTTGTTCAGTATCACAGCACATTCAAAGTTGGTATAAAAGCATTTTATCATTGTGACGATCTTTTGTGGTACTCCATATGATATAAGAATTGTCCAGAGAGTCTCTCTGTGTAAACTGTCGAAAGCCTTCTTGAAATCAATAAAGTTGATATATAGAGGTGTCTTCCATTCTATACACTGCTCAATGATGTTCTTAAGCGCAAATATCTGATCAATGCATCCTTTCCCTTTTCGAAACCCAGCTTGTTCCTGTCTCAACCTGTCATCCAGTATGGTGTCTATTCTGTTTAACACCTATCTGAGACCGCTTAAATGAGTGTGAGACCCCCCTGGTCGTTCAATGTTCATAAAATTAAATTAAATTATAGACTCTGTATATGTAAAGGTTGTATTAGAAGGATTTCCCAGAATATTGTTATATTCGATATCTATGGAGGGCTTATATTGTCACTTTTCAGTTAAAAATTATCAAAATTTTAGGACAAAGGGCCGAGGGCAATGGTGATCGCCTCCTGATCGTTCAATCTGCCTAATATTAAGCAGACATCTAGTCAATAGGTAGATACAAACGTGACTAAAAGGAATTTGGGTACACTTCCTGTCGTTCATGTTTACGGAGCGCCCAAAGTGCCAGTTGGATATTCAAAATATACAGTGAAAACCTACCTGAGACCGCTTAAATGAGTGTGAGACCCCCCTGGTCATTCAATGTCCATAAAATTTGATTAACTTATAGACTCTGTATATATAAAGGTTGTATTAGAAGGATTTCCCAGAATATTGTTTTATTCGATATCTATGGAGGGCTTATATTGTCACTTTTCAGTTAAAAATTATCAAAATTTTAGGACAAAGGGCACAGGGCAATGGTGATAGCCTCCTGATCGTTCAATCTGCCTAATATTAAGCAGACATCTAGTCAATAGGAAGATACAAACGTGACTGGAAGGAATTTGGGTACACTTCCTGTCTTTCATGTTTACGGAGCGCCCAAAGTGCCAGTTGGATATTCAAAATATACAGTGAAAACCTACCTGAGACCGCTTAAATGAGTGTGAGACCCCCCTGGTCATTCAATGTCCATAAAATTTAATTAACTTATAGACTCTGTATATATAAAGGTTGTATTAGAAGGATTTCCCAGAATATTGTTATATTCGATATCTATGGAGGGCTTATATTGTCACTTTTCAGTTAAAAATTATCAAAATTTTAGGACAAAGGGCACAGGGCAATGGTGATCGCCCCCTGATCGTTCAATCTGCCTAATATTAAGCAGACATCTAGTCAATAGGTAGATACAAACGTGACTAAAAGGAATTTGGGTACACTTCCTGTCTTTCATGTTTACGGAGCGCCCAAAGTGCCAGTTGGATAATCAAAATATACAGTGAAAACCTACCTGAGACCGCTTAAATGAGTGTGAGACCCCCCTGGTCATTCAATGTCCATAAAATTTGATTAACTTATAGACTCTGTATATATAAAGGTTGTATTAGAAGGATTTCACAGAATATTGTTATATTCGATATCTATGGAGGGCTTATATTGTCACTTTTCAGTTAAAAATTCTCCAAATTTTAGGACAAAGGGCACAGGTTAATGGTGATAGCCCCCTGATCGTCCAATCTGCCTAATATTAAGCAGACATCTAGTCAATAGGTAGATACAAACGTGACTGAAAAGAATTTGGGTACACTTCCTGTCTTTCATGTTTACGGAGCGCCCAAAGTGCCAGTTGGATATTCAAAATATACAGTAAAAACCTACATGAGACCGCTTAAATGAGTGTGAGACCCCCCTGGTCATTCAATGTCCATAAAATTTGATTAACTTATAGACTCTGTATATATAAAGGTTGTATAAGAAGGATTTCCCAGAATATTGTTTTATTCGATATCTATGGAGGGCTTATATTGTCACTTTTCAGTTAAAAATTATCAAAATGTTAGGACAAAGGGCACAGGGCAATGGTGATAGCCTCCTGATCGTTCAATCTGCCTAATATTAAGCAGACATCTAGTCAATAGGTAGATACAAACGTGACTAAAAGGAATTTGGGTACAGTTCCTGTCTTTCATGTTTACGGAGCGCCCAAAGTGCCAGTTGGATATTCAAAATATACAGTGAAAACCTACCTGAGACCGCTTAAATGAGTGTGAGACCCCCCTGGTCATTCAATGTCCATAAAATTTGATTAACTTATAGAATCTGTATATATAAAGGTTGTATTAGAAGGATTTCACAGAATATTGTTATATTCGATATCTATGGAGGGCTTATATTGTCACTTTTCAGTTAAAAATTATCAAAATTTTAGGACAAAGGGCATAGGGCAATGGTGATAGCCCCCTGATCGTTCAATCTGCCTAATATTAAGCAGACATCTAGTCATTAGGTAGATACAAACGTGACTAAAAGGAATTTGGGTACACTTCCTGTCTTTCGTGTTTACGGAGCGCCCAAAGTGCTAGTTGGATATTCAAAATATACAGTGAAAACCTACCTGAGACCGCTTAAATGAGTGTGAGACCCCCCTGGTCATTCAATGTCCATAAAATTTGATAAACGTATAGACTGTGTATATATAAAGGTTGTATTAGAAGGATTTCACAGAATATTGTTATATTCGATATCTATGGAGGGCTTATATTGTCACTTTTCAGTTAAAAATTATCAAAATTTTAGGACAAAGGACACAGGGCAATGGTGATAGCCTCCTGATCGTTCAATCTGCCTAATATTAAGCAGACATCTAGTCAATAGGTAGATACAAACGTGACTTAAAGGAATTTGGGTAAACTTCCTGTCTTTCATGTTTACGGAGCGCCCAAAGTGCCAGTTGGATATTCAAAATATACAGTGAAAACCTACCTGAGACCGCTTAAATGAGTGTGAGGAGACCCCCCTGGTCATTCAATGTCCATAAAATTTGATTCACTTATAGACTCTGTATATATAAAGGTTGTATTAGAAGGATTTCACAGAATATTGTTATATTCGATATCTATGGAGGGCTTATATTGTCACTTTTCAGTTAAAAATTATCAAAATTTTAGGACAAAGGGCACAGGGCAATGGTGATAGTCCCCTGATCGTTCAATCTGCCTAATATTAAGCAGACATCTAGTCAATAGGTAGATACAAACGTGACTAAAAGGAATTTGGATACACTGCATGTCTTTCATGTTTACGGAGCGCCCAAAGTGCCAGTTGGATATTCAAAATATACAGTGAAAACCTACCTGAGACCGCGTAAATGAGTATGAGACCCCCCCCTGGTCATTCAATGTCCATAAAATTTATTTAAATTATAGACTCTGTATATATATAGGTTGTATTCGAAGGATTTCCCAGAATATTGTTATATTCGATATCTATGGAGGGCTTATATTGTCACTTTTCAGTTAAAAATTATCAAAATTTTAGGACAAAGGGCCGAGGGCAATGGTCATAGCCCCTTGATCTTTCAATCTGCCTAATATTAAGCAGACATCTAGTCAATAGGTAGATACAAACGTGACTAAAAGGAATTTGGGTACACTTTCTGTCTTTCATGTTTACGGAGCGCCCAAAGTGCCAGTTGGATATTCAAAATATACAGTGAAAACCTACCTGAGACCGCTTAAATGAGTGTGAGACCCCCCTGGTCGTTCAATGTCCATAAAATTTGATAAACTTATAGAATCTGTATATATAAAGATTGTATTAGAAGGATTTCCCAGAATATTGTTATATTCGATATCTATGGAGGGCTTATATTGTCACTTTTCAGTTAAAAATTATCAAAATTTTAGGACAAAGGGCACAGGGCAATGGTGATCGCCTCCTGATCGTTCAATCTGCCTAATATTAAGCAGACATCTGGTCAATAGGTAGATACAAACGTGACTAAAAGGAATTTGGTTACACTTCCTGTCTTTCATGTTTACGGAGCGCCCAAAGTGCCAGTTGGATATTCAAAATATACAGTGAAAACCTACCTGAGACCGCTTAAATGAGTGTGAGACCCCCCTGGTCATTCAATGTCCATAAAATTTGATTAACTTATAGACTCTGTATATATAAAGGTTGTATTAGAAGGATTTCACAGAATATAGTTATGTTCGATATCTATGGAGGGCTTATATTGTCACTTTTCAGTTAAAAATTCTCCAAATTTTAGGACAAAGGGCACAGGGCAATGGTGATAGCCCCCTGGTCGTTCAATCTGCCTAATATTAAGCAGACATCTAGTCAATAGGTAGATACAAACGTGACTAAAAGGAATTTGGGCACACTTCCTGTCTTTCATGTTTACGGAGCGCCCAAAGTGCCAGTTGGATATTCAAAATATACAGTGAAAACCTACCTGAGACCGCTTAAATGAGTGTGAGACCCCCCTGGTCATTCAATGTCCATAAAATTTGATTAACTTATAGACTCTGTATATATAAAGGTTGTATTAGAAGGATTTCACAGAATATTGTTATATTCGATATCTATGGAGGGCTTATATTGTCACTTTTCAGTTAAAAATTATCAAAATTCTAGGACAAAGGGCACAGGGCTATGGCAATAAATCCCTGATCTCCCAATCTGCCTAATATTAAGCAGACATTTAGTCAACATGTAGATACAAACGTGACTAAAAGGAATTTGGGTATACTTCCTGTCTTTTATGTTTGTGGAGCGCCCATAGTGCCAGTTTGATATTCAAAATATATAGTGAAAACCGACCATAGACCGCTTAAATGCGGTTGAGACCCTCCTGGTCTTTCAATGTCCATAAAATTGAATAAAATTATAGAATCTGTTTATATGAAAATGTATTAGAAGGATTTCCCAGAATATTGTCATATTCGATATCTATGGAGGGCTTATATTGTCACTTTTCAGCTAAAAATTATCAAAATTTTAGGACAAAGGGCACAGGGCTATGGCGATAGCCCCCTGATCTTTCAATCTGCCTAATATTAAGCAGACATTTAGTCAACAGGTAGATACAAACGTGACTAAAAGGAATTTGGGTACACTTCCTGTCGTTCATGTTTACGGAGCGCCCAAAGTGCCAGTTGGATATTCAAAATATATAGTGAAAACCTACCCAAGACCGTTTAAATGAGGGTGAGACTCTCCTGGTCTTTCAATGTCCATAAAATTGAATAAAATCATAGACTCTGTATATATAAAGGTTGTATTAGAAGGATTTCCCGGAATATTGTCATATTCGAAATCTATGGAGGGCTTATGTTGTCACTTTTCAGCTAAAAATTCTCAAACTTTTAGGACAAAGGGCACAGGGCTATGGCGATAGCCCCCTGATCTTTCAATCTGCCTAATATTAAGCAGACATATACCGTATAGCGGGTTATTTTCGCGGGGTGCAAATTTTCGCTTATTTTCGCGGATAGAACAAAATCGCCAAAATAAGTTCCGCCAAATTAAAGGTGTACATACAAAGGTATGAATACAAGTTTTTAATCCGCCAAAATATTAACCGCCAAAATATTTCGTATACCTTGTTCAATGAAAATCGCGAAATTTTACACCCGCGAAAATAACCCGCGAAACGGTAGTTAATAGGTAGGCAAAAATTATAACCTTATGTTGGAAGGGGGCAACTGTCCCCAATTGGGATTGTGAGAGATTAAACAAGCAGCTGACCACCGTCTTGGCAAAGAGAGAGACCAATTGAGCTCTGCAAATTGTGAGCCTTGGGATGAAAAAACCAGGCGCACCGGCTATGATTACCACGAATTTTATACTTTTTGAAAACCCATTGAATTGGGGATACTAGTAGTTGTTTTGGGTGACCTAAAATGATTTTATTTTGGATGGTTAGGATAAAGACATGGATCCTATAGCTTAAAATAGCTGGAATTAGTTGTTGAAAACGTTAATGCCCTGAGAGGTATTGCCAAAATGAACCACATCCGATGGTACTCCCGGATGAGGAAGGATCAGTTGGTTCAGTTGATCGAAACGAAGATCAACATTATTTGAGCTTTGTCCCAACCCTATACGAGGAAGGATATTACCACCCAGGCCAAAAAGGATGAGTTGATAGGTGTTAGCAGGATGTCGAAAGATCAACTACTGGAGTAGTTACAGGAAAATTCAGAGAAGATAGGAAAGCCATTGGGGATAAAATTGAGGTACATCCACCATTTGTCCACTGAAGAAGGTATTTTTAAAACTACTTGAAAAATGACCCCATTATTGACATGGATGTGACGACCTACCTTGAGGTCTCTCGGATGTCAAGGGTGGAACTTATAGACGATTGTGCATTGAAAGGAAAAAAAGGATCAAAAAGTCAATGTAATGCTGCACAGTGAAAATTAACCAAACAGGTAAGATGGATGATGAGAACGAGGGATACTTTCAATCGGGAAACCAGATTTTCACCTTAACCACGGACTTGCTTGAAACCTAGGCCTTGAGGAGATGGATGAAAAGATCGGAGAAAAGATTGCACAGTGGACCTCTGAAAAAAGGGCTGGACATCGAAAGCAATTGTAAAACTTCAAGTCAATATTAACAAACACCGACCGCTGGGTGAGTCCTAGTACATTGATGAGCCGGTGTGGATCATAGCCAAGAAGACTGTAATCAATGTGAAAAATAGGCAGAAAAAAAGGATATTAATGAATTTGAGAAGGCCAATTCCACCCTGGCGGTTACTGTATCTAGAATAGATGATAGTGAAGTATACCCGCTGCACATTTCAAACGTTGGTAAACAGCGGGAGAGAGAACTCAACTTATTGCTGATCGAAGGCTACAATTGCTCGAAACACTTTTATAGCAAGAAAGTCCTGGAGACCAACAAAGAGTGTTGCGTCAACCGTAAGGCAGTCAAGATCGAGCTGCCTAAAAAGGGAAATACCAGCTGACCTTTGTCAACACCACCCATTCGATGAGAGTCTCTTTCGTGGTGTACGCGGACTTTGAGTGCTTTAATTTACCGATAAGGTTGAAACCAAAAACGATAAGGTAGCAATACACAGTTAGAAGTTTAGTTACGCATTATGGACATGGTGATTTTTTTTAATATGAAAGTTTTTGTACAATAAAATAGATTTTTAGATAATTGAAGAATAATATAGCCTTCATAGTGGGGTTATATGAACATTTAGATTGTTTTTAGCATGTTTTATATGGCATTTACCTGTTTGGCAGTCCGTATTTTCCTATTCCTACCACCCATAGGTCCATAAATTACTAAAAGTATTGTAGTGTGTATCAACAAAGATTTATCGCTCGATCTTTTCAATTCAATTTTATGGAAAAACGAGCAGAAATGCATGTATTTTTTTATTTTTTTTTACCTTTCGATAGATTTTTGCCTATGGTTTCAGGAAAGGTATCACTGTTCAAACCAACGCTTAGGGACGTTAAAACAAACGCTTAGAGGTGTCCAAACCATCGCCTAGGGGAGTTCACGTCAACGCTGTAAATAAATAACGTTTATAAAGATTACAGACCCTAAACAGTGTGAGGCGCTCGCCAGGGAGTTGCAAGAGATCAAGCGAAAGATTTAAGCCAGTAACATGCAGCATCGCCTCGAGAAGATTGAACTCAACCGGGACCTTTCCAAGGTGTTAAGCATGTGGTTGAGGCTCTGCGAGAGGCAGCTTCACCGATCACCAAAACGATCGTATACCTTCCTGCAGCAGTGACAGCCATCCCTCCTACACCGCCCAAGTTTGACTACCCACTACCCATAGCACCACCTACAGACATCATCCTCGGACCTCGAGCACAGCAGTATTTGCAGATCAGTAACAATCCTTCCGCCGACCACACATGAAACCGATGGTATCTTCATCGGAAGCTAACCAGCATGCAGTTACTTCTGACGGCGATGATATTTTCGTGGATGGTGTAAGGTACAAAGGAACCCTTGACCTCTGGGAACTCATGGTGAAAAAGAAACCAGAATCGTTCAAGCCCGAAGTTTTTAAGACCTTGTCGACTATGCAGAGATCCTGAACAGTTCCGGTGCCATGTATCAAGGCAGTTAAACCTCTCGAGAACCCAAAGGCAATAAAGAAGATTGTGTCGCACATCTAAAGCAAGATGAGCAATGTAGCGGACTTCAAACCTTATTTCTACCCTCCGACTTTGACCAGCTCCTCTATCGCTTGGATCTGTGCAACGCTGCCTACAGTGCTGGTAACAATGTAGCGATCATCGATGCCATGAAGAAAGGTGAACACATCAGTATCAAGGAATATAAGCAACTCCATCGTAATATCATGAGTTAAGAAAGGTTTTGCTCGAAAGTATGCATACAGTGGTAGAAGTTTGTTTCACACTATCTGCGTTATCTATCGCTGGTCGCATGTTCACCTCCTGCTGCCAAGACCTTGGAAAGTAAGGCTATGAGCGCTGCCACCAATGCAGCAATGATAGGAGTTAAAAAGGTGGTAGCCAAAGTCGTCGACCATGTCGTTGACAAAGTGACCCGCCCTCGAAAACCCAGTGTCCAACGCAGCAAACCCAATCAACAGCTAATTGTTAAACGCAGTAAGCCCCACAACCAAACCCAGTAAAGCAATATCATCTCTGGTCGTGGCATCGCTATCATCCACAACTTCCCCCAACGCTATAAATAAATACATAATGTCTGACATCCTTACAATCACAGAAGTGTTGACCTTCGATGAAAGTCTTCAAAAATATAAATACCCAGTTCACGTATTCGAACCTTGAGCCGGCGCCCAACTAACCAACTCTGGAGCGGAGACCCGAATCAACATCGAAACGCAGGACCTGTTCCTCCACCAAACCGAGCGTTATCTCTTGGTAGGAGGGCGACTTCAAAAGCACGACGGCACTCCATATGCAGACGTTGATCTCATTCACAATGGTATCATGTATCTCTTCAACACTATCTGTTATCGACTCTCCGGCCAGCAAATTGAACACATTAACGACCCCGGCATCGCCACCACTATGCTGGGAATGTTAACCTACCCCGACGACTTCTCAAAATCGCAGGGTCCCAACTGTGGCATAAGGATTCTTCCACCGATGCCGAGGCTGAGAACACAGAATTTGCAGCCTGCCATGGATTCATTATCACTTTTTGGGATGATTCCAACAAAATATTGTACAGGCACAAACTCCGACTCGTTTGCAATTCAGATGCAAATGTCATTCTTAGGGCAGCCGCCGTCAATAACGTGGCAAAAATAATCCTGATTTAAATCTCTTGGTTCCTTCCAATACGTCACTCCTGCAGACGAAAACAAGATGCAACTGTACAAAACCAACCAGAATAAATCCAAGATCCACTGTGGATTTTGCATGAGACATTGCGATTTCATAGCCGTTCCCCAAGCCTCACAGTTGTTTAACTGCTGCCTAGCTGCCAATAGTGGTCGCGAAAAGCCTAGATATATCACCATTGCCTTCCAAACCGACAGAGATAATGACAAAATCCATAATGCTTCCGTATTCGATCACTGCTCAGTCGTCCACTTTAATGCCGGTTTCTCACATAACAAGGTTGTCATAGTGTTCAAGAAGGCTGTAGACTTCAGAAAGAAATTCTACAACATTGACACCCTCCTCAGTAATGGTGGTGTCAACCCCTCTGGTTTCATTGACTTATAGCCTCTGTTTGTCATCGATGTAAGTCATCAGTCCGAATGGACATCCAGATTCGAGCGAAATTCGAGCGTTATGTTCCCGCCAACACCGAAGATTTTGCACTTGCAATGTCCTTCAGTTCGAATCGAACGGTCAGAAGTTGAACGTCGTGTTTTAATAAATAAATGGACACCATACTGTTGCAACAAATCGTCAACAACACAGACCCAAAACAAGGGTTTTCCATTCTTGTCTCTGGAAACGATATTCGCATTCTTACCTGGTTTGATCCCCTTACCTAACTACAATTTAAGGAATCGAACACCATATTGGGATTTAAGCGACAACTCTACACATTTGATCGGGCAACAAACGGTTACAAAGAGGGTAAATACATTGTTAGCATCAGAAGCATCAACAGCATCCTGGTGAACAGTAGCCTCATCAATGGAAGCTACGTACACGTCACCCAACAGTCCACTATCTACAGCTTTTCCCCCGCAATCGATCCTGGGATCAAGATCATTCAAAAGCCAAAAAGCATGGTGTACTTACCCGTGACCGTGAGAACCATCAATCGCATGCAAACATACCTCACCGATCAAAAACGGCGATCCTATCAATCTCCGCAGTGAACATCTCACCATCCGCTTCCATTTTCGCGAGGTATGCATAAATAGTCTATCAAAATACGGTTTGAATTTGATAAAAGGTCAAGCTAATAAATTACAGAAAGCAGCCAAAAAAGGTTGCCCGGTCACCATTCGTTTATCCCACACAAACCTGCAAGGTGCACACAAAATGTTGCTTACCCTGCGACAGATTGAAAAAGCTCCTAGAAAAGGTTCTAGTGGTATGACTCTGAAAATAAACACTACCCAATTGAAGAAAAACATTCAAAAAGAAAGGGGATTCTTACCCAAGTTAGCCGGAATGGCTATGCGAGCCCTTCCTATGTTGGCGAACACAATTCTGCCAGCATGAAGTGTTGGGGCCCTTATAAGTTGCCTGTGTGAAATATAGCCGTCAATAACGCATTTGGACCTGGAATTTACTTCAAACGGGGTGGTTGTGTAAGCTGTGTGAAGTGCGTGAAGTGCGTGGTATAGGTCTGTATATCTTCCCCCGCCAAGCTAACTTCAACCGGTTTGTACTTGAAACAACTCGATTCTACTAGGGATCTGGATCAAACAGTCCGTTCAAGAACATCCCCCTTTTAATACAATCTTTATATATATAGAATCTATGATTTGGTTGAATTTAATGGACATTGAAAGACCCGGGGGGTCTCAACCTCATTTAAGCGGTCTCGGGTAGGTTTTCGCTATATATTTTGAATATCCAACTGGCACTTTGGGCGCTCCGTAAACATAGAAGACAGGAAGTGTACCCAAATTCCTTTTAGTCACGTGTGTATCTACCTATTGACTAAATGTCTGTCAAATATTAGAAAGATTGAGAGATCAGGGGGCTCTCACCATTACCCTGTGCCCTTTGTCCTAAAATTTTGACATTTTTCGACTGAAAAGTGACAATCTTAGCCCTCCGTAGATATGGAAGATGACGTTATTCTGGTAAATCCATCTAATACAACCTTTATATATACAGAGTCAATGATTTGGTTGAATTTAATGGACATTGAAAGACCCGGGGGGTCTCAACCTCATTTAAGCGGTCTCGGGTAGGTTTTCGCTATATATTTTGAATATCCAACTGGCACTTTGGGCGCTCCGTAAACATAGAAGACAGGAAGTGTACCCAAATTCCTTTTAGTCACGTGTGTATCTACCTATTGACTAAATGTCTGTCAAATATTAGAAAGATTGAGAGATCAGGGGGCTCTCACCATTACCCTGTGCCCTTTGTCCTAAAATTTTGACATTTTTCGACTGAAAAGTGACAATCTTAGCCCTCCGTAGATATGGAAGATGACGTTATTCTGGTAAATCCATCTAATACAACCTTTATATATACAGAGTCAATGATTTGGTTGAATTTAATGGACATTGAAAGACCCGGGGGGTCTCAACCTCATTTAAGCGGTCTCGGGTAGGTTTTCGCTATATATTTTGAATATCCAACTGGCACTTTGGGCGCTCCGTAAACATAGAAGACAGGAAGTGTACCCAAATTCCTTTTAGTCACGTGTGTATCTACCTATTGACTAAATGTCTGTCAAATATTAGAAAGATTGAGAGATCAGGGGGCTCTCACCATTACCCTGTGCCCTTTGTCCTAAAATTTTGACATTTTTCGACTGAAAAGTGACAATCTTAGCCCTCCGTAGATATGGAAGATGACGTTATTCTGGTAAATCCATCTAATACAACCTTTATATATACAGAGTCAATGATTTGGTTGAATTTAATGGACATTGAAAGACCCGGGGGGTCTCAACCTCATTTAAGCGGTCTCGGGTAGGTTTTCGCTATATATTTTGAATATCCAACTGGCACTTTGGGCGCTCCGTAAACATAGAAGACAGGAAGTGTACCCAAATTCCTTTTAGTCACGTGTGTATCTACCTATTGACTAAATGTCTGTCAAATATTAGAAAGATTGAGAGATCAGGGGGCTCTCACCATTACCCTGTGCCCTTTGTCCTAAAATTTTGACATTTTTCGACTGAAAAGTGACAATCTTAGCCCTCCGTAGATATGGAAGATGACGTTATTCTGGTAAATCCATCTAATACAACCTTTATATATACAGAGTCAATGATTTGGTTGAATTTAATGGACATTGAAAGACCCGGGGGGTCTCAACCTCATTTAAGCGGTCTCGGGTAGGTTTTCGCTATATATTTTGAATATCCAACTGGCACTTTGGGCGCTCCGTAAACATAGAAGACAGGAAGTGTACCCAAATTCCTTTTAGTCACGTGTGTATCTACCTATTGACTAAATGTCTGTCAAATATTAGAAAGATTGAGAGATCAGGGGGCTCTCACCATTACCCTGTGCCCTTTGTCCTAAAATTTTGACATTTTTCGACTGAAAAGTGACAATCTTAGCCCTCCGTAGATATGGAAGATGACGTTATTCTGGTAAATCCATCTAATACAACCTTTATATATACAGAGTCAATGATTTGGTTGAATTTAATGGACATTGAAAGACCCGGGGGGTCTCAACCTCATTTAAGCGGTCTCGGGTAGGTTTTCGCTATATATTTTGAATATCCAACTGGCACTTTGGGCGCTCCGTAAACATAGAAGACAGGAAGTGTACCCAAATTCCTTTTAGTCACGTGTGTATCTACCTATTGACTAAATGTCTGTCAAATATTAGAAAGATTGAGAGATCAGGGGGCTCTCACCATTACCCTGTGCCCTTTGTCCTAAAATTTTGACATTTTTCGACTGAAAAGTGACAATCTTAGCCCTCCGTAGATATGGAAGATGACGTTATTCTGGTAAATCCATCTAATACAACCTTTATATATACAGAGTCAATGATTTGGTTGAATTTAATGGACATTGAAAGACCCGGGGGGTCTCAACCTCATTTAAGCGGTCTCGGGTAGGTTTTCGCTATATATTTTGAATATCCAACTGGCACTTTGGGCGCTCCGTAAACATAGAAGACAGGAAGTGTACCCAAATTCCTTTTAGTCACGTGTGTATCTACCTATTGACTAAATGTCTGTCAAATATTAGAAAGATTGAGAGATCAGGGGGCTCTCACCATTACCCTGTGCCCTTTGTCCTAAAATTTTGACATTTTTCGACTGAAAAGTGACAATCTTAGCCCTCCGTAGATATGGAAGATGACGTTATTCTGGTAAATCCATCTAATACAACCTTTATATATACAGAGTCAATGATTTGGTTGAATTTAATGGACATTGAAAGACCCGGGGGGTCTCAACCTCATTTAAGCGGTCTCGGGTAGGTTTTCGCTATATATTTTGAATATCCAACTGGCACTTTGGGCGCTCCGTAAACATAGAAGACAGGAAGTGTACCCAAATTCCTTTTAGTCACGTGTGTATCTACCTATTGACTAAATGTCTGTCAAATATTAGAAAGATTGAGAGATCAGGGGGCTCTCACCATTACCCTGTGCCCTTTGTCCTAAAATTTTGACATTTTTCGACTGAAAAGTGACAATCTTAGCCCTCCGTAGATATGGAAGATGACGTTATTCTGGTAAATCCATCTAATACAACCTTTATATATACAGAGTCAATGATTTGGTTGAATTTAATGGACATTGAAAGACCCGGGGGGTCTCAACCTCATTTAAGCGGTCTCGGGTAGGTTTTCGCTATATATTTTGAATATCCAACTGGCACTTTGGGCGCTCCGTAAACATAGAAGACAGGAAGTGTACCCAAATTCCTTTTAGTCACGTGTGTATCTACCTATTGACTAAATGTCTGTCAAATATTAGAAAGATTGAGAGATCAGGGGGCTCTCACCATTACCCTGTGCCCTTTGTCCTAAAATTTTGACATTTTTCGACTGAAAAGTGACAATCTTAGCCCTCCGTAGATATGGAAGATGACGTTATTCTGGTAAATCCATCTAATACAACCTTTATATATACAGAGTCAATGATTTGGTTGAATTTAATGGACATTGAAAGACCCGGGGGGTCTCAACCTCATTTAAGCGGTCTCGGGTAGGTTTTCGCTATATATTTTGAATATCCAACTGGCACTTTGGGCGCTCCGTAAACATAGAAGACAGGAAGTGTACCCAAATTCCTTTTAGTCACGTGTGTATCTACCTATTGACTAAATGTCTGTCAAATATTAGAAAGATTGAGAGATCAGGGGGCTCTCACCATTACCCTGTGCCCTTTGTCCTAAAATTTTGACATTTTTCGACTGAAAAGTGACAATCTTAGCCCTCCGTAGATATGGAAGATGACGTTATTCTGGTAAATCCATCTAATACAACCTTTATATATACAGAGTCAATGATTTGGTTGAATTTAATGGACATTGAAAGACCCGGGGGGTCTCAACCTCATTTAAGCGGTCTCGGGTAGGTTTTCGCTATATATTTTGAATATCCAACTGGCACTTTGGGCGCTCCGTAAACATAGAAGACAGGAAGTGTACCCAAATTCCTTTTAGTCACGTGTGTATCTACCTATTGACTAAATGTCTGTCAAATATTAGAAAGATTGAGAGATCAGGGGGCTCTCACCATTACCCTGTGCCCTTTGTCCTAAAATTTTGACATTTTTCGACTGAAAAGTGACAATCTTAGCCCTCCGTAGATATGGAAGATGACGTTATTCTGGTAAATCCATCTAATACAACCTTTATATATACAGAGTCAATGATTTGGTTGAATTTAATGGACATTGAAAGACCCGGGGGGTCTCAACCTCATTTAAGCGGTCTCGGGTAGGTTTTCGCTATATATTTTGAATATCCAACTGGCACTTTGGGCGCTCCGTAAACATAGAAGACAGGAAGTGTACCCAAATTCCTTTTAGTCACGTGTGTATCTACCTATTGACTAAATGTCTGTCAAATATTAGAAAGATTGAGAGATCAGGGGGCTCTCACCATTACCCTGTGCCCTTTGTCCTAAAATTTTGACATTTTTCGACTGAAAAGTGACAATCTTAGCCCTCCGTAGATATGGAAGATGACGTTATTCTGGTAAATCCATCTAATACAACCTTTATATATACAGAGTCAATGATTTGGTTGAATTTAATGGACATTGAAAGACCCGGGGGGTCTCAACCTCATTTAAGCGGTCTCGGGTAGGTTTTCGCTATATATTTTGAATATCCAACTGGCACTTTGGGCGCTCCGTAAACATAGAAGACAGGAAGTGTACCCAAATTCCTTTTAGTCACGTGTGTATCTACCTATTGACTAAATGTCTGTCAAATATTAGAAAGATTGAGAGATCAGGGGGCTCTCACCATTACCCTGTGCCCTTTGTCCTAAAATTTTGACATTTTTCGACTGAAAAGTGACAATCTTAGCCCTCCGTAGATATGGAAGATGACGTTATTCTGGTAAATCCATCTAATACAACCTTTATATATACAGAGTCAATGATTTGGTTGAATTTAATGGACATTGAAAGACCCGGGGGGTCTCAACCTCATTTAAGCGGTCTCGGGTAGGTTTTCGCTATATATTTTGAATATCCAACTGGCACTTTGGGCGCTCCGTAAACATAGAAGACAGGAAGTGTACCCAAATTCCTTTTAGTCACGTGTGTATCTACCTATTGACTAAATGTCTGTCAAATATTAGAAAGATTGAGAGATCAGGGGGCTCTCACCATTACCCTGTGCCCTTTGTCCTAAAATTTTGACATTTTTCGACTGAAAAGTGACAATCTTAGCCCTCCGTAGATATGGAAGATGACGTTATTCTGGTAAATCCATCTAATACAACCTTTATATATACAGAGTCAATGATTTGGTTGAATTTAATGGACATTGAAAGACCCGGGGGGTCTCAACCTCATTTAAGCGGTCTCGGGTAGGTTTTCGCTATATATTTTGAATATCCAACTGGCACTTTGGGCGCTCCGTAAACATAGAAGACAGGAAGTGTACCCAAATTCCTTTTAGTCACGTGTGTATCTACCTATTGACTAAATGTCTGTCAAATATTAGAAAGATTGAGAGATCAGGGGGCTCTCACCATTACCCTGTGCCCTTTGTCCTAAAATTTTGACATTTTTCGACTGAAAAGTGACAATCTTAGCCCTCCGTAGATATGGAAGATGACGTTATTCTGGTAAATCCATCTAATACAACCTTTATATATACAGAGTCAATGATTTGGTTGAATTTAATGGACATTGAAAGACCCGGGGGGTCTCAACCTCATTTAAGCGGTCTCGGGTAGGTTTTCGCTATATATTTTGAATATCCAACTGGCACTTTGGGCGCTCCGTAAACATAGAAGACAGGAAGTGTACCCAAATTCCTTTTAGTCACGTGTGTATCTACCTATTGACTAAATGTCTGTCAAATATTAGAAAGATTGAGAGATCAGGGGGCTCTCACCATTACCCTGTGCCCTTTGTCCTAAAATTTTGACATTTTTCGACTGAAAAGTGACAATCTTAGCCCTCCGTAGATATGGAAGATGACGTTATTCTGGTAAATCCATCTAATACAACCTTTATATATACAGAGTCAATGATTTGGTTGAATTTAATGGACATTGAAAGACCCGGGGGGTCTCAACCTCATTTAAGCGGTCTCGGGTAGGTTTTCGCTATATATTTTGAATATCCAACTGGCACTTTGGGCGCTCCGTAAACATAGAAGACAGGAAGTGTACCCAAATTCCTTTTAGTCACGTGTGTATCTACCTATTGACTAAATGTCTGTCAAATATTAGAAAGATTGAGAGATCAGGGGGCTCTCACCATTACCCTGTGCCCTTTGTCCTAAAATTTTGACATTTTTCGACTGAAAAGTGACAATCTTAGCCCTCCGTAGATATGGAAGATGACGTTATTCTGGTAAATCCATCTAATACAACCTTTATATATACAGAGTCAATGATTTGGTTGAATTTAATGGACATTGAAAGACCCGGGGGGTCTCAACCTCATTTAAGCGGTCTCGGGTAGGTTTTCGCTATATATTTTGAATATCCAACTGGCACTTTGGGCGCTCCGTAAACATAGAAGACAGGAAGTGTACCCAAATTCCTTTTAGTCACGTGTGTATCTACCTATTGACTAAATGTCTGTCAAATATTAGAAAGATTGAGAGATCAGGGGGCTCTCACCATTACCCTGTGCCCTTTGTCCTAAAATTTTGACATTTTTCGACTGAAAAGTGACAATCTTAGCCCTCCGTAGATATGGAAGATGACGTTATTCTGGTAAATCCATCTAATACAACCTTTATATATACAGAGTCAATGATTTGGTTGAATTTAATGGACATTGAAAGACCCGGGGGGTCTCAACCTCATTTAAGCGGTCTCGGGTAGGTTTTCGCTATATATTTTGAATATCCAACTGGCACTTTGGGCGCTCCGTAAACATAGAAGACAGGAAGTGTACCCAAATTCCTTTTAGTCACGTGTGTATCTACCTATTGACTAAATGTCTGTCAAATATTAGAAAGATTGAGAGATCAGGGGGCTCTCACCATTACCCTGTGCCCTTTGTCCTAAAATTTTGACATTTTTCGACTGAAAAGTGACAATCTTAGCCCTCCGTAGATATGGAAGATGACGTTATTCTGGTAAATCCATCTAATACAACCTTTATATATACAGAGTCAATGATTTGGTTGAATTTAATGGACATTGAAAGACCCGGGGGGTCTCAACCTCATTTAAGCGGTCTCGGGTAGGTTTTCGCTATATATTTTGAATATCCAACTGGCACTTTGGGCGCTCCGTAAACATAGAAGACAGGAAGTGTACCCAAATTCCTTTTAGTCACGTGTGTATCTACCTATTGACTAAATGTCTGTCAAATATTAGAAAGATTGAGAGATCAGGGGGCTCTCACCATTACCCTGTGCCCTTTGTCCTAAAATTTTGACATTTTTCGACTGAAAAGTGACAATCTTAGCCCTCCGTAGATATGGAAGATGACGTTATTCTGGTAAATCCATCTAATACAACCTTTATATATACAGAGTCAATGATTTGGTTGAATTTAATGGACATTGAAAGACCCGGGGGGTCTCAACCTCATTTAAGCGGTCTCGGGTAGGTTTTCGCTATATATTTTGAATATCCAACTGGCACTTTGGGCGCTCCGTAAACATAGAAGACAGGAAGTGTACCCAAATTCCTTTTAGTCACGTGTGTATCTACCTATTGACTAAATGTCTGTCAAATATTAGAAAGATTGAGAGATCAGGGGGCTCTCACCATTACCCTGTGCCCTTTGTCCTAAAATTTTGACATTTTTCGACTGAAAAGTGACAATCTTAGCCCTCCGTAGATATGGAAGATGACGTTATTCTGGTAAATCCATCTAATACAACCTTTATATATACAGAGTCAATGATTTGGTTGAATTTAATGGACATTGAAAGACCCGGGGGGTCTCAACCTCATTTAAGCGGTCTCGGGTAGGTTTTCGCTATATATTTTGAATATCCAACTGGCACTTTGGGCGCTCCGTAAACATAGAAGACAGGAAGTGTACCCAAATTCCTTTTAGTCACGTGTGTATCTACCTATTGACTAAATGTCTGTCAAATATTAGAAAGATTGAGAGATCAGGGGGCTCTCACCATTACCCTGTGCCCTTTGTCCTAAAATTTTGACATTTTTCGACTGAAAAGTGACAATCTTAGCCCTCCGTAGATATGGAAGATGACGTTATTCTGGTAAATCCATCTAATACAACCTTTATATATACAGAGTCAATGATTTGGTTGAATTTAATGGACATTGAAAGACCCGGGGGGTCTCAACCTCATTTAAGCGGTCTCGGGTAGGTTTTCGCTATATATTTTGAATATCCAACTGGCACTTTGGGCGCTCCGTAAACATAGAAGACAGGAAGTGTACCCAAATTCCTTTTAGTCACGTGTGTATCTACCTATTGACTAAATGTCTGTCAAATATTAGAAAGATTGAGAGATCAGGGGGCTCTCACCATTACCCTGTGCCCTTTGTCCTAAAATTTTGACATTTTTCGACTGAAAAGTGACAATCTTAGCCCTCCGTAGATATGGAAGATGACGTTATTCTGGTAAATCCATCTAATACAACCTTTATATATACAGAGTCAATGATTTGGTTGAATTTAATGGACATTGAAAGACCCGGGGGGTCTCAACCTCATTTAAGCGGTCTCGGGTAGGTTTTCGCTATATATTTTGAATATCCAACTGGCACTTTGGGCGCTCCGTAAACATAGAAGACAGGAAGTGTACCCAAATTCCTTTTAGTCACGTGTGTATCTACCTATTGACTAAATGTCTGTCAAATATTAGAAAGATTGAGAGATCAGGGGGCTCTCACCATTACCCTGTGCCCTTTGTCCTAAAATTTTGACATTTTTCGACTGAAAAGTGACAATCTTAGCCCTCCGTAGATATGGAAGATGACGTTATTCTGGTAAATCCATCTAATACAACCTTTATATATACAGAGTCAATGATTTGGTTGAATTTAATGGACATTGAAAGACCCGGGGGGTCTCAACCTCATTTAAGCGGTCTCGGGTAGGTTTTCGCTATATATTTTGAATATCCAACTGGCACTTTGGGCGCTCCGTAAACATAGAAGACAGGAAGTGTACCCAAATTCCTTTTAGTCACGTGTGTATCTACCTATTGACTAAATGTCTGTCAAATATTAGAAAGATTGAGAGATCAGGGGGCTCTCACCATTACCCTGTGCCCTTTGTCCTAAAATTTTGACATTTTTCGACTGAAAAGTGACAATCTTAGCCCTCCGTAGATATGGAAGATGACGTTATTCTGGTAAATCCATCTAATACAACCTTTATATATACAGAGTCAATGATTTGGTTGAATTTAATGGACATTGAAAGACCCGGGGGGTCTCAACCTCATTTAAGCGGTCTCGGGTAGGTTTTCGCTATATATTTTGAATATCCAACTGGCACTTTGGGCGCTCCGTAAACATAGAAGACAGGAAGTGTACCCAAATTCCTTTTAGTCACGTGTGTATCTACCTATTGACTAAATGTCTGTCAAATATTAGAAAGATTGAGAGATCAGGGGGCTCTCACCATTACCCTGTGCCCTTTGTCCTAAAATTTTGACATTTTTCGACTGAAAAGTGACAATCTTAGCCTCCGTAGATATGGAAGATGACGTTATTCTGGTAAATCCATCTAATACAACCTTTATATATACAGAGTCAATGATTTGGTTGAATTTAATGGACATTGAAAGACCCGGGGGGTCTCAACCTCATTTAAGCGGTCTCGGGTAGGTTTTCGCTATATATTTTGAATATCCAACTGGCACTTTGGGCGCTCCGTAAACATAGAAGACAGGAAGTGTACCCAAATTCCTTTTAGTCACGTGTGTATCTACCTATTGACTAAATGTCTGTCAAATATTAGAAAGATTGAGAGATCAGGGGCTCTCACCATTACCCTGTGCCCTTTGTCCTAAAATTTTGACATTTTTCGACTGAAAAGTGACAATCTTAGCCCTCCGTAGATATGGAAGATGACGTTATTCTGGTAAATCCATCTAATACAACCTTTATATATACAGAGTCAATGATTTGGTTGAATTTAATGGACATTGAAAGACCCGGGGGGTCTCAACCTCATTTAAGCGGTCTCGGGTAGGTTTTCGCTATATATTTTGAATATCCAACTGGCACTTTGGGCGCTCCGTAAACATAGAAGACAGGAAGTGTACCCAAATTCCTTTTAGTCACGTGTGTATCTACCTATTGACTAAATGTCTGTCAAATATTAGAAAGATTGAGAGATCAGGGGGCTCTCACCATTACCCTGTGCCCTTTGTCCTAAAATTTTGACATTTTTCGACTGAAAAGTGACAATCTTAGCCCTCCGTAGATATGGAAGATGACGTTATTCTGGTAAATCCATCTAATACAACCTTTATATATACAGAGTCAATGATTTGGTTGAATTTAATGGACATTGAAAGACCCGGGGGTCTCAACCTCATTTAAGCGGTCTCGGGTAGGTTTTCGCTATATATTTTGAATATCCAACTGGCACTTTGGGCGCTCCGTAAACATAGAAGACAGGAAGTGTACCCAAATTCCTTTTAGTCACGTGTGTATCTACCTATTGACTAAATGTCTGTCAAATATTAGAAAGATTGAGAGATCAGGGGGCTCTCACCATTACCCTGTGCCCTTTGTCCTAAAATTTTGACATTTTTCGACTGAAAAGTGACAATCTTAGCCCTCCGTAGATATGGAAGATGACGTTATTCTGGTAAATCCATCTAATACAACCTTTATATATACAGAGTCAATGATTTGGTTGAATTTAATGGACATTGAAAGACCCGGGGGGTCTCAACCTCATTTAAGCGGTCTCGGGTAGGTTTTCGCTATATATTTTGAATATCCAACTGGCACTTTGGGCGCTCCGTAAACATAGAAGACAGGAAGTGTACCCAAATTCCTTTAGTCACGTGTGTATCTACCTATTGACTAAATGTCTGTCAAATATTAGAAAGATTGAGAGATCAGGGGGCTCTCACCATTACCCTGTGCCCTTTGTCCTAAAATTTTGACATTTTTCGACTGAAAAGTGACAATCTTAGCCCTCCGTAGATATGGAAGATGACGTTATTCTGGTAAATCCATCTAATACAACCTTTATATATACAGAGTCAATGATTTGGTTGAATTTAATGGACATTGAAAGACCCGGGGGGTCTCAACCTCATTTAAGCGGTCTCGGGTAGGTTTTCGCTATATATTTTGAATATCCAACTGGCACTTTGGGCGCTCCGTAAACATAGAAGACAGGAAGTGTACCCAAATTCCTTTTAGTCACGTGTGTATCTACCTATTGACTAAATGTCTGTCAAATATTAGAAAGATTGAGAGATCAGGGGGCTCTCACCATTACCCTGTGCCCTTTGTCCTAAAATTTTGACATTTTTCGACTGAAAAGTGACAATCTTAGCCCTCCGTAGATATGGAAGATGACGTTATTCTGGTAAATCCATCTAATACAACCTTTATATATACAGAGTCAATGATTTGGTTGAATTTAATGGACATTGAAAGACCCGGGGGGTCTCAACCTCATTTAAGCGGTCTCGGGTAGGTTTTCGCTATATATTTTGAATATCCAACTGGCACTTTGGGCGCTCCGTAAACATAGAAGACAGGAAGTGTACCCAAATTCCTTTTAGTCACGTGTGTATCTACCTATTGACTAAATGTCTGTCAAATATTAGAAAGATTGAGAGATCAGGGGGCTCTCACCATTACCCTGTGCCCTTTGTCCTAAAATTTTGACATTTTTCGACTGAAAAGTGACAATCTTAGCCCTCCGTAGATATGGAAGATGACGTTATTCTGGTAAATCCATCTAATACAACCTTTATATATACAGAGTCAATGATTTGGTTGAATTTAATGGACATTGAAAGACCCGGGGGGTCTCAACCTCATTTAAGCGGTCTCGGGTAGGTTTTCGCTATATATTTTGAATATCCAACTGGCACTTTGGGCGCTCCGTAAACATAGAAGACAGGAAGTGTACCCAAATTCCTTTTAGTCACGTGTGTATCTACCTATTGACTAAATGTCTGTCAAATATTAGAAAGATTGAGAGATCAGGGGGCTCTCACCATTACCCTGTGCCCTTTGTCCTAA